>NC_142082.1:129209497-129512528 GCF_054644295.1 Miniopterus natalensis
CATAAAAAGCATGTTTCTGCCCCAGGCCTTTGTGCTTGCTATTCCCTGCTTAGAATACTTTCTCCAGATGCTCATATGGTTCACTTCATTCAAATATTACCTTTTCAGAGAGAGGAGGTCACCCTATCTAAAATGGGATAGCCTGTCACTATTGTCTTCCCCTACTCCATTATTCCTTCCTCACCCTTAGGTTATATAGTTTGTCTATTATTTCTCTTTCCTACCAGACTGGAAACTCTTTGAAAGCGGAGACCACATCCACCCTATTTGCAGTAGCGTCCCCAGCTCCTAGGGTAGTGTTTGGGCTTGGCAGCCCTCAGTAATAGTAGTTAAAATGAATGAATAGTATACTTACAATGGCTAAATTTATAATGTATAAACTATACCTCAATAAAGCTGTTAAAAAAAAGGCCTTGATTTAAAAATGGAGAAAAAAAAGAATTGATCAAATGAATGAATTAAAGCAATACTTGACTTGACTATGCTTCCTAAAATAAAATCTAAAGTATTGATCTACAGAAATCAGTGTTTCTAGTTGTAAGGATGATTTCACCCAGTGAAAGGCTTCTAGTTCTTTTTCAATTATATGCTTGGAAGTTTAAAACATCCTAAAATAATATTTTTTTTAAAATTACATATTTGAGTGTTTTCTGAGCGCTCGGAGACTGTGCTAGTTTGTACATAAATTATTCCATGGCTCCATCGGGGCAGGTACTATTATGATCTCATGATGAGGAAAGTGTAGCTTAGAGAGTTTGTTTCTAGCCCAATGTTGCAGCTATTACATGACAGCACTTGGGTTTGAACCCAGGCATGTCCCAGAGCTAATCTTTATTAGGGACTGAGATAAAAGGACAGGGGAAAAGAACTTAATAAGATGGATACCAAACTGCCATTTTTGTAAGTACCAGGGGACCCAAGGATGTTTTTAAAACTCATAATGTCTCCTTTGCATTCTTCTTCCTTCCTTCTACCCCAAGGGGTGGGCCACCAGGCCCAGCCCAGCCCAGCCCAAGATCACCCTTTTCCAATTGAACTGCCTTCAAGTAATGTGTTACATTTTATGATTCTGATAGCATTTCAGCACCTCTGTAATAAACAATTCTTTCTTGGTCTCCAAAAGTATATGCTTTCATTCAAAATGCACCTTAAATATAAGGAGGATTATGCGTTCACCCCAAGTAATCCAGTGTTGTTAACTCCTTTCTGCACCGAACCATCCGCATTACTGAACATATTCTATGGCATGAATTCTTTTGGACTATTTGGTTGCTGCTCAAATCCCTCCAGAAACCTTCCTCTAAGGTAGTCATATAAATGGGAGAGAAAGTAGTCTAATTCAATGTAACGATTTTCCTGTTTACTGCCACTCAGAATTGACATCTGTCTATGCTCCTGTCAACATGAGTAAATCTCAACCCTGAAACGTCTTCCCAAAAGACAAGTCCACTACCACCCCTTTCCCACGGTCCTTACACCAGCTGTCTTGAATTTCCCATCCCCTCCACTCCCACTCCTTCCTTTCCACCCTGCCTCCTTCAGCATTTACTTTTTAGTTTTTTCCTCTTTATATTCAACCTCTCTTATCCAGTATTGCCAGCCTCTCCTCACTTTTAGATACATATACTTAGGCATTATTGTGTTTTCTGTTGAAACAAGGTCATCTTCAACAGTGGATTACTCCTGATGATACTTTGCATTCATACAGCATTTTATGGTTCTCAAAGGTGTTTCACGTATCTAATTTAACTAAATCTTCTGAGCAATATTGTGAAGTAGATGTTACCATTGCAATTTGAGAGAAAAGGAAACAGTCCCAGAGTCTTGTCTCCCACCCACTACTACCCAGAAATGTAGAAATAGGAGTAGAACAAAGGCCTTTTCTTTCCCCATTTCATCACAGCACACCACTTGTTAGTTTATTGCAGGAGAATATGGTAGGATTTGTGCTACCCATTATGGTAGCTGCTCATCACATGTGGCCAATTAAACTTAATTAAAATGAAACAAAATTAAAAATGTACTTCCTTAGTCACATTAGTTTCAGTTTAAATGATCATCAAACATATATGGAAAGTGGCTCCTCTATTGGACAGGGCAGATATTAGACATTTCCATCACTGCAGAATGTTCTCCTGGACAGTGCTATGTCCTTGTTATGCTATTAATACCGAGAGAAAAGGAGACTGTTCTGTATACTGGCCTTCTCTCTGCAGCTGCGTTGGGAATGGATGCACACTGTCTTCCTAGGAGATATGGAAACAGTTCATCTCAATAGACATCTACTTCATTGTTTCCCAGTCTGGCCCGATTATCAGAATTCTGATGCATTAATTCTATTCTTTTTTTTATTGTTAAATGTATTGGGATGACAATGGTTATTATGAACATAGAGGTTTCAGGTGGGGGTTTCTATGTTACAAGATCTGTATATTGCACTGTGTGCCCACCACCCAAAGTCATATCTTCTCCTCTAACCCATTAATTCTTAAGTGAATCCATAGTGCTTGAGGTGGATTATTAACTCCTAATCTACTAGTGGGGGAGCCCCATTATTGATAAATCAAAGACTCATAAAAAGTGAACTGACCCAGGGCACAGTAAACATTATTTATTGCAATTCTTTTATCATTATAGAAATTGAAGTCCAAGAAGACAAAATAACCCTTCCAAAGTCACCCAGTCAAAGGTAGAGCCAAGAATAAACTAAGACTTTCAGATTCCCTACCCAGAGATCTCTTCAGTAAACCATGCGATTTAACGGCGCATTTGTAATCTACAGGGCCTATCCTAGATGCTAATTAGGAAAGGAGGTTGGAGGGCAGCTCCTTCCTTCCTCTACTCAAGCCGTTCCTTCTGCGATCATTAAAAACGGAGGAGCTGTTTTTCTAAGGCTATGCCAAAAAAGGAACAGCCCTGTGAGGCTCCCAGACAGCTGGCCGACAGGATTACCCAGCCTCGCCTTGGATAATGAGACTGTGTCTCATGCCATACCTCACGCAACTTGTTCCAGAAAACGCGTCTGCTGAGGACACCTGCCACGCCGCCCTCCCCGTGGGCCACAGCGCGCAGCCCCGCTCCCCTTCCACGGGAGCTCCAAATAAGCCAGGGTCGGGGAGCTGGAGAAACCCCCACAGCTTCTTGCTTACTAAGTCATAGAGCAACAGCTGGGTGTGAAAATATAACCCCTGTCACTTTCCCAAACAGCATGAGACCCGGCCCAAAGGGGCCGGAGGAAGTGCTTGGACATGTTGTCATTCACAGCTGCCGCCTGGAGCAGCATTTTTCCTCCCTGAGGTTTCGGGTGGCAGAGGGTTGCGATCATTCTCAAGGGCTGCTTTTCATCCTTATGACCTTGTGTCCACGCACCGCTGGGCATTTGCTCCCCCTGGCCTGAGATGTTTATATGTCACTGGGTGTGAAGTTCAGTGACTTAGGGGCCTAACATCGCAAAGCTGCTTTTTCACTCACTACCCCTGGAAGGGAAGCCGAGCTTTCTCAAGCGGAAGGCAAAGCAAGCGCCGAGCTCCTGGGCTGACATTTTTTTGCTTGAGAACATCAGCTTGCTAAATTTGGTTGCTGTTTCTTTTTTTAGCGAGATAATACAACAGTCTGAATTTCCCATGCAGGGAAATAGCATTAACCAAAGGCGATGACTATTTGAATTTCTCTCCCTAGTGTCCACTCTCTGTTGCCGCTTTTGATTTGGTTTCTTATTTATAAAGAATAATTATGGGGTAAAATGGATCCTGAGTTTCCTTAACATAAAACAGAATTGAACAGTCACAAAAAATCCAACAGCTGCCCGCGTTCATTTTTATCCTATCAATCCGATGAGCAGAAACAAGAGTGAATATGTTTTAGGTAAACAGCCCGTTTTCGGAAGGGACCTTGGTGCAGGGAGTAAACGGAGTCTGGGTCCAACTGCGCCCTGTAATCAGCAGGCCCGCCGCCATCTGCCAGGGCCCGTCTCCTCTCCCTCGGGCCGGGCTCCCGGGCCCAGCTGGCAGAAGGGCATCATTAGCTGGCTTGTGCACTAGGTCACCCCACTGAGACAGGTCACCTTGTGTCTTTGGGGTGTTCTAGTCCCTCGTTCCCAATTCTGATCCTGAGAAAGGAAAATTGAATTTTAGTCTTCGCATTGCGTGAGCAGCAGCATGCAATCTGTCAGCTTCTTGCTGGCAGCCAAGCAGGTCTGGGAAATTAAAAAAGAAGAGGAAAAGATGACCCAGCTCCTCTTCCCTCAGTCCTCTGGGATCAGAAGCGGGGAAAGCCTGCCTGCGTGGAGCCCATTTAAATGCAAACACCTCAAAGATGCTCCCTGCCTTTACAGTGCTGGGTGGATTAATGAGCAGGCCTGGAGATTTTGTATATTCTGGATAAAATGCAGAGAAACTGGCACGAATGGAGACTCAGAGAGAGTGGACATATTGCTAGGTAGTGGCAGGGTCCATTCAGGGAGCCACTTAGAGACACAGAGAGCGAATGGAAGCTACGAATACACACTCTACCTACCTCCCAACCCCTAGGTTTTTTTAAATCAGTCGTATGTTTTAACACTTCATTTAGTTGCACAGACTTCCTTTCAGTTTCCTCCCAGATTTTTCCTTCCCCTTAACCTACCCAACATTGTGAGCCCTGCACGTTTTCCACTCTCTCTAGAGGCAGCTGTCAATCACCCCTCTCCTCCACTGAAGGATGCCCTGATCTGGGCGTCCTGATGCTCGTGCTGAACTCACTTTTTTCTCTTATCTTGGCTTTCTCATGAGGGATAGTGACTTAGTTCTGAACTTCACTGTAAACAGGTTCTGGCAATAATTTTTTATTAGTCAAATCTTAAGGGAATCACTAGTCTCTTCTGACATGGTTCAATTAATCCTCTTGCTAAAGGAATGCATGTTTTGGCAGGAATATAATTACAATTCGGCTGCATTTTAATTTGGAAGAAGAATGATTGTTAGATCCCAAACATGCATGTTGGGGAATCGTCTAGATTTCACGTATGTAAACTACAGAATCAGTGCAAATGTTGCCCTTTCATCATAGTGAATCATCCTGCAAAATGGGCGTGTTTAGTTAAGGAGCTTAAAGCTTTTTAAACCATGGATATATTTTAGAAATATCACAAAATAAAAGGAGGACTTGGCTTTCTCCATGGATTTCTCAAATAGGTGCCCAGCAACACTGAGGAAATCACGTAACAGTGCAGACAGAGGCCTCTGCACACTTAGCCTTTGACTCTCAGCTTTTATATCCTTGTACAAGTTCTGGTTCAACACCTTCTCCGCTGCCTCCCAGGTGGTATTTCTGACCTCTAGCAATGCACCCACCCTTTCCCCTCCACCTCTCCTCTTCTCCATTGTGCTGTTTAACTCTCACCTCCAAATTTACCGAGAAATAGGGGGTTTTAGCACTTTTTCCCTTCAAAGCCCTGCTCCGACATACAAGTGCCTGAGTACTTGTCCTCCCTTCCTTCCCAGCCCTCAGTGGAAGAGTGACGCTTCTCTGCTTTTGTCACATCTCAGTTTGCTTCCTCCAAGACTGCGCTTCATTTATTATCTGCTCTCTAATTAGTCACACCTTCTGCTAGCTCGCATCTTTGTCTATAAATGTGTTCTACTCTCCCCTGTCTTAAATTTCCACCCCCAACCTGTATCTACCCTAGTGGTTCCTTCTCTTTAATGAAAAAATTGAAGGCTGACACTCGCTGTTTAGACTTCCTCAACTCCCACACGCTTCTCAAACTCTCCATTGTGAATGCCACCTTCCTGAGACCCTCTGGCAAAGGTCATCATTGACCTTGGAATTTCCAAATGGAAAGGATCAGAGGTGGGAGGCAGAGGGTCATCACTTTCCTCAATCTCAAGCAGATCTTGCAGCTGCATCCCCCTGAGATCACTGTGGGTATGGCTCGCTCTCCAAATCCATGTGCTAAATGCAAAGAGGCAGGTCTGAGCTCAAGTACCGCCTCAGACTTCTCTGGCTACCTAGCTTGAGGAAAGTTACCTATTTTTATTTTAGCTACAAATTGTTACTGAAATATGTCATTGAAGTTATAAATAACTAATGGATTGAAGATTTATAATGAGTCTGTCAAGGGTAGGACTGGTTCTTTATATGCATTATCTTTAATTCTTACAGCAACTCTGTGAGACAGCTGTTATTGTTATTATTATCACCATCATCAACATCATCTTGTAAATGAGAAAATGGAAGCAGAGAGAGGTTAAGCAATTCGTCCCTTTAGTCACACAGCTGGTGAGTGGTAGAAACAGCACTCTTAAGCACTATCTTGTACTTGCTGTCTCTAAGCTCCTGTTTACTCCGAGTGTACACAAGATAAAACACAATCTCTTGTACCAGACAGGCATTCCCTTGTGAATGTCCCCAAATGTAAACATGTCTTATGTCCCAAACCATAAGTATCACTTTTCCCCGCTCTCCCGGGATTCCCTGTCTTGGTTAATGGACCAAATCCCCCTCTGCAGAAACCCAAGAGTCCATCTGGATTCCTTTCCCAGGGCCCCCTCCTCCTCCGGATTCCAGCTCCCCTGCAGTCTATCTCCTTCACGTTTCGCGTGTCAGACCCCTCACCCCAATTCCCAAGGCCTTTTTACAGCTCAGTCCTCATTGCCTCTCCCTACAATTGTACTGGTTTCTCAGCTGCCCCTGGGTCTGCCTTTGCTCTAACAGATGCTTCCTGCTGCTTCCAGAGGAGTTTCCTAAAACATCAGTGGGATCATGTCTTTATTAATTCTCTCCAAAGAAGACACACAGAGGTGAAGTCACCTGCCCCAGTTCTAAAGTATAAGAGTCGTAGCTTGACTTCAAATCCAGGGAGTCTGAATCAGAAGCCCGGGCTGCTAACCACTGGACAGCTGAGCCCCCCAAGGATGAAGGACACTCCTTTCTCCAGAGCTGCCTCCCCCGCTCTGTCCTCCGGGGACTTTCTCACCCTCAAAGCTTCCGAGATGCTTTGCCTGGACCTTATCTTGGCTCACCGTCAGTTAGAATCAGACAACCACAAAATAGCACACCAAGTTCGGCAATCTTGATGGAGCTCTTTCTTACCCAAGTCTCTATACACACCCAGGGTTCTTACGCCAGAACCAGTGCAGATTTCCTGCAGTGGAGTTTGTCAAATCTGGCAGACTCAGTGCCTTCTGAAGGAAAAGCAATGGTGACAATATAAACTCTCTAATGAGATCAATATCTGACTCTTCATTTTTCTCTATTGAAGGTTTCACAGATCATTTATTGATCACTTTTTTAAAATAAAATAAAAAAATGCATGTGTCAAGTCATTGAACAGTTTTAAGATTGGACTAAAGCTGCAGTTCAAAGAGGCTTTGAGAAATGTCTGTTACCTGTGGTTGCTTTTTGATGGGTTCATGAATTTTCATTTGCTGCATAAGGTAGGAATTTTCATCCCTATTTCCTGAGTGTATATACTTAGACTCATGACATTTAACTAAGTCACCTCAAGTTACCCTGCTGGATGGCAGTGGAAGCAAGAGTCTTATATGAAGTCCCATGCTGTTCCCACTGACCAGCCTCTTAGGGATCTAAACATATATATTTAAAATAAACTTTTTTCTTTGTAATAATTTTCAATTTATAGGAAAGTTGCAAAGACAGTACAGAAAGCTCCTATATACTCTTCACCCATTCTTTCCAGTGCTAACATCTTACCTTATGATAATACAATCACCAAAACCTAAAGTTAACATTCCTACATTTATTATTACCAAGACTCTTATTCAGACTGCACCTGCTTTTTATTAATGATCTTGATCTGCTCGGGGATCCAACCCAGAGCACTACGCTACATTCAGTTATCATGCTTCCTTTGTCTCCTCCGA
Organism: Miniopterus natalensis; assembly: GCF_054644295.1. Taxonomy (NCBI): domain Eukaryota; kingdom Metazoa; phylum Chordata; class Mammalia; order Chiroptera; family Miniopteridae; genus Miniopterus; species Miniopterus natalensis. Next base: position 129,217,360 of record NC_142082.1, read on the forward strand.
TCTGTGACACTTCCTCAGTCTTTCCAGTTTTCATTACCTTGAGGGTCTTTTTTTTAATATTCACCTGAAAAATATGTTAATTGGTTTTAGAGAGATGAGAAGGAGGGGAGAGAGAGAAAAACATCAACCGGTTGCTTTCCTGTACACACCCGGACCGAGATGGAACCCGCAACTCAGGCATGTGCCCTGATAGGGAATGAACCAGAAACCCTTCGGTGTACAGGGCAATGTTCCAACCAACTGAGCCACACTCTCCATGGCACCTTAATGGTCTTAAAAGGCACTGATCAGGCCCTGCCAGGTGGGTCAGTTGGTTGGAGCATCATCCAGTACAACGAAAGGTTGCAGGTTCTATCCCCAGTTGGACAAATAGGGGAGGCAACTGATCAATGTTTTTCTCACATCAATGTTTCTCTCTCCCTTCCTCTCTCTCTAAAATCAATAAACATATCCTCAGGTGAGGATTTTTTAAAAAAAGACTGGTCAGGCATTTTGTAGATATTGTAAATAATCTTTTTGGCACTCAAAAATTTTGCTTTCTTGCTTTCAGTACTTTTATCTTATACCTATTTAACTTTTGTAGACTTACTTCAAAGGACAGATTTCCTATGTGTCTATCTGAAAATAATTGCACATTTCTTCTTGCCAATATTAGGTACCCAGAACTTTTTTCAATGCTATTTTTACCTTGCAAATGCTTGTAATTCCTATCCTCACTTGAATGTAATGCCTATCCTCATATTCCCAGATAATGGGATCCTTGAGGTTTGAGATGAAATCATTGCAGAAAACATGATAAAGACATGCAAAATTAAGAGACCATTTCACAGAGACAGAATAGTAGCTAAATTAAATGGATGCAAAATTTTGAAATAAAAGTTTGTTACTATATTAGCAATCAGGCTAAATAAATGCTAGATGTAATAGATCACGTTGATTTCTCCCAGAGTTGAGAATTCTTTATTGCCAATCACTTTGGGCTTCAGGATTATGTAAGGCTAGATTCTGGTGTTTCACTTCTTGTAGTAACAGCTCATAAAATAAAATGATAAAAATGACAGCTTGTACCTAATATCTGGCACACAGTAGATATTTGGTAAATGTGAATTTTTCCCCCAGAGAATGTTTATCTAGAGCTTACTGTGTGCCAGGTACTCCTCTAATGCTTTACACACATTAACTAATTAAATCCTTACTGCCACCCATTTTAAAGTGGAGGAACAGAGATTCAGAGAGGTCAAGTGAGCCACCCAAGGATGCACAGACAGTAGGTGGCATGGCTGGGATTCGAACCCAGGCAGTACGGCAACTATATCCACTCTTTTAACTGTGACACTCCACTGCTTCTTTGTTATCTATGCAGACCAATCTGAGAATTTAGCTTTGCACGTAAGTGAATTTTCAAGATGACTGATTTTAAAATAATTTAACTTTTTCTGTTGGAACTCTTTCTAAAATGCATCACTTGTCATATTTCCTGGTATCAAAGAGTTATCAGTCTGAACACCAAATAGTGTGTTTTGCTTAAGTATTTTTATTTTGCCTAGACAGAATGGCTCCATACCGATAAAGTGTGGGTGAGTTATTTTCCTGACATTCTGATCTATCTGTCACTTCTTGTGGCTTTCAGTTGTCTGACAGCTGACAACTCTAACAACATCCTTTATCTCTCTTTGTAGTCACCTGCTTCCAGTTTGCTATTAGAATTGTATCTAAAATAAAAGTAAATAGGTACAGAGGGGTGCCCTAAGGTCCCCCTTGGAGAGTTCAGAGCACAGGAGAGCATGTGACCTGTGACTTGTATCTCAATTGTTCACACATCACTTAGACGTCTCCTCCGCTTATTTCCTTGGCTCTACTCCACACCATTGAAATCTCTCCTGGAGAAGTGAACTAATAAATCACATCTTGAACATAATGTCTTAATAAAATAGATAATTACTACTGGTTTCTTTATATCCTCAAAAAATTACTAAATGCCATGACATTTGTGGAAAAAAATAAATAAATAAATTAGGGGTTTATCTTCTAAATAATAACGCAAACATGATAGATTATACCATTTAAAGCTACATTGCCATCATCATCAGAATTGGGCCACACAGGGTTTTCTGTAGCTTAGTCAAGCAGTTCTCCCCTGGGGGAAATATTCCAACCATGGGTGGCATTTGAGGGTGCAGGGTGGGGTGTGGAGTGTTTCTTAGCAAGTATTTGGTGCCCTGAGTGACACACAGAGGTGGAGATCTCCAATGAATTCCTTTTCCCATCCTCATAACTAAATCCTTGTTAGTGAAACCATGAGGTTTTTTCCTTCTTGTCTTTCCCAGCACTGAAATTATTCCAAGCATTTTCAGATGGATGGAGTTTTTGTTCTTGGCTCCTTCTAGTGGAAACAGAGGAGTCCTCCATCTGGGCAGGTTTGGGGCCAAGTTGAGGAGAAAGTTATTTCGGCTGCGCTTTCAGACCCAGCCAGATTTAGGATAGAGTGGCTGGGTTCAAACCAAGGTGTTTGCTTTTAGCTCTCAAATCTTCCGTGATCTTTGGTACTGATTACCTCTGTGACATCCCAAAGCATCCACATAGGGAAGGAAGGAAGCCCAACCAGGCGCCACTAGGGAAATTCCACAGGGACAGATTGTTTCCATAACTTAGAATTTTTTCCACATGGGCACTAAGCAAACCCAAAACAGGTGGCTCCTGGTGCAGAGCAGGAGACTGTTTGATGATGGAGAGTTACTTGGTCCTCAGGTTGAAAATATAACATTCAAAACTCATTCTTTATTGATTTCAGGCCTGCTGTCTATTTTTATCTTTCTATAAATGGAACTGAATAGCTCCCAAGTAGTCTTAGTTTATCAATAATAAATACTCCTGTGAATTATGTGGTTGGTGAACTTCTAGTCTGAGATTTCATTAGTTTACCAATTAACAAATATTATGTAGAATTAAGAAAGGAATGCCCATTTCAATTCCTTAAAACTATATACTTCCCATCCTTGAACAGTTAAAATCTCCCCAAATTTGATAAACACACGATCAGATTCATGTTCTAACCACATTTAACTGATTTATTTCCAACCCCGCCGCCATTAACTTGTGGATCAGATGATCAAGGAGATGTTCAATTTTGACACTGATTACAGTCCAGGCAATTCCCGATGGATTAATTGTTAATGTACAAGATGAATCAAGTTACCAGGAAACTGTCCAGCATGACTTTTTAATGCAAAAACAAATGGAACCAGGTTTTCCAGAAATGGCATTGTGCTCCAACTTACTGCCTATCAACTGTCCCTGGTTTATGTGTGATAGAACACAGCCTTGAAACCCAGGCTCTGTTTCTGAGGTAGTTATCCAAACACCAGTAATCTCTAAAAATAGCAATGACCATATATTAATAACCAATTAAGGCATTAGTCTGTGCTCAACTTACTCTCAGTGGCTGGAGAACTGGGCTGCATTTGAATAACAACAGGGAAAGGTCCTGCTGGGTTTTGTGTTTGTTTTTTGTTTTTTTCAGCAGCTAACTCTGGATAACAAAATAAGTTTTTCTCACAAGGTCCCAGAAGAGACAGCTGTGAAATTTCCCCTTTCAGGGTGGTATCTGAATAAAGAGTATGGCTGTCTATTACTCATAATATGTTGACTTTCTAAGAGCATTTGGTTATAAAAATCCCATTATTTTGTTAATAAATGAATAAGAACTTGTTTAAACATTGCCCTGCAATTTTATTTTATTTTTTTACTTTCTCCTCCCACTTTTGAGAATTTTTCTTCTCTTATTTTCTCACTAACACACTCACTTCTCACCTTTCTTCAGGTTCCAGTGAAATAAGGCAGACTTACCTCATTATCAAGTGTTTTATTCTGCCTACTTCTGCATTAGTTGGGTTATAACCTAAGGATTTCATCCAGGGTCACAAGCACCATGCCTGGTGTGACTGTCCCCCTTTGGATAGAGGATAGAAACTGTTTTAGTCAGCAGATTACAATCGAGTGTAGCGGGAGATAAGAACAGAGCTAGAATTTCTCCCTTTGTTTCCAGCTCCAGTGGGCTACATTGGATCATGGCCTTTCCTGAACAAAAGACTACAGAGGTGAAGGAAGGATGGAAGGAAGGAAGAAATGGGAGAAAAAAAAGATTAGTCATTGTACCAGGTATCAAGGGCCTACTTGAAATCAGGACCTTCATACCCATTAACTCATCTGATTCCACAACAATCCTGCCAAGGATGATCATCTTTATTTTCAAGATGGCTCTCCTGAGGCTCAAAGAGTCTGAGCAACTTGTACCAGGACACTCAGGTCCTAAGTTGCAGGGTGAGAATCTGACACCAGGTCTGTGTGACGCAACACTCAGCTGCCTCCACAGAGGGGGAGTGAGGGCCAATCAGGCTCCTGAGTGCCCTCAGAGCCTCAGAGATGGAGATGGAGTCAACAGCTCTGTGCCCTGGGGAGGAAACCAGAAGCCAGGAAGGATATCTGTGGAAACAGTGGGTTCCCAGCTGCTACTTTCCTCTGAGAAGGCAAAGCACAAAGCAGGGCATGTGTCTGCACCTACCAGGTGCTGACACTCAGATGTAAAGATGGCTTTGGTGCTCACTGCCAATCAGATGTTTTTTTAATAAGCATTTTAGGGCAAAAAGCATGGTTAATGAATCATAACTGATCCAGACACAATTTTGAAGTTTGTATGTGAGATGACTGATGATGGTAATAATCACAATAGAAATAAAAAATAGTTACCATCCATTGAGTACAAATTATGATCCAGGAACTCATATATCATTTCTAATTACTGCTAACAACACCATGAGGTAGATATTGTATCTCCACTTTACAGATGAAAAAAAAAAAAAACGAAGCTCAGAGGAGTTAGGAAAATGTCCAAAGTCAAACTGCAAGAAAGTGGCTGAGAAGTAACTAGAAGCCCAGTCTGTGTACCCAAATTACAAACCGTGCACCCCGTTACAGCTGCTCCTTCCCCATGCCCGCTGGGCTGGAAGGAAGCCTGGCAAATTTGCCTTGAGCGTCCACGCCTGGCAGCAATCAAATTCCTACCCACAATTAAACTGAATAATTGAAAATCCTCTATTTCACTCTTACACTAGGTTGATTACAACAATCGTGCCTTCACTACTGAATATTAATAAGCTTTCAATGGCTCCCCTTTACCCAGAATTAGACATCCAAATGCATCTGTTGGAAAAGTAAAGGCCTCCACAATCTGACCCCAGACCATTTTCTGTCTTACCTCTGATGGCATTTTACTAATCCCTTCCTCCAACGGAACAGTTTCCCTTCAAGAAACACTGAGTGCTTGCCCACTGCCCGATTTTGCCCAGTTCTCACTGTCCTTACAACTGTTGCTTACCTTCCTATTGAGCCCAGCTCAAATTGCACTTCCTAAATCATCTGGAAAATTCAGACTGAAGTAGTTACCTTCACCTTCTACTTTCAGAATAATTACTGTCAGTATAGCTCATTTGCCAATTAATGTCTGTGACTTAGAGGCATGTCTGCTTCAGGGCCCGAATACACTATTTAAAACTTTTTTATTTGATCTGAACTAGAGAGGAATCTCCTCCTACACCCCTTCAAATCACAAAATACACTGCCTGGCTGGTGGCAGGCACCGAAGACCTTGGGCACGGCCTCTTTAACAAAACTGCATCAGAGCTCAAGCCACTAAGGTATGTTTCTGTAATAATGTCAACCTATTAGCAGAGATGCCCTCTGCTGACTGTCTGACCTGGATGAAAGTCACAGGTATGTCATTGATTTGGTGTTCACTTTCATTTAACCTGAAAGGCTGAGAATGGAAAGAAAGAGGGAAAGAGACAGGATATAACCCTGAAGAATGAAAATGAAATTTGACTTGGAAATGAGTGGGGCTTTTGCTAGGTTCATTTGTTTACATCATGCCATTTCCACATCAGTCTATAAATCCTTGTGTATGCAACTAAAAGAATCGAGAGGGGAGGGGATCACACGTTGTGTTAAAAAGAATTCCTTTAAACAGTAATTCTGATGAACTGCCTTCCTGAAAAATCATCTTACCTCCAGGAGCAGCTGGGCACAGGGCACCACGGGGTGACTGTGGCCATAAACAGACTGGGGCTCCTTTAAGATTGGCTTGTTGGTTCACCTGCTTGTGAGTCAGCAGAGGAAAAAGTGGCTCCAGGGCTGGAGAGTGGTCACCTTACTTGCCTTGATTCTGTGATCCCCAACGTTTTTTTCATCTTAGATAAATAATTGAGGTAAGCAGAAGAGCGAAACGATCCAAAAAAGGGGGGGAGGGATATGTCATTCCCAAAGACTATTTGTACATATCACATTCTTTTTAGACTCCTCCGCTAGAAAATGAGAGAATCAGAGCCTTCATGGGCAAGAATGCTAATTATAATTATTACCTTAAGTAACAAATCTTTCATGACAAAGGCAAAGCTGTCAGATATTAAAACTAAAGCTCTGTGTTTCATTTTAGTTTAAATTGCTTCCCTGTTTCCTTTGACAAATGCCTCAGTTTTCATCTCAAAGTTGCTCTTGGAATGGACATGTAATTATCTGGTCTTGTTTACAGCAACAAAGGTCAAGTTGTTTGGCAGATATTAATAACCACTGTGCTAAGAGCACTCTTCCAGCTCACCCCACATGCTGTGCTCTGCCCTGGTTTCAACCTTGTGAAATTTTCTTGGTGTCCATTCTGTACCCTACCAAGTTTTTATGCAAATCGATAGTGATCACCACTCTCAGCCAAATGTCCTCTTATTAAACCCAATCATTATGCATTAAGAAGATATCACCTTATTCTATTAGGGTTAACAGTTTGCTGGAATAACAGAGAAAACTGTTTCTGATTTTTTTTTTTTTTTTTACCTCCCAGGGCTTGAGATCCTGAAAGAGCATGACAAAGAAGCCACAGTGATTCAAGAAGAATGTCATAGTGGCATTGTCATTTCTGAGGCCAGGTTCAAGCTAGCAAAATGGAAATTCTAAAATAAAAGCACACCACAGTGCCACAATAATTTTGCCTCAACCATTGGGCTATTTTAGATCTAAAGCAGGACCAGGAATTCAATTTTATATCTCCTCTATTTCTAAACCTATAATAATAGCTAGCATGTCACATTCTAGACACTGTTATATCGATAACAGTCCTAGGATGTAGCTGCTACTATTGCCCCCATTCAACAGATGGAAAACTAGGGCACAGAGAGTTGAGTCACTGCCCAGGCCACACAGTGAATAAGTGGTAGAAACAGAATTTGAACCCAGGCAGTCTGGATCTAGTTCCTAAGGGCTTAATCATGACTTGTTTCTGCCTTCCAACCTAGTCCTTGATTGCCAGGGGCTAAGCCAGGGGACTCTAGCAAGGAGAAAATGTTGACCAAGTTTTACTTCCTTTTGGGTCTAGCCTCCCTGTAGAAGCATAGTTTGTGATTTGTCCAATATTAGGGGCAAGGATCTGCACTGCAGCAAGCCTGAAATTTTCTAAGGGAAGGGGAGCAAAAGTTGTATCTATCCACATGCTCACAATAATTCTCTGAGGTACAACTTACAGTTATTCCTCTGACAAATGAACAGCTCAGAAAAGGGCACATAGTTAAAAGACACAGATGAGGGGGTAAAACTCATTTCGCCTCATCACTCTTTGGCCCTTAAAGCAGTGCCTAAAATGTTTTAGTAGGTATTACATGAAACGGCAACAACAACAAGAAATGGAAGGAAGGAGAGAGGAAGGGAGGACTAAAGAAGGCAGAAGGAAGCGAGGGAAGTTTCTATGATCAGAAATGTTGAGAAACCTTTGGTTAATCAAAATTATGTAGGCTTCTTACCTGCAGGACTTCTCAGAACCTTTAATATATTACTGTGTATTGAAAGGATATAAGTATGGCCCAGCTGGAGTGGCTCAGTTGCCTGAGCATTATCCTGTGCACCAAAAGGTTGCAGGTTGGATTCCTAGTCAGGGCACGCACCTGGGTTGTGGGTTCAAGTCCCAGTCTGGGCACAAACAGGAGGCAACCGATTGATGTTTCTCTCTCACATGGATGTTTCTCCCTCTCCCTCCGTCTCTCTCTTTTTTTGGCAAGATATGGTATGTAAACAATGTTTTATGAAGTACATTTTAAGAAACACTACTCTAGAGATTTGAAGACTTTCCAGGCAAAATATGTGGTCCAGTAAATGCTTCATCGTTATTGTCTCTAAGGCAAAGGCCAAGGCATACAGAATGGGAACTCCAACCTATTTGAGCTTGGATTTTCATTATCAGAAGTAGGTCAGAATCATAAAAAGTGTTTAGAGCAATGGTAGCCTGAAGCAAAAGACTACTTTAAGACAGCCAAACTTATTAAGCTTTCTGTTTAATCTGTATCTAGTATGCACTTAACATTTCTTTCTTACTGTTAATTCTCTGTGTGTGTGTGTGTGTGTGTGTGTGTGTGATACTGTATCACAAATGTCCAACAAGGTTTTAAACTACTTCATGACTTATTATGTCCTATGGTTTTTCTCTGCCCAGAATAAGCATATGTTTAATTGATTAATTTGAGCAGGACATTTCTTAATTTTTAAAAAAAATATTATCTTTATTGATTTCAGAGAGAGGAAAGGAGAGGGAGAGAGAGAGAGATAGAAACATCAATGATGAGAGTCATTGATTAAGCCCACAACCCGGGCATGTGCCCTGACCGGGAATCGAACCCTGATCGCCTGGATCCTAGGTTGACGCTCAACCGCTGAGCCACGCCCGGCCGGGCAATTTCTTAATTTTTTAAAATAAACAATTCAGTAGAATTGTAAAGCTGGACCAGCTGACACCTTATTGGGGTTTTATGATGACCAAATAAGATAAAATATGAAAATGCTTATTATTATTATTCCCATAAAAATGCTCATGTGAATTCATGTTGTTTCAAACTTGTTGAAATTTCTACCACCAACTGTAAATCAGAAACTGGATTTAGAAACTGCCTAATTCCTTGAAAACTCTCTGGTCTCAAGCCCTGTTTGGACTCTCAACAGCAACATGCAACAGCTCTGAGATTTAAAAGTGGCTTCTCCATACCAGTTTGAAAACCCCAGTCACTCTATTCCCATATTTAGCCCATTGCTAGCCTTTTCGGCCTGCCTCTTGCCTTCATTCACTCTTTAATTCTTCTTACATGCACATTTGGTTTTCCCACCTGATTTCAAGCTCCTTTAAGCCCAAAGACTATGATCTATTTCACCTTTGTGCCCCTCTTTTCTTTATCTATTGCTATGCAACAATTTTATCCCTTCAGTGACTTAAAACAACCATCATTTCATTAAGCTTTTTGGTCTCTGTGAGTCAGGAATTTTGGGAGGGCTTGGTGGGGCAGCTCTGGCTTTGGACCAAGCATGGAGCTGCAGTCAGATGGTGGTGGGAACTGGGATAGTGAGAGGGGACTGGAGCAGCTGAGGGTCGGCTGGGCATCTACGAAACTTCATGTATCTCAGGGCTTCTCCTTGTGGTCTCTCTAGATGGGCCAGTTCGGGCTTCCTCCCAGCATGGCAGCCTCAAAGCAGTAAGTTTGATTGTGTCACTTCCACTATTCTCTGTCGGTCACAAGAGTCACAAGAGGCCACCCAATATCAAGAGGCAAGAATACAGACCACACTTCCCAGCAGGAGTGGTAAAAATGGGAGTTAATTTCATGGTCAACTTGGAAAACAATCTCCTACACAGTTAGAATTTTTGACATGATGCTTTGCAAAAGGTGGGTGCTCAGTCAGGTTTTATAAAATTAATAAAAATAAAAGTAATCTTTCTAAAAAATGTGGTTTAAGTGAAAAACCAACCCACCAAATTTAGTTTGAAAGGCTTGATTCACTACACACCCTGCCCACACTATGAAACAGACGCTGCAATTTCAGAAGCATTAAGAGAAAGACGTCACTGCCTCTGATGTGCCCTGTTAGCAACTGTCCCTGCAGGCTGGCTCCCGGTGGAATTATTTGTGGAGGAGTCTGCGTCACTTTCCGCTTGATCTCTTCGCAGTGGAAGTTGAGAATGAGCTGATCTCCATCCTTCAGCTTGCTCCATGTCCCCAAACATTTTCCAAAGCCCTACAGACCATGCTAATAAAGAGCTCCCATGTGTTCATTGCAGCTTTCATCAGCTCTGGAAATAAGGAAAGTCCGATACTTCTGCACATGGAGAGGTGATCTCTTACTCCGGTCATTCCCACTTGGGGGTGCAGCCGTGGCGTTGTCTAACTCACGGGAAGATAGCCCTCAAAGAGATGCCATTAAATAGACAAAACCCCTCCATCCAAAACAGAACAGAGCCGCAGGGTTTTCTGCAAGAGGAGGAGTGTTGGAGATGTTCAGCGAACGATCTCAATTGAAGAAGAGGAAATAAAGTGATTTATATGACAGTTTGCAAAGCAGGTCAGTGCTGCTCTTATATTGTCTATAAGTTCTAATAGTGAGCGAAGCAACTTTTGGCTAAGAAAATCTGAAAAAAATAATTAAGGAAGAAAATCTGAGTATTCAAAACCATGTCATTCTAGATGCGAATGGTATTCTAAGACAGCATTTCACAAGTGGTCTATGGAAGTAAGCACTGTACAAGAAAATGGATCTGTGAACTATGCTGAACTAAAAAATATGTATATATTAACAGGTGTTTTTACTATTCGGCTTCTCAGTGCTCTTAATAAGTGAATTTTTACTGTGAAAGGATAGTCACAGAGGTAATTTTTTTCAATTTAGTCATCTTTATTTTTATTTTATTTTATTTTATTTTTTCCATCACCGTATTTCTGAACTGCAACATTTTGTTCAAAAGAATTTCTCATGCCTGGTGTGTTACAGAAAAAGCTTTGAGAAACTGAAATCTGTTCCCTATAAGGCTGTAACATATACGATTTCAGTTTCCAGGGAAGCCACAGCCAAAATATAGGTCAAGAGCTGTGTGAGGGATTCCCATTGTGCAGAAGGGTACTCAAGTAGCCCTTGGTTGACATTCCTTTCAAGTGATATTTTGCCCAGTTTTTCCCCTTATGAATATATTGAGTGGGATAATTAACTAAATCTGTGAAAGGATGCTATATATCCTGAATTAGATGACTTATTTGGTAAACTACAGGTGTTCTAGAGCTTAGAGTTGTAGTCATTGGGTAATTATTTATAAACCATTTAGAGAAATTCTGATCATGGACTTAAAATTCCTCCTATGTTTTCTGAATTGTAGGACCTATTACCTCTATTCAAGTAAAATCCAGACTCAGCATTAGAAGATTTAAATTTAAAAGTGACCACAAAGATCAACTGCATGTAGAAATTTACCAATTGCTTTAATACAAATTTGAACCTCAAGTGCTGTGAAGCTGTGGGTATGAGCAGATTACTTAACTAGAGGCTGAGCCTTGTGAACCACCAGGCACCTGCAGCTCAGTAGACAGTTTGTATTATTATTAATTTTATATATAGTTGGTTAATCATTTTATGCATTCAGTTGTGAGTAGCAGAAAACCTTCATAATCATGGACTAGTTAAGTAAAATGATTATTTTGCTCACAAAACAAAAGTGTGAAGCTAGCAGGCCAGTGCCAGTGTGGTGGTATAAGGATTCCATCAGGGAACCTGGTTTCCTCTCTCGTCCATCTCCACTACCTTTAGCACGTAGATTTTTCCTGTGGTCACAAGGTAGCTGCTGCATCTGCAGACATTGTAGCTGTATTCCAGGCAAGTAAGAAGGGACAGAGCAAAGGATGAAGTTAAAGGCATATGCCATTTAGTTTTATTCCTTTTTATCAGAAAATCCATATTTTTCTTAAAAGCCCTACTATAGATTTCATCCTTTACCTCATTGGTCAGTACTTTGTCAGTTAGCTACCACTGTCTAGAAAGTAACCTAAAGAAAAAAATAAGTAAAATCAAGTTTTGGGTTGTTGTTCTTTTTAACTTGGGAACATTGCTGCCACCAAAAAACAATGGCATGTGGTAGAGTCCCATTCTGGTCTGAAGGGAGGCTGTGATTGTTCGGACTCTTCTGCAATAGTCTAACTCCCAGGTGTTCATCACACCTGCAAGACACCTGCGAGCTTGCTAAGCGCCTCTGCCAGCACCCTCTCACCTGGTCTTAATAAGATATTCTCACGCACTTACATAGTATTTTTGTTGTGTTATTGACTCGGTTCTTTCTGGCAATGTGAGTTTCTATAAAGTTGAGGGCCAGGACTTACAGAGATGCAATTTTCATTTTGTTTCCCTGGTAATTCTAAAAGTAGATTCCGACAGAGTCCTCCTGTGTGCATCTGTCAGCCCAAATAACTAGCTTGCAATCATTTATAAGGTGCCAAGCTAGTTGGTCCTGTGCTAAGAACATACTGAGATTAAAGAAGGAAGGAAGGAAGGAAGGAAGGAAGGAAGGAAGGAAGGAAGGAAGGAAGGAAGGAAGGAAGGAAGGAAGGAAGGAAGGAAGGAAGGAAGGAAGGGAGGGAGGGAGGGAGGGAGGGAGGGAGGGAGGGAGGGAGGGAGGGAGGGAGGGAGAAGTGGGGGGAAGGGGGGAGGGAGGGAAGGAAGAAAATACAACTCTTCTGTGCCACCATCCTTTGGTTCTCATTTCACCACTCATTCCTGACCCTCCATTTCTGCTTCTGCAGCTGTTTCTGCAGGAGTGACAACCTTAGGGAAAATGTCAGAGGTGCAAGATGAGAAAAGACAAGGGGGTAGCAGTGGGAAAAATTAGTGCTTCCTTCTTCAGTCACCACTGAAAATCTCGGCCGGTATTGCAGCTGTTTCTCTATGTTTAAGTCCTAGCAAGCCAGCACCAGTGGTTAGCAGGACTGATGCTTTCTCTTTGACGTGCATCCGTTCCTAAGTGTGTTTCCTGCGCCTACTGCTTGGCGTCTTTTTCCATTCCCTTCCCAAGAGGGGATAACTGCGCAGGGAATCATGGAAGTCGGAAAGTGAATTTTAGCTGCAGCTCACCGTGACCTTCTTGTGGGTATGAAGTTGGTAGAAATATGCATATGTTCGCTAGGTGTCTGTATTGGTTATCTGTTGTGGATTAACAAAATTCCCCCCAAATTTAGTGGCTTATCTCAGTCTCAGTGACTCAAGAATCAGGGTGTGGCCTGACTGGGTGCCACAGGCTCAAGACTTTTGGGGAGGTTGCAGTCAGGTTACGTGGCCGGTTGGACCCTGGGTCAGTTCTTCACTGGCTTTGCGCCCTCAGCTCCTCCCTGGTGGCCTCACAGTAGGGCAGCTTGCTTCCCTCCAGAGCAAATGCTCTGAGAGACCAGAGAGTGAGAAAGTGAGCAGGACAGCAGTCACAGTCTTTCTGTAGCCTAACCTCGGAAGTGGCACCCGTTGTTTTTGTCCTGTTCCATTATTAGGAGCCAGTCACGCGGGCTCTAGGCAGGGAATTTGGCCAGAGCCTGCAGAGCAGGGGGCAGGGATAACGGGGGAGGGGCATCGTAGGCGCTGCTTCCCTCTGCCTCATTCCCCTCTGTGTAAGAATCCTACCGGTTCTGGAAGCCTTAACATCTTGGTTCTCAGAATATGCTTAGCATCAGCCCCTGGCCTGAGTGCTGTGAAGTCAGGGACTGTTTCTTTTACCTCTATATCCTCACCACCACCACAGTCCCTGGCCCACGATGGGTGTTCGTGCATTTCATTCACTTGACAAATTTGTATTGATCACCTACTATGTGTCATGCCTTGCAGTAGGTGCTAGGAATGTAGCAGTGACCAAGATAAATGAAGATTCTCGCTATCATGAAACTTACACTCCAACAGAAGATAAAGCATAAGCAGGCAAAGCAATAAATAACCCAGATTCCATCACACAGATAAAGTGTCAGCCTGGGAAGCAGTATTTGCAATCTACACTATAATTACCATTTTAATAATTTTACTGTTTGAGGAAAAGTGTATGCACATTGGTAAGGAAAAGCTAAGCAACCCAGAAAAACAGCTTTTAATAAAAATACTGGAGAAAAACAGGTTCCGCGTCACTAGTTGTCTAAGATCTGGAGATTAAAACATGATTAAAGCAACTTATTAACCCCTCTCTTCAAATGGCTGTGTCATTACTATGTTTAATAGTAACAGCCAGTGTTGTCAATGGTTTGGGCAGCTGGGCCCCCTCACAAACTCTTGGAAGAAGTAAATATTGGCTTTTCTTTTCTGGAGGGCCCTATGCAAGATGTATCCAAATCCTAAAGTGAATGAATGCATAGTTTGCTTGTTTTTTAATTATTATTATTTTTTAATATATCTTTATTGATTTCAGAGACAGGAAAGGAGAGGGAGAGAGAGATAGAAACATCAATGATGAGTCATTGGGGATCGAGCCCGTAAGCCAGGCATGTGCCCTGACCAGGAATCGAACCTCGATCTCCTGGATCCTAGGTCAATGCTCAACTGCTGAGCCCGGCCAGGCACGCATAGCTTTTTTGAGTCAGCAAAACTAAAACTAGAGGCAAAGAGTGTGAGCTGTGGAATCAGCCCTCCTGGGCCAATGGAGGTGAGGGCTGGTCAGCCATAGCATCCTGGTGGGGATGGTATATGAGCTGAGAAGGAGTTAATGTGGCCATATGAGGTCTGGGATGGGAAGTGCTGCAGGCTAAGGTGAAAGAGTTGTCTCTTCTGGGACAAAGAAGCAGTGTGCACATTAGGGGATGCGAGGCAGCACTGGAGTCAGAGAGAGGGAGGAGTCTGGCTGACTCCCTGACTTCTCTCTTGGACAGCTGGCAGCTGGCAAAGTCACTAACAGGACAGTAAAACAGGAAGAATTCTCCAGTTGTGTGGGATAATTAAGGGTTTCCAAGCCCTTTGATTAGGGCTCACTTGGGTGAGGTAAAATACCTGGAGGTTAAGTTTGCCAATCATGTTTTAGTATTTTCTATATTTTGCTAATTTTTGTCTGCTTTTTATATGTATTACGGAGAAGCTATGTTTTTTAAAAACTCAATATGATTGTGACGGTGTCCATTTTTTTTTCTGATACTTGTGTTCATTATAGGCATGTTACTAAGTGATACAAATAGAAATTCTCCTATCTTTCTCATAAATTGAACTTCTAATCATTGTACGATGACTAGCTTTTCTCTAATAATCTGTGTTTTACTAATCTGGCTATACCAGCTTTCTTTAGTTGATGTTTGCATGGTAAACCTTTTTCCTGCTGTTGCTTTCAGCTCTTCAACATCCTCATGTTTTAGATATGTTTCTTATATGCTCCTGTATTTGACTATTATGTTATTTGTATTTCACTCCAAAAAGCTTTTTCTTTTAACAAGAGTATTTAGTCTATTTACATTTAATGCAATTATTGAATTTTAATTTATGCAATTTTTAATTTTGTCAACTGTTTTATGTTCTTTTTCTTCCTTTTTCTGGACATTTTGAAATAATTAGTTATTATGATTTTATTTTTTGCTCCATGAGTTTGGGAGTTATGCACTTACTATTTTTAGTAATTATTATAGAAATTGAAGCATGTTTCCCTAACCTGCCAAAATCTACTGTCGAAGTTTCATGTTCATTTACCCTCCTCTCAACAATATCAAGACCTTAGAACTCCTTAACTTAATTCGCTCCCTCTCTGTTTCTGTGCAAATATACTCATCTCTCTCTCCATATTATCTTATAATCTCCACAAGAGATTACTTTTGCTTTGCATGACCAATTCTCATTTAGATTTACCCACACGTTTACCACATTCCTTGTCCTTTGTTCCTTCCTACACCACTGACTTTGTATCTGGAATTATTTTCCCCTTTCCCCAAATACCTTTAAAATGTCCGTTAGTTTAGATTGGTTTATGGCACATTCTCTGAGTTTCTGTTTGTCTAAAATACCTTTCCTTGCTAGATAGATAGATATAGATATATAGATATGGATATGTAGATATGTAGATGATAGATGATATAGATAGATGATATAGATATAGATAGATATAGATATAGATAGATATAGATTCGATAGATGATAGATAGATAGATGATAGATGATAGATGATAGATAGATAGATAGATAGATAGATAGATAGATAGATAGATGATAGATAGATAGATAGATAGATAGATAGATGATAGATAGATGATAGATAGATGATAGATGATAGATAGATAGATAGATAGATAGATAGATAGATAGATAGATAGATAGATAGATGATAGATGATAGATAGATAGATAGATAGATAGATAGATAGATAGATAGATAGATAGATAGATAGATAGATAGATGATAG
Source organism: Miniopterus natalensis (assembly GCF_054644295.1). NCBI lineage: Eukaryota > Metazoa > Chordata > Mammalia > Chiroptera > Miniopteridae > Miniopterus > Miniopterus natalensis. The sequence continues at coordinate 129,233,594 of NC_142082.1, forward strand.
GTAGATGATGGATAGATGATGATAGATAGATAGATGATAGATAGATAGATAGATAGATAGATAGATAGATAGATAGATAGATAGATATAGATGTTGCACTCAGTCAGTTATGATAAGAAGGGTATTTTTATTTTCCTAGTTTGGTATTACCAAAATTTTAAGTATAGAAATTCCTGTGTGGGATATTCTTCCCTTCATCTCTAGAAAATGTTTATCGTAGTCAATGAAGAAGTGTCAATCAGTAGATTCTCCCACCTTTTGTCTTCTCTTGTAGCAGAGATACCATCTTGTGATTGCTTTATGTGAAGATTGTTAGCCCTTTGGTGAAGAGAATATAGCATGTCATTATAATTGCTCTTTCTGTACCCATAATTCACCATTTATTCTGTCAATATTTATTAAGCATTTACTACATAACCAGATAATTTCCTAGGCGTTCAGAATGAAGGGTGAAGAAGGCAGACATGCTTCCTGTCCTTACGGTGTTTATTAACTAAGACAAATAATTGTCCTTCCAGAAAATGTTTCCAGATTAATTCACTAAAAGTATGTGGCTTAAAAAGTGACATAATCACAGCCTCCCTAATTAGAGTTCTTAAAGCTCAGCAATGGAAACCAAGTCTTCCTGATTTAAAGAGAAAAGGAATTTATTGAAGCGACATTAGGGAGCTCCTAGATGTACTGGGAAGGCTGGAGAACCAGACTTCAAATGGGGAGGACCAAGGGAGGCCAGGGCTAGTGCTCCCACCAGAGACCTAACTCTGGAAGCCCCCACAGCACTGCGACCCCCGCATGAGCTGCTGCGGCTGCCACTCTGGGCATCAGGGCACACCCTCCCACCCCTCCTCTGTGACCCTCACTGCTGACTCACAGCCTGCGTCTTAGCGTCCGCTTGGCCGAGCCTGGCCACGTGGTCAGGTTGGCCACAGGGAAGGCTGGGAAAGGAAGGGTCTGCCAAACGTAGTACAGCATCACAGTTGACGGCCAGCCAAAGAGAATGGCAAATGTCCGCTTCGCTGCCCTTTATGGAAAGTGGTCTCTCCACCAGGCGCTGTGCTTACTACTTTAGAGGCATCATTTCACATAATTTTCAAAGCAGACTTACTCCATTTTTATAGATGAGAAAGCTGAGACTAGGAAGGGTTAAATAACTTTTCTGCGGTCCTATAAGAAACACGTTTCACAGCTGGTGTTTTTTTAACCAGGTCAGTCTGACCACAGGACCCCTGGCTAACAATGCTATTATACTGCTTTCCCCATTGCTGCCTACCCTCCTTTGCTAAGTTTAGGGTCTTTTTTTTTTGCCTCCTAGTAAGATCCTAGGGTCATCATCAAAATAACATTCTCACTGTATATGATATTTTAAAATAATCATGAAGATTGAGACAGTCTCCTTCCAAATAATTAATCAACATAATTCACGACTATGCTGACTGTTGAATAAGGCAGATCGATTGTTGAATTACTGGCAACATAAATAGGACACGAATTACTCATGACCAATCTTTTGAGATGCCATCTTCTTGGCTAGTGTAATGCCAGTCAGAAATAAATTTCCAGAAATGGCATTTGAATCCATGATATCATTCCTTCGCTCTCAGCCAGGAGGAAAAGAAAGTATAGCCTGAGATAAAATTCATGGACACAAAGGCACAGATGTGGTACATTAAGTTATATTTCAGCTCTTTCTTTTATCTAACCTTTTTTCAAGGCAGCCATTTAAACACTTGCTGAGCATAAGAATCAAGAGAGGATCGTCTAGCCCGGCTGGGCGTGGCTCAGCGGTTGAGTGTCGACCTGGGATCCAGGCGATCGGGGTTCGATTCCTGGTCAGGGCACATGCCCGGGTTGTGGGCTCAATCAATGGCTCTCTCATCATTGATGTCTCTATCTCTCTCTCTCTCCCTCTCCTTTCCTCTCTCTGAAATCAGTAAAGATATATGAAAGAAAGAAAGAAAGAAAGAAAGAAAGAAAGAAAGAAAGAAAGAAAGAAAGAAAGAAAGAAAGAAAGAAAGAAAGAAAGAAAGAAAGAAAGAAAGAAAGAAAGAAAGAAAGAAAGAAAGAAAGGAAGGAAGGAAGGAAGGAAGGAAGGAAGAAAGAAAGAAAGGAAGAAAGAAAGGAAGAAAGTCTAAAAGTGAAGTTGTCTTTGTCAGGCTAGAATCTTTCACAACCAAAACAGAAAAATAAAGGCAGTTTCGAAAGCTGTATCAAAAGAGGACTCCAGTGCAGGAAAAAAAGGCAGCAGGAGGAAGGAGGGGTCTCTGAGGAACAGAATGTGCTAAAGCACCAACGGCTGAAGATATTCCCCGGGCGTCCTAACGTGGAAGGCATTTACAGTGGCTTTTCAATTGTGTGGCTCTGTGAGACAAAGAATCACGTTAGGGGACTCAGATGGGTCCAGGGAAAAGATGGGGAGGAAAATGAAATGAAGTAAAAAATGTGAAATGTCAGAGGAAACAGATTTGTGAGAAGAGAAACAGCCAAATAAGGTTCTTATGCACATATCCACATATTAAAACATTTGAAGCATCAGTAGTATATCACTTGGTTTTACTTTATGGTTGTTTTGATACATTTTATTATATAATTTTTAATATGACAAGACTAACAGATATAAGTTTACATTGCCACAAGAACTCTTTTGGTTTAGATTTCTCACCTTTAAGGACGTAGTTTCTCTTTGTTTGACACCCTAAGGATATTTGTGCATCTAATTGCCCTAAGAAGGTGATTCACTTCTTTGTGTGGGCTTCTACACCCATTCAAGTTTTGTTCCAGGGTATAGGAAAATTGCCAAGTAAAGTCACCGCCACATAACCTTGGAAGAAAAGGATGTCTTTGAGAGCAGAACTCACCATGTAACTATTTTTGCCCAAAGAAATCCTCTTAATGTAAAATGTGCAAGAACTTTTCTGGGCTCTGCTTCAAACTAAATTGGCCTTGATTTTCATAAGGTGCACTGACAAGTGTTTAAGGCTAGACAATAAATCAGAAATTGCATTACTAGAGGAGCTATTCAGCACAGTGAAGACAGTCTCCCCCACTGTACCCCAGAGTAAGCATTTTTCCAAACATCTGATGCTCACTGTTAAAAGAGGTCACCTATGGAAACTGGATGTCAATTATGTGAAGCTGGCCCATTCCCTTTAGCATTAAGTCTTGCACATCCCAACCTGTACAACATTATAAAGCATAATTATACTACAACCAGGTGGAACATTTGTTCCTGTCTGGATTAGTCTACCTTTGTTCTTTGCTTCCATAGCACAGAAAACATTCAGGTTTATTTTTATGACATTGTACCTTATATAACCCAAAAGCCCTCAGGCTCTACCAAAAAGTAGTCACAAATGAAGTAATTTTAATATTAATGAAATAGATTTTCTACTCTTGCCCACAGCTGCTGGAACATGCAAATCAACTCCCCCCACCCCCCACTATTCTCCTTCCCGCCCATCACCTTGGATTTTTTGAGTTCCCAAGTATCTCATTCTCATATATGCTGTGAACAAGATGGAACCTCTAGTCCTTATATGACTTGGCTTTTCTTTTTCTTCCTTTTAGAACCCTCTTGTTTCCTTCCCATAAAACCACTTAAGACACCCCCCCTTTTTTCCTTCTTGCTAATGTTAAAGATGACCACCATGACCAGGAGCATCCAGCCAAGGGCATGAGTTCCGGCAGCCCCCAATGCCAACAATCCAAATGTTCCAGGGTTTTGTTTGTTCATCAAATATTTATTGAATGCCCATTGATTTCCAGACACTGTGTGGTCCCAGTCTCTTTAATTTTAACTTAAAACTCACTGAACAGAGACTCAAAACCAGTCCAGTAGCCAAAGAAGAGGAGAAAAGCATTTCACCACTCACTGCCTCGTCGCTTTCTTCTCTGTTGGGAGCTCATCAAGCAGACTAAGAAGGCAAAACAAACAAACAAACAAACATCTCCCTTACTATTTCATAGAATGTGCAAATTAATGCACAATCATTCATGCAAAGTGGTTGTCAAGGAGGTGGTAAACTCACCAGTTTCACAAATAGCTGAGCTGTTGATGCTAGTCTTGATTTAGCTATGACATTCTGCCATGACATTCTGTTAGCACACTTAAATATATTTCTTAGCTTTCCTGCTAGATTACCAATAACTTAAGAACTTGTCAACTTTATACTCTTTCTCCACATGCTACCTAAAATAAGGTTCTCGATATCGTTATTTAATAAATTGATAATGACCTTTTACGTATAATTCTAGTGAATCCCAAGGAATATGACAGTCCCTTCCCAGAGTCACATTGAGAGAAAGTCAAAAGTGAGCTTTCATAACTCAAGGTAAAATTTATATCTTCACTATTGGTAAAGTATGGTATGATGCATACTCCATCCAGAAATTTCCCTCAAGTCCTGTCTTGGTTATCATTCCTTCTCATCAAAGTTCCATGCCCAGAGCAATTACAAAAACCAAACAAGTAAACAAAAACAAAATTTCTCCTGCTCTTTTTACTAGTTTTTTCTCCTGTCTAGCCCTTGGGCACCATACTCTAAACTTGTGACACTTCATTCTCTGTTCTAGTTCCTCCGATTTCTCACTGCAAAAAAGTCACCTGTGAAGTGTAGTTTCATTTCCCATTTGGGCCACTTTTTAAATGAGAATCATCAGGCTGGAGAAAAAAGAAAATGATAGTTCAGGAGGTGACTTGGAAATAAGTTTATGCTAATGATACAGTAAGAATTTGCTTTTGGTTTTCTGTTTATTACTTTTAAAACTTAAAAGGAAAATTGGATGGGAAAATTTATTTTTAAATCTTATTAGTAATTTTCTCTAAAGAAGAAAAGTTCTGACACAAAATATGAGTGACTATAAAAGATATTTTTCTGCAGTATTTTGACAAGCTATTTTTGTGATATTTTTGCCCTTTTGAGCTCGTGTGAATTCAGTTAGCATAAAATAGTCAGAGGGAACTTGAGAACAAATGTTAAACACTACATTCAACCAGTGCTTAGGAAGACAAAATGAAGTGAAGAGCATTCCATCTGGATACTTTTCTGTGCACTCTTCTACCATCCATATGTTTTGATTGTGTATTACTGTTTAAGAAACCAAAGCAAAATGTACTGGCTTAAAACAACCATTTTATTATTTCTCATTAGTTTGTGGATTGACTGGGCTCAGCTGGGTGGTTGTTCTGCTTCACTTAATTTTGGTTGGGGCTACAGTAATCTGAGCACTCAATTGGTTTGCAAAGTCCAAATTGGCTCACTTGTATGTCACTTGACAAGTATGGTTCAAAAGCTGATGCCTTCTATCTCTCTTTTATCTGTCTGAGCTGGGACACTCAGACAGCTGGGCCTCTCTGTCTCTCTGTCTCTCTCATTTTAGTTTCATGGTCTCTTCTACTCTCCGGGTGTCTTCTCCAGCAGAACTTCCATGGAGACACAGAGCTTCCAAAAACACAAAAGCAGAAGCCACCAAGCCTTCTTTGGACTTAGGTGTAGAATTTCACATTCTATTGGTTAAGACAATAGACAGGGCCAAGTCAGACTTAAAAGACAAGTAAGTGAATACCAAAAGATGTGGTTCATTTGAAAGCATCTTTGGAGATGTACTCCAACACACGCAATTCTCTAGAACAGTTCAGTGTCTCTTTAATAGCAAGCATTTTGTTCTATCTAGACAATTGGTTTAACATGATCTTTTTTACAGTCAGAAACTTCCCCAAAATATCCATCGGTATTGCTATGGAGTGATTACATATTTTCTTTCCTGAAAAAATTAAATCTGTGTCTACTTTTCTATAAGAACACTAATATTCATTATTTTATATATTTAGACAATTAGAGGCTGGAAATTAAAAATTAACTAACAATTACTAAGAATGACAACCCTCATAAAACAGAACTATACCCTTTAAACTTAAAGACATAAATCAGAGTTTCTCCAAAAAACTTTTCATAACATATTGGTGCTACAAATTATAGATGCTATTATGCCAGCAAGGAGTTATACCTATAAATTTTTGTCAGATTAGCAAAATATAATATATTTTTTGGTGTGATATAGAATTTTAGTAATTAGTATATGTGTGTCATGAGATGAAAAGGGTTGAAAATCACTGCTCTCTAAAGCATCATTTGCTGTGAATGTCATATTATCTCTTTGTGCCTTTATGACTTGGCCTAGATTGTAAATTTGTGTTGAGGTTACCATCTTTATACTCCTTTATGTTTTATGGTTTTCAGAAATATCAGTGTAAAATATATCCCTAAAACATGGGAGTTATAATAATTATGATACTAGTCAATGACATTTATTGAGCATGTACTATGGGCTACATAATACACTTAGTACTTTATATCCATTTTATAATGCATTACACACATTATCCCATTCAAACTTCCTAATAATTGCACAAAGTAAATATAAATATTGTGATCTCCACTTTACAGATGAGGAAACTGAGTCTTAAGGAGACAGATAACTAGGAGGTGGAATTATGACTTCAACCTCTGTTTGTATGATTCCATAATCTGTGAGCTAACTACAGCTCTCTACTGCCTTCTCTTCTGCATATCAAATCACATTTTCAGCTTCTAACATGAATGCTTCAGTTAGGTTTGAGATTCCACAACTTCAGAGGAAATTAATACTTATCAAGCATCTATAATATACCAGTCCTTGTGCTTTTATATCTATTTATTAGGTGGGTCAATTGTTACAATAACCATAGGAGAAAAGTACTGAACATTTTGTGAGGAAAAAAAACAACCTCTTTTGCTTTGATATTGAATATTTTGCCAGCATAGAAGAAACATCTCGTAAACCACTTCAGATGATTCTTAGGAACTCAGTCTGAAGTACAAACTATCATCCTTCATGTTCCTATAAGAATTGCTTCAGTGAAGTACCCAGAACATTCAAACTGATTTTAGTTTAAATGAGCCTTTTCTCCAGCCTATTAAATATCTACTTGGAATCCTAGTGAATGTTGTACAGAATAATCTGTTTGGAATCCATCCTTATTAAATTCTATGTCCAAGTGATAATGTATAGCTTTGTTAATTATATATAAATGTAAAACAAATGAGTAGAAATGAATAGTATGGCTTGAATCTACACTTCTTTGCACAATGACAATAAATATTTAGCAAAATAGACAAAATACCCATAGTAACAAACTTCCTTTTGAAGTCATTTCAAAGTGCCAGCCTGAGCACAGATTTACAACCCAGACCTCTGAGGGACCACTGAAATAGAAATATAGAAGCACAAAAAAGAAATAAACAATAACAGCAAAGTACTTTAGATGAGGGTGTGAAGAACTGTGGTCATTAGTGAGTGAGAAATTGCAGCACATTTCTGGATGACAGGAAGCAGATGAAACAGCACAGAATTCCCTACAGGATGGCCTGCAACAAGGCGAGGTGGGAGCTTTCTACCAGCAGCAACCCAGGGACAACCCCAAGTGCAGAGTTTGTAGGGATGAGGAAAACCTGGGGCTGATTACATTTCTTTAAGCCTATTTGTGAAAACTAAAATCTATATAGGAAAAGATGTTTTAATCACCCCCCAATCTCCACCTCTACTTACAGAGGGCAATTGGTCTATGCATATAACCTAGAGATTAAAAGAATAGACTGTGGAGCAAGGTTACCTTGGTTCAAAGCTTGCCACCCACTAAGCTGTGTGACATTGGGCAGGTTATTTAACCTCTCTGTGCCTCCATTTCTTTGCGTATGAAAGGGGGATAATAATGGTACCTAACTCAAAGGATTGTTGTGAGTAATAAACGAAATTTTATATGTGATGTTCTTAAGACCATGCCTGGCACATAATGCTATATCAATATTAGTTATTATCTTTATCATCATCATTACCTCCAGATCAAACCTCTTGAATTAGCCATAGGAAAACATCTGTGGCTTATGGTATGGGAACTGGGGTCTGAAAGTAAAGCCCTCTTCTATCTGGAGTTTGGAGGACTAGTACCTAACTGCTGGCTCCTTGCCCACTTAGCTAAAACAATCCTGTCAGAGAATGTCTCCTTCCCAACTCCACAGGGCTTCCCACTACAGAAACAGCAACGGATAGCAAGAAATAGGCCTAATATATGAATAAAGTAAACCCATCCCAACTACTCAGTCGGTTGTTATAAATATAAATAGAAAATAAAGGATCACTAAGCAGAATTTACCAGCATCTTCATTTTTAAATTCTTTAAAAAAAATTTTTTTAGTAGCCAAAATAATAATTTTATTTTTCCAGCTTGATTGAGATTATGTAATTGACTTACAACATTCTGTAAGTTTAAAGCGTACATGATGATTTGTGGGTGGGGCAAAAGTAGGTTTACAGTTATCCGTATGGAAAACAATACAATAATTAATAAATAATAATACAAGAATACACTCACTTTTGCCACACCCTGTGTATATATTTTACAAAATGATTACCACAACAAGGCTGGTTAACATATTCATCACCTCAGTTACAAATAGCAAAAACTGATCCCAGAGGAACTGAAGATAATTCAGGGAGGAGAAGAGAAGTTTTAAAACAACAACAAACTCCTATTAGAGTTCTCAGAGAGATTTGAGAAGATTTTGCATCCAGCAAATATATATATGTGTGTGTGTATGGCACTAATAAAAGAAACCAAGAAAAACAAAAACAAAAAAAAGCTCTTTGAGATTAAAAACATGATTTCTGAACAGTTTTTTAAAAATCCAAAGAATGCTAGAAGTTAAACTCAAGGAGATTTCCCAGGATATAAATCAGCATGATGACAAGATGGAAAACTAAGAGGGAAAAAAAGCCTTAGAGGGCTAATTGATAAGAGTTCCACCTAAAACTAATGAGCTCTAAAAAAAAAAAAAAAAAAAACAGAGTCAAAATGGATGGTACACGAGTCATCAAGGGTTAGACTGAAAGACATGTCCACGGCAGTGGAAGGACTCACTGACTCAGACCGAAGCGGTCTGTAAACGCCAAGCAGGGTGAGACCCAGGCTGGAACCAACACTAGGCGCTAGCAGACAGTGCAGCGATGCTTTTGGGGTACCACCCGTTTACCTTCTCTGGAACAGCTGGGGCTTTCGTTTCCCCAGCCGCCCCACCCGGACACACAAATAAGATCATAATGGCAAGAATTAGGCCCTCTTCAGCAGGGACCCCAGCTAGCCTTCAAAGACCTCCAGAATATTCTAGGATTTCCCCATAAATCAGTCAGTCATCTTGGCTTCAGGACTTACCCACACTTTCCGTCTCTCCTGCAGACCCCTCGGGCGGGGACCCTTGTGACTGCCAATACCAGTGTCAGCCGGAAGGTCTGAACCGGTGACTGTCTGAGTGAGGCCGCTGTCATGGCACCGAGCTGCCCAGGCTACATCGGCGGCTGCCTGGACTTGGCTCTCAGGCCCATCACGTACTAAAAGCATAACCTTGACCTCTCGAGGCCTTGGATTTAACATCTGTAAATCGGAGATGAGAATAGTGTTTATCCCGCAGTGCTTTAGTGATGATGAAATGAGACAGTCCCATTTGAGAACTTAGCACAGTGCCTCGCACAGAGTCAGCATTCGACACAGTTTCAGTATATGAGCAAAAGCACGCCACGGAGACCTGCCAGCCCACCCCCCAAAGGCTGCCGCCTGCACACGCACCCTCTTCCATCAGTGAAGAGCTGCTGCTGCCTCGGGAACATTTCACTCAAGTGAGCAGTTAACATAATTCTCTTGATTTATGGCTCCACTTACGTTCTACTTTAAGCACCCATTCTGAGAGGTGATAGCAACAGGGAATTTAGAGTCCCACTTCCCAGGCATGTGCATTTCAGGGGATTGCACACCACCTCTGTGTTGTCTGGGGGTGGGAGGAGGTGGCCCCTGGTACCTGATCCCCCCTGTGACATACTTTGGCTCCTCTAGGGTCCTCATCATCAATGAAGTTAACTTGCTACATCTTCTTGACCCCAACTTAAAGGCCGCACAGACCTAGCCCTCTGCCAGCTACCTGCGTGCCACTCGAGAGCCTGGAGACTCTTCTGGGACTGGCTCTGGTCTTCAGCCATCACTGGCCCCAAGTGAGTGCGGGTAACTCATTCCACAGGTGACCTGGCCACCTGGTCAGGCCTCTCAGCTCTTGCTTGTTTCTCAAGCCCTGAGAACGGCACAGGTTCCCTTGCCTCAGCTCTCTGCACTCACCTGGGTTGTTCTATCCACTCTCTTCTCTTTGGGGATTCTGCCTGAGGATTAAGAACAACATGTAGTCCCTTTTTTGAGTGACAACCAGCATCTGACTTCATTGCTTCCTACCAAGTCTTCCTCTTATCCTTCCTGGAACATTATCTTTAGACAAAGAGTACGAAGAAAAAGCCTTTATAATACAGTGTGTGCTGTCTTTGCTGGAGGCCCTCAGCTACGACATCCTTGAATGGAGACAGAAGGATGCCAGTGACAATGCAGAGGATGGCAAGGATATGCAAAGAGACCAAAAAATATTTAGAAAAGTCATATTGTTATCTGCCACAATCTTGGTAACTCACAGAATAGCACCAGATAACACCTACTGAGAACTTACTAGCTGCCAGGCATTTCTCTAAGCACTTTGTATGTATTAACTCATTTAATCATCATAACAGCCTGGGAGGCAGGTAGGATTTTATCCCCACTTTCCAGATGAAAAAAAAATGAAGGCTTGGACAATTCAAGTAACGTGCTGAGCATCAGTGAGGATGTCCACAGGAGAGGTGGAATTCCAGCCCGGGCATGTGGGTCCAGGGCCCAGGCCTCCACTCCTCCGCCACCTCCCTCTCCCGGACTGTGAACCAAACAGCGGCCGTGGTTTTCCCTCAGCCTCTTACTGCAGCGCAGGGCATGAGCCTCGGTGTCCGGGGCAGGGGACAGTTGGGGCAGGTGTTTCAGAATCACCCCCCACGCACACTCACAGCCCTTGAAGCCAGTGTCCCTCCTGCCATTCTCTGTTGCTTCGGAGGGAGCTTATTACAGCTCGAATCCCTTCTAGATGGCACGTTACCAACCCCCTAGACTTCTTCACTAGGGTAGGCTGTGATGCTTATTTAGAAAAGCAAAACATAGTGTAATGGAAAATGCAAGCCCAGCTTAAACCACCACTCCACCGTTATAGCTGTGAGACTTCTATCAAGTTTTTAATTGTGTCTGAGACTTAATGATTTCATCTCTAAAATGATGATAATAATTACATGGTAGGGTTACTATAAATGCGAAGTACTTAGCATGGTGCCTGGCATATAGGAGGAAGAAAGTAGATATTTATTTGGTTCATTCCATCATGTAAGTTTGTGATGACATTGTGGATGGCATTCTAATCCATGGTGACAGAAACCTATTTCAATAGCTCTGTGTGAAACCCTCTGCTTGAGGTCCCCTGTCCTAGGGTCAGTCCCATTGCATGATTATGTACGCGTCATAAGCAATGCACTGAAAGATTCACTCTTAGCAAAGGCTTTTCTTTAGCAAACAATAACTGCCCTATTTAGATTTACATCTATTAGATTATATTCAAGCAAAAATAAATCAATTTTCACTGAAGGAAATTAACACATAATCTTAAAGTGCTTAATAATAATGTTAACAGCTACTTTGTAAACTACTCATCATGAACCAAGTACTGTGCTAAGGTTGATTTAATCTTTATAGTCTTGTTAAAAAAGGAATTCTGGTACCCATTTTACAGAACAGATCACCAAGGTTTAGAGAGGTTAAGTAACTTGTCCAAGGTCACAGGGATGGCAAATGGCAAAGCTGGACTCTAAACAGTGGTTTGAATCCAAAACCGGTGCTCTCCACCACTATTTTACAATAACAGTGGAACCTAAAGAGAAACTTAGCTCCTATACTCTTTGCTTTCCAACAAATTGCATATTAATCTAAGTCACATGTTCCATTAAGTCTTGCAACATAAAGGCAATGGCAGTAAAATATAACTGGTCTTCACAGAACTGTTTACAAGACCAAGGAAAAGAAACTCCCCCTAGAATTTTCTATTGTCTAAACAAGTATAGAATCTTTTGGAAAAGGAAACAAAACAGATTATTGAAATTTGGTTTTATTTAAATCTTTCATGAATGTATTCACCCGGCCTCTCCATCAGAGTGATAAGAGATAGTCCCCGTTGACATCCAAATTAAAAAGTCAAAATTTTTATTTTGAATATTCAATGCTGATTTCTCTCTCCGTTGGTGTTTGCTATAGTACCCAGTACCCTGCATTCATTTGGCCAATTTCTCTTGGGGCTTCAGTTAGCAAACTTCTTGGGGCTAGGGAGGTGGTCTTTGGAAATTAAAAAACAACAAACAAACCAGATTGAACAGATAAGTGGCAGCTCACTGTTCAGAAACTTTTCTGTCTTTAACAGAGGATGGAATCCCACACCCACACCCTTTACTGACCTGATTAGCAGGAATTTCTCTTCAAGCAGATGGAGCATAAAAATTGCTGCCCCTTGGAACCAGCTGTCTCACTGAGTTTAGTATTTTCATTCGGTTTTTCATTGTTAATATTATTATTGCCATTTTAACTTAGGCATATTTGGCCCTATGGAGTATATAAAGCTGTCATGTTATTTTTTCCCCCCAAAAGAACACAATAACTATAGTGGACTATGCACTTATTACTGAGTAGATTAATTTTTTCTTCCATTGAATAGCATTAAAAAGGGGTAATTTTAAATTGAATTGTGCCTGGTGAATCATGATTCATATTTCCAACCAAGGCATATAACAGGTCCCAGATTTTCTGCCAGTGTTTTCCAAACACTTAAGCTTTTGTGAAGAATATTACTCAGAATGCAATAAAAACATGTTTTCAGCTCATATTTACTAGTTTTCTGCAGAAAAATGTGAATTAAAATATAACCTTTGACTCCCAGGAAGTGTTCTCTTGTTGACTACTCAGCTTTCTTCATTTCTTGGGGACTTGAATTCCCTCTTCCTTTTTCCTCTTTTTACATTGTTTCCTTTACATTCTCAGCTAACAACTAGTCATTACCAAATTCTTCCTTATATGTTAGGCTCATACTGGGGTTCCGACATGCCTGGCCCTGCCTGGAGGTTCACTGTGATGGACCCCTCTGAACTCTGTTTGCATGAAGTATGGAAGGTCTCCCTAGGAAACAGCTCATCATAAGACAGGAGACAGTTAAAGGGAATATGTTTGTTTCAAAACAGTGGAAGAGCTATTTGGGCAAAACATGATCATTCAGGTCATTTATATCCCATTCAGTCTCCTTGGGAGTGGGGACAATACATAAAAACCTTAAAAGCTGTTTTACCAAAAATATCTTTAGATATTGAGTGCACAAGGAAGCATTTTTGGAACCTAGGTAACAGATGGTAATAATAATAATTAAGATTTATTGAGCTCTTTCTAATTACTAAATATTTAACATACATTATTATAATCGTCACAGTGGCCTTATGATAGGGTCATTATTTTCTGCAATTTACAGATGAGGAAACTGAGGCTTAGAGGGAATACATATCTTGCCTGTGGACATGCAGTTAAAAAGTAGTATATTTGTAATTAAGCTTGTATCTCTGATATTAAACCCTCAACCACATTGCAAGCACTATTTTCCACCAAGACAAACTGCAGCCCGTTGGAACACGGACCCGAAACTGCAAGCTGAGAAGTCATTCATGTGGGACTCCATCCGTAATGTAAGCACACTTGGCGTGGGCAGCTGATGCCTTCGGGCCCTTATCAAAAGCCTCTTGTTGGCTTCTTGGCAACCTCTGGGCTGATGATTAAGAGAGGAGGAAAGTGGCTCCTGGCAGAAGTAGCTTAGCTGATCACTTCGAGCTTGCTTAGGAATAGAACAATTTCTGACATTTTTCCCCCTAACCTCAATTATTATTCAAAAACTATTGCCAAGTACAGGCCCTTTACCAAATGAGAAAGTGCTCAATCACCAATCCTATTTGGAATACCCCTCTGAAAAGAGGCACAGGGCAGGTACTGAGGCTTTTTAAGAAGACTAAGCCGTTGCTTCACTGCTCTTAAAGTTTCACCCTCATGGAGAAAGATGGATAGATATCTAACTAATCAAGACTAAAAACAGCTAAATGGAGGCATTTGTTAAGAGTAGGCTTAGGAACCCAGCGCCGTTCTCGCCTGGGGGCTTGTGGAGCATCTTTTCTATCCTGTTTAAGTATTTGTTCGGGGTAGGTGAGATTTCACACAATTCCTCCTGGTTTTCTCAGTCTATTCCTTCAGCTAATTCATTCTTCTTGGGTTCTCTACAGTCTCTGCCTTTCCCCCTGTCCGAGTCCCTTTTCAGACACCCACTGGAATGACTGAGCTTCCTCTCAGAACCGCCTTCAAATCACGCTACGGGCGATGCGTTCTTGCTGACCGTTGCTCTTTAAGTCCATCTGTCTCCTTGTCTGCTCAGAGGAGTGCAGAAGTATTTCTAGGTCTTTAACAATCTTTAAGCCACATGGGGGAAATGCATTTAAACTAGTTAATAAGACCACAGGCTAAGGGCAAAGCCATGAGATCAGCTTTTATGTACCCAATTACCACTTAGATGTCAACTGTGCACCAGGGGTTTCTTAATGAGTTATGTAAGGAGGAGAGCCTTTGAAACGGTTTGGCCTTTCCTCTTTCCTTTATTACCCAGTGTCTATCCTACTCTGCGGGGAAGGAGCAGCTACAAAATGCACATAAGGAAAAAGCTTCATGATTGCAGGGGCTCCTCTGGCGTATTCACCGCTCTAACTCCACCACCTAAAGCAACGTGGTATGAAATAAATATTTGCTGAAAGGGGGAGAGAAGGGGAGATCGAGCTAAATGTTGGACTTGGCTTGTATGGAATGAACTCTAAGGTCCCTTTTTACTGAGATTTTAAGAGCCGGTAACAGTAAAAAGAACTTAAATTTGAAAAACTACGTTAAACTCATTGAGTTGCATTGTTTCCTATCTCATCCTCTGTATATACAAATCCTAAACAGTGGCATGGCCAGTATTGAGCTCAAGTAAGGGAAAATAGAATCAAGGCAATGGAAAGAATTTCAAAGGCCATTTCTTTTATCCCCAGTTGGCAACTAAATCACCCCCTAAACGGCTGTAGGATGATATCATGGAAAGAGTACAGGCTTTGGAGTCAGGCAGAGCTGGATCTGAATTCCTGTTCTGCTTCTCACAGGCCGCAGGACCCGGGATGATTTAACAGCTTAGAGAGTCTGTTTCCTCTTTTATGGATACATACTGTAAAGAGATATGCACATAGTTATTTTTTAAAAGGTATGCCTCCATTTTCCTTAACATATCAGCATCTTACAAATTCCTATTCTCTTAATTCTATAAAATTTGTAATTCTGGCCTTGACTCATTTGTTAAAAAATGTTTTTACTCACTATCAGTTGGATATAAGCTGAAAAATGTCACTGCTGCCAAATCCCCATTTGTACAATAACCCTTCATAAGCTTAAAGATCATTGTCAAGTCCCTGTGTGCCTGCTGTAAAACCCAACCCTCACTTCACCTCATTTGTCAGAGGTGTTGGAAGAACTGTTTTAAATACTCAGTGTATCACTGGGTCTTAACCTGCCTGAGGACAAGGCCTTGTTTTCACTCAGGTAAAGGAGAACCTAAAACATTAATTGGAATTCTAAATATGGAAGGTATATATCAAAGCCAGAGGAAAAGAAAACATATATTACTATCTCCTTCTACTAAATGAAGGTTAAACTCTCTCCAAGGACTTTTAAGTTTAAAATAGTTGTTTTGCAGCCAATTGACTTAAAAGCATCTTTGCCCCTAATAGGAAGTGTTTAAAAATGGAATAAAATCTTCCAGACCAGGGAATGAGTCTTAATCCTTTGGGATTCTCAGGGACCAGGGTCATGTCTGGCACCCAATACCAGCCAGAAACCTCTGCTAAGCCAACTTGAAATAACTTTGTCACCTTGTAAAGACGACAAGACTATACTGGAGGACTTTTCAGAGAAAACCAGAGAATATAAAAGTTAAAACCTAATAATATTATAATTAGTATTTTTAAAGTGGTTTTACTACTTTCTTAAGAATGTTGCCCTTTTAGAGCAAAGAATATCACTTTATTTTTTAAAAAACTATTGAAAAAAATATTTCAAAGGCCATTAGTTCTGAATCATAAACCACTATCTCTTTTCTGGCTCAAACTAAAAATACTCAATAAGAAGATTTACCAAAAAAAAAAAAAAATTGATTTGTCTATGTGGAATAGATTCATTCCCATACACTTTTGCCTTCAGCAGATGAGGCCGTTCTGCCGCATTTACTCAGGAGCTGCCATTTCCTTTGATGGCTGACATTCATTCATATAAGTGCAGCAATGGACACATTTCATAAATGTATGAGGGAAACTTATTTAAGGCATAAAATAATGCAAATACATCAAAGTTCTCAGTCTTGCAACTCAGTAAGAATGTTAATACTACCTTATGGGGGTTTGGTGCAGAGAAAATGAGAGAATGTATAGAAATCATTCAACATACATCTGAGACATAGAAGAAAGTAGGTGCCAAATTAATACTACAAGTGGTTAGAGGAGCAATAGTAGCAAAGAGAATAGATTTACCTATTCTGAGTTCAGATCCCAGCTCAACCACTTTACAATTATGTAATTTGGAGCAAGTTTTTTAAATCTCTCTAAGGCTGAGCTTCTACATTTATAAAACCTGGACACTTATGGAACCTATCTCAAAGTATTTTTGAGAGGCTTGAGTGAGACAATTCAGTTAAAGAATTTAGCACAATGTATGTTGTTTCGTATATAGTCAAAAAATGTCTATTATTATCATTGTCATCATCATCACTAATAATAACAGTTAATTTTGTACTTTTCTTCAGGGGAAAGTGATAAATAAATGAGACATAAATAAAAATACTCAATATAACACCTTCCAACATTCTACCTCTGAATATTTCAGGTAGCATGATAGTATGAATGATAATTTTTATTCATTAACAATGTATTTGGTAATTCAATTTGAGAATCAAATCAATCTCAAGCCTTAAACTGAAAGTAATAATCTGTTGTAGTAATTATAAATGGAGGTAGGGCATATATATTGAGGACTGGTTGAAGCTTTCTCAGAATACATAAGCATTTTTCCCTAAGACCTTGGTACATCCTGGAGGGGTGGTGGAAGTAGGCATGAGAATTCGGAAACTATCCACCTTTGGTTATGATATGCTCTCCCTTCCATTTTGAGGATCATTCACTTATTCATAAGATTAATGATTAAAGTTTGTTTTTAAAAATTTTAGCTAAGTATAAAAGATTTGCGAAAATTATTTAAAATGCTAAAATAGACAAAACCAAAAATATAAAAGATTTTAGAGGATGTTTATCTACCTCGTTCATTTTGAAGATGAGGGCATCGAAATAAAGTCTTGCCTGGGGTCAAATAGATAAGTAGGCTCAGGCTAAGTTTCATTCTTTCTCTACGATACCACACTGTTACAACTCTACAAAAATAAAGTCAAGGAACTTATGAACCAAGCCTGAGTCTAAATCAGCTGGAGAAATTGGAATATTACGCTGTAGTTCACCAGTGAGTTTCTCAGTCCATGAGAATCCTATCATGTTCTACTTGGCTGAGGTTTTTCTTTAGCATATATGTCACAGCCATGTATTGATTTTGTCAATTCTATGTGGGGAAATTAGTTAAATTAATTGTTAAAGGATGCAGTGTAGCCTATAGCTGCATGAAATCTGCACTAAAACATGCATCTACTTTTCTTCCCACAACTGTAACTTGTTTGTATAACCAACGATGAGACTTGGCTCCACAGCCTTCACAAGCTCTTGAGGTTTTCCCATAATCTATTTCATCTTCGGAGATCTCAGACATTCTATAAAAATAATTCATATTATCCCCTCAGAAACTAAAAACTGACTAATATAGGACATGAATGACATTTTAAGGTCCTAGGCTTTATCCTAACATTGTAAAAGGTTGTGAATTACAATTGTTGAATTACAGTTGTTCCACTCTCAGAACGGTTTACTCTTTGTGACAGGAGGATGGTTGCAACAGCTCTGAACATGCATCTTCCTCATGTTTATATACAACCAAAAAAGTACATCAGTCTCTTTTCCAAAAGTTTTAAGAAATATTTCAATGATGTCTTAGTGACATTGACATGATCACATGTCTATCTCTAAACCAGTCACTGTGGACAAGAGATTGATGTGGCTGAGATTGGCTTAGACACCATCCCTAGGCCAGGGTTGAAAGCAGCACCACCAAGACCACATGACAGTGGCAAGTGATGGATCCCAGAAACAATTGGCGTGGACTGGATTCTGATTGGTCAAAAACTAACAAATGTCTATTCCTCTAGGGAAGGCAGATGAGCCATGGGATAATAGACTAACAAGACAGAGACTCTTTAGTTAGGAACGATGGAAGCTGAGAAACCACCAAAAGGAAATCTTTAAAACTATAAACATTTTATATGAATGAACATCAAATCCTTAATTATTATAATAAGAATGTCATTTTTGAAATTTTGAAAGTTACTTTAGTAGTGAGAAGTGCTCCTTCACATAGAAGGCAATATTTCTGTGGGATTCTTTATCACCTAGAAGCTGTATTTCTGAAAAATATAATGAATTGAAAAGACTTGGGAGGAAAGCCTAAATTAGTAATGTAGAGAAGAGATAAAACACCCTAAACTCCCATGACTCCCTTTGAAAACAGAGCCAAATGACCCTCTGGAGAAATCCATGTATTCTCCAACGCCTACATAGTCCACCCACATCAACAATCCTGTTCAACTTAACAGGCATGATGAAAATGTTTTTACATGCAGCTTCAAATCCCTGGAAAAGTCTAGGGATTAAGCAAAGCAGAAAGATGCAACCAGACTATAAAGAAAATGTTTTCTGTTGCTCCATATCCACATCCAACAGAAAGAAGAAAATGCAACTGTAATCCATGTAAGTGAGTCGAGAGAGAGAAAACCGAGTGTTAAAATTTGAAGAAATTTTGCTTGGGACCAGAAATAGGCCAATCAAAAAATTGTGTATTAGAGTTAAACATTTATATACAAATCTTTTGTGTTCTATTTTTAAATATTTACTCATTATAACATATAAATAGTATATTATTAAATTATATGATTATATATAATATATTAGGTAATATAGAATATATATTATTGTTATTCATGGCCTCGTAGTTGATAACTGGGTACTTGATAAACAGACACTTTGCTTCTTTTTTCCATCTTGCTCTCCTGAAGTAAAGATCTGATAAAGTTTCTGATTCATTCACTGTAGTTTGTTTCATCAAAAAAGCTAGAAATCCTTAAGATGTAGATGTGTCCTTTAAGCAGGCTTTCATTTCTTCTCTTTTTTCCTGGGGTATTATTGCACTTTCCTGGTGATTTAGCCACTGAGGAGTGATTAAAAGAATGATCTATTTCAATGATTTGTGGCTCATTATGGGCACTGAGGGACAAAGTTAGAATGAAAGGTCACAATGAGATGTGATTGCTCTTTGAGTTCTGTCACAGATAGGAACAAAGGCACACCTTGGGAAAGAAACTGCATAGGAACAGAACTTTGTAAGTCATGCAAGAAGCATAGACATTGTGCATTTACAGAAAATAAATGTCTTTAAGGGTATCAAGCATGGTTCCAAATTATGTAAATTGGAAATAAAATATTCAAAATATATGCAGACATTACATTTCTAGAAGTTAGAGACCTATGAACCCAGGATACCTTTTTTTAATGGGTTTGGGGTCAGACTGGGGCAGTTGGTTCACTTATTCCTTATATATGTCCATTGATATAATCAAAGATGTGGGCAACATAAGTAAAGCCATAGACATATTTGCCTGCTCATTGCACAGCTATTTATTGGATGCATTCTACGTGCCAAAATGCATCGCTGATCAAGTGGGAAGTATAGCGGGAAGACAGAAGTTAAATAAAAAATACTAAATTATGAATGGAGTGAGTGACTCAAAGGATAAGCAAAGGTGTGTGTCTAAGTAGGGTACCAAAGTGGTTTGGGAAGAAAGCAGTGACATCTGGGTTGCATCCTGAAGGAAGAAATAGTGAGACCATTTATGTTTATTGTTATGGTCCAGAAAGCAGAGGTGGTGAGGGAATGGGGATAATGGCAAGAAGAGAAAGCAGTAATATTTGAGCAGAGGGAACTACATCTCTGAAGGTTCTGAGATGGAAAATAACATGACGAGTTCACTGAGCTCTAAGGAGAGCCACGGGAAGAAGGCAAGGCGAGAGTGAGGGCTGAAACCAGAGAGGTAACCAAAACAGAACACGCAAGAGCCTTGAAGGCATCCGGGTGTGCAGCTTCATAAGCCAACAACGGTGGAAATTCATGAGAGGGGTTTTGGTTTGTTTGTTTGTTTGTTTTAAATATATTTTTTTTTATTTTAGAGAGAGGAAGGGAGAAGGAGAGAGAGAGATAGAAACTTCAATGATGAGAGAGTCGTTGATCGGCTGCCTCCTGCACGCCCACTACTGGGGATCGAGCCCGAAACCTGGGCATGTGTCCTGACCAGGAATCCAATGGCAATGTCCTGGATCATAGGTCGATGCTCATCCACTGAGCCGTGTCAGCAGGGTGAGAGATTTTTTTTTTTAAATGCATGTCATTGTTAATTTTTTTATTTTGAAAGATCCCTTTTTCCAGTTTGGGGAATTAATTGCAGAGGTATACACACAGAAATAGGGAGACTATTCATATCTTATGGTCCAGAAAGCAGTTGACCGTGACTTTGCCTACCAGTGGTGTCTAAGTTGATAGAAATAGAGGGATCTGAAAGATATTTAGGAGACAGAATCAACAATATAATGGGTAAGGTGAATGGAAGTGAAACCCTTGTTTCCAGACTGGGTGGAGGCAGGGAAGGCTATCCCTTACCCTGGAGCCTCCAGAGGCAGAGGATGTGTTTGGAGAGAAATACAGGTAGTTCAGTTCTGGAAATGTTGTTTGTGTACTATCCAAGTGAAGATAAGGAATTGACAGTTAGTTTTTTGGCCTGGAATACAGCAGAAAAGTCTAAACTAGGTATTTT
Organism: Miniopterus natalensis; assembly: GCF_054644295.1. NCBI lineage: Eukaryota > Metazoa > Chordata > Mammalia > Chiroptera > Miniopteridae > Miniopterus > Miniopterus natalensis. Next base: position 129,254,674 of record NC_142082.1, read on the forward strand.
TGCAAATGCTTACTAGTTACCAGTCACTATCTAAGCATTTCATAAATACTAAATTGTTTAATCTTCCTAACAACCCTCTGATACAAGTACAACTGTAAATCTTATTTTACCTATGAGAAAACCAGGGCCCAGAATTATTAAATTCGCTTAGCTGGGACGTGCAGAGACAGATTTCAAACCCAGGGCTTCTGGCTTCAGAGCTCACACTCTTAACCCCCAGGCTGCCACACTGGGCACAGGAACAGAATGGCTGTAGGTGAGACTATAGACTAATAAGAGGAGAGAACAGAATCCTGAGGAACTCACACTGTTAAAGGTCAAAAGAGGAGAATGAATTTTGGTAAAGGAGGCAGATCACTTCTACAAATCCGTAAGACCTATTTGTCCCAACATGTTTTTCCAGGAAGGCCTCACACTTTGAAGTCAGCAGAGACCAAAGAAGGTCAGATTATGCTCATCTCCATTAGTCTGGACACCCTCACCACCAGATACAAGCCTCAGAGATTACTCCTGCTTAAAAAACCAGGGCGAAGCCACCATGCCACTTTCCAGGTTCTGCACAGTGGGTGTTCCTCCAAGGCTAATTCTAGTGCCAGTAGTTTGACTTGCATTATTTTTAGTGAAATCTCATGTAGCAAGCTGCTCCTAAAATAGTTCCAGTCTGGAGCGCTGGCAAGAAAACAATCAAAAAAAGAAAGAAAAAAAAAAAGAAAACTAGGAGTGCAGGGCAACAGTGGCCAAAGGAATAATAAAAGGAGGGGGAACACAACCAAAAACTGTTGAGCAAAGAACATAATCTTTTAAGTGAGAAGGCTGGAAAGTCATCAACATGTCCTGGTCTTAATCGCAAGCAACTGCCACCCAACCGTGTCTTCATCTGTCTTAATTAAGCAATTATGCAGTTCCTCCTCAGTGAAGTCCTTAGTTGGTTTCACCACTGTGCACTTTCACAGGGCCTGGGCATTAGAAAGTCGTGTAGAGTCATATTTAGGAGCACAGGCTTTGGAAGCTGTACTGTTTAAGCGATTCTGGCTCTGTGTTAAATGTATGAAGTCAGGAAGTTACTTCTCCGTGGCCTTGGTTTCCTCATCTGCAAAATGGACATCATAAAACCTACTTTATAGACTTCTTATGAAATATTTGAAACAGTGTCTGACACATAGTATGGTAAATACTCAAGAAACATTCATTAACCTTATTTTTATTATTATTAGAAGGGCTGGTGCTCTTCAGGTGCTTTTAGCAACCTAAGTAGAGTATTCTCAAGAGCACCATGACTACATATTGATAGTCAGTCATGGTCACAAGCCATTAATGAGGGTTTTTTAACTTAATTAGAACTTAAGTTGAATTACTGTCAACTATTGTTTGTATTAGGCAACATTTGATCAGAGAAGCAGAAATTGTGTGTGTGTGTGTGTGTGTGTGTGTGTGTGTGTGTGTGTGTGTGTGTGTGTGAAGGAGAGAGAGAGACTGAGATTTGTCGTAGAGTTTTGACTTTATGCGCTGTGGGACCTGGCTTAACAGTCCCTGTAAGTCTGTTGTCTACCTGTCGGACACAGCTCAAAGGCCCAGAGCAAACCATCGGGAAGGGAAGATAGATGTAGAGTCAGAGAGAGAAAGGACAGACTGGAGCCCACTGATATGAGTTGGAGCCCACAAGAACAAACTGGGACTTACATCAGTTCTTGTTACTTCTCAACTTGATTGATTGGCTGCCTTCCAGAACTGGAGATCCCTAGTCAAAGAACTAAATACACACAAATGGCTCAGGAATCAAAGAAGGCAAAGAAGTCACCAAGAGAAGGTAGGCAGCTATAGACCCATCAGTTGCCGCACACCAATGAGGTGAGCAAGCAGACAGATATCAATGTGTGTAAACTACAAAATGATTGTTGCTTCACCTTGCTCTTCAAATATCCCATTAAACTCTTTTGTGACCACCCCAAATGGCAGTGTACAGGAAAGGGAATTCTGGGAAATGTACTTCAGCCTCCCAATTGTTCACACATTACAAAACCACCAATTTTTTTTTACCAGAGATATTTACTAAACTGGCATTATGTGCCCAGCATTGTACCAACTGCTTTATGTCCCTTATTTCATCTATTTTTACCACAACCCCATATGTCTATCTATGTATCACAGGAGAGGAAACTGAGGAAAAGAAATTCCTCTTGAGTAGCTTGGCCAAGGTCAGATGAGATTTATTTATAAGTGATGAAACATACAGCAAAGTTTTGGAATGTCTACATTACCAGATTTCCTGTAGCTTTAGAATTCCTCTCCTAAATGGCTTAGCTAATAACTACAACCGATAATCATCATGCAGTTTCTACCCCTGCTCTTGTTAAAAATAATAGGGCCACAATACATGTAAATCAAACCAGCAGGTTAAACATGTGCAGTGATGTGTGTCAATTATTTCTCAAGAAAACTGGGTAAAAAAAGACTCATATAGCAGTAAAGTATAAAAAATAATCAAACATATTGAATATCAAAATAATACTTTGAGAATTGAAAGACCTTGAAAATAGTAGTATCTTGGGGTTTTAATTGTAATAAGTTATATAGTAACAAGTTATATCTAATTTAGTAAATTATAAAGGGAATAAATGGAAAGTCACATTACCATGCTGTGCCCTTGGCTGGAAGGAAGTGATAGAGGAAACACTGGGTAAGTCTGTGTCATGAAATGGGAGACATAGACATGAACAACCATGTTGAGAGGAGAGAAATCAGTGTGAAGCGGCTTCCAAGCCCTTTCTATGGCCAGTACTGGAGAATCTCATGGAAAGTAAGGATTGCAGGTATCTATGACTTTGTAACATATCATCCCACAATTTAATGTATTAAAATGAGAAAAATGAAAAAAAAAATAAAGTAAGATAGGCCCAAGATGCTGATGTACCTAGTGATAATATAACACTTTTAGAATCTTATGCAAGTGAACAAATTTTCAGGTACTGTTTATATATATTATTTTCTTAAAAATTAAATAGATAGCAACACCAAGTGGAATTATTCCTTAGGCTCAATTTATTTCATTTCAAAAGGTAAAAAATAGTTTTAGTTACATTGTAAATGTAAGTCACAGCTAGTATACTATTATCTTATATGTGGGAATGTATTTTGCATCAATTTGCACTGAGTTTAATAAGAATTTAAACGGAAATCCTCACTGTCACTTAGTTAAGAGTAATCAATACTTGTAAAGCTGAGATCGCTGCAGGCAACCATGGGATGCCACCCACACAGGCAAAATCTCCATTTGCTAGTTAAAAGCTGGTTATAAGTAAAATATGGGCTAATTACTGAGTAAGATACAGGTCTTCCTGCAGATAAACTTAAGCCATAATGTAAAAAGTCACTAGCTGAAGTTACCAGAAAGTGAGTGCTGCAAACAGATTCTTATGGAGGCTTCACGGTAATAGGAAAAGAGTTGTATAGAGTGAGGTTTCATTATTGTCCTTTCATCCTGAGACCAGGTGGAGCCAGTAGGGATTCAATGGCAGTGAGGGCACTGGTGGGAAAACTGCAGGCTTTCTATCCTGGAAGCCCAAATGACCAAATCTGAGACCAGTCACCTAGGAGAGAGGGGGAGCCCTGTAAGAAAAATGGTCAGATAGGGGTTCTACAAATTCTATTTGCTCTTACCCACAATAGCTCTTGAACCACTCATGTGCAGAACAGACTCAAAACAGCTCTGCTAAGAAAAAATATATGAACTGAGTTTGGACCTGCTACACAAGAAAGTGAGTTTTCAGTTCTAGTACAAACCAAGAAAATTGCTTTCCAAAACAAAATAAACAACTTTTATCAGAGAAAGGTATCAGAATCCAGTCTTCACAACTTAACATTCATAATATACTGGATATAACCAACATTACTTGACAAATGAAGACCCAGGAAAATAGAACATAATTTTTTCATGGGCAAGACTTTTTGTTTTTATTTGTTCAAATGTAAAGTGCTAGTAGTAAATTAGTAAAAGAAATTTTTCTCAATTTATTTAAACTAAAAAAAAATACCATACTCTTAAGAGAACATACTCTTTAAAATAATTCAAATATTGAACTTAGCAGAGAAGGATTTTAAAGCAGCTGTTATAATTCCCTATGATGATGTTGAAAAAATGTTCATAATAAATGAAAAGATAGGAAATTTCAGCAGAGAAATTGAATCAAGAAAACAAAATGAAAATTCTAAAACTTAAAAATATAAAATCTAAAATAAAAAATTATCAGATAGACTTTAGAGCAGATGGTAATGACAGAGAAAAGGGTAAGTGAACCCAAAGGAAGATCAACAGAAATTACCCAGAGTGAATCTCAGAGAGAAAACAATTTAAAAATGAACAGAACTTCAAGGGCCTGATAAGTTATATCAAATGGTCCAATATACATGTAATTAGAATCCCATAAGGAAAGAAGAGAGAGAACTGGGCAAGAAAATAATTGAAAAAATAATGGCCAAATTTTCTTAAATTAGATAAAACATATATTTACAATTCAGTATGCTCAAGAAACACCAAGCAGAAAAAACATAAGAAGACTTTGCTTTGAAACATCATAATTAAACAATTGAAACCTGAATGTAAAAGCAAAACTTGAAAAGGGAAAAGTGACAGAACACATACAAGATAACAATCATTAGATTAACAAGTTGTTTCTCATGAGAAACTATGGAGACCAGAAAAGAGTCAAAAAAATCTCTAAATTGCTAAAAGAAAAAAAAAAAATACCACTGCCCACCTAGATTTCTATATCTGGTGAAAAATTTTTTCAAGAATGAAGGTGAAATGAAGATATTATCACATAAAGGAAAGCTATAAGAATGCATTACCAATAGGCCTGCACCACCAAAAAAAAAAAAAAAAATCTTAAGAAAGTTATTCATGCTGGAGGGAAATAATTCCAAATAGAAATACGAATCCTCAAAAAGAAGAGTGTCAGAAATGAAAATATCTGGGTCAATACAAAGACTATATATATATATTTTTTCTTTTCATTTTTTTTGCAAAAGAGTGTTTAATGGTTTAAAGGGCAGTCCATAAGGCCTCACTCTGACACCTACTGGAATTTAGGGTCCCCGAGATCACGCTCAGATTTCATAACTCATTAGAAAGACTCTCAGAATCCATTGAAAGCTATTATACCCATGGTTATGGTTTATTTCAGTGAAAGGATACAGATTAAAATTAGTCAAGGAAAAGAGACTCATGGCAGAGTCCAGGAGAGTTCCATGGGCAGAACTTCCAGTTGTTCTTTTGCAGTGGAGTCATGGAAAGTGCTAGCTCATCCCAAAAATGCTGTGTGACGATACACATGGAATATTGCCAGCTAGGGAAACTCACCCAAGCTTTGATGTCCAAAGATGTTATTATGGCTCTGTTGCATAGGTATGGTAGACCTCCTGCATGCTTAACCTTTGTTTCCAGCCCTTCCAGAAGTTGAGCTGATAACCATATAACCCAAAGTCCAGCCATAAATCATATTGTCACTATCTAGTGTGACTCAAAGCCCCCAGGTAAATAGACATCATATCAGGCAGGGTACTCCAAGGGCTTAGAAATCAACTTACAGGAGCCAAGGACAAAGCTAGGCCAATCTTTGAGCAAGATTAATTCTTTACTGCACAGTGTTTAAAGCCAAATTTATAACATTTTCTTGTGTTGTTGATAATGGCTGTAGATGTAGCGTAAAGGATAAGTAGGAGATATATATCTATGGTTGGAAGGGCTCTATATTTTCTGTGAAGCTGTATAATGTTAATTGTAACTTGGTTTGTGAAAAGGTAAAGACACAACCTTTAGAACAGCCAAAAATGCAAATAAGTATAGTTTAAAAAGCCAATATGATCATTAAGATGACGTTCTTAAAAAATGCAAATAATAAAAAAAAATACAGTAAAGAGGAATGAAAACCAAATTTCAAAGCATCAAAAATAAAAATACTTGGAAATAAATTCAACAAAAGATGTGTAAGACCTATACACTAGAAATTACAAAACATTTTGAGGACAATTAAAGAAGAGCCAAATGAATGAAAGCTGTTCAATATTCAAGAATTAGAAGACTTAATATTGTCAAGATTATAATTCTCCCCCAAATTATCTATAAATTCAATGCAATCCCCTTGAAAGTACTACCAGACTTACTGTTTTTTTGCAAGCAGTACTTTTAAACTTTATTTTTCAATTACAGTTTACATTCAATGTTATGTTGTCTTAGTTTCAGGTGTACAGCATAGTGGCCAGACAATCATATACCTTACAAAGTGGTACCCCACTATTTCAAGTACCCACCTGGCACCGTACAAAGCTATTACAATACACCGATAAGCTGCTTTTAAATTTTTACATGGAAAAGCAATGGATCTAGAATTCCTAAAGCAATTTTAAGGACTCACAATGGTTGAAGGACTTACATCATCTGATTTCAAGACTTTCTATAAAGGTGCAGCAGCCTACAAAGTGTGATATGGGCATAGGGTAGACATATAACATCACTGAAACAGCACAGAGAGAAATGCATCTCTACTTCTAAGGTAAATTGATTTATTATCAAGATGTCAGGGTAATTTAATGGAAAAAAATGATAGTTGTCTCACCTAACAGTGCTGGAGTAAATGGATACCTGTGTGCAGGGAAGAGAACTTCAACCCTTGCCTCACAGCAAACACAGAATTAACTCAAAATGAGTCACAGACATACTTGAAGTGCTTAAAGTTATAAAAATTCTAAAAAACATAACTTTTCTGTGTGAAACTGAATTAGGCAATGATTGTTTAAGCAGCAACAGAAAAGCATGAAAATAGAAGAAAATTAGATGAAATCAATAGTTTTTTTAACGTTTACTATTTAAAAATACACTTAAAGCAACTAGAAAGTAAATCACAGACTAGGAGAAAAGATTTGCAAATCTTAGGGCTTGTATCCAGTATATAAGGAACTCTTACAACAAAATAAAAAATAGACAAAATATTTGAATGGGCACTCTATAAGAAAGGATACATATATCCAAAAAGCAAGTGAAAGATGGTGAACATCAGGAGTCATCAGGAAAATACAATTAAAATCACCGTGAGAGACTTCCTCACATCTGGCAGAATAACTTAAATTCAAAGACTGACAAAACCAAGTTTGAACAATGATGTGAATCAGCCAGAGAAGTAATACGTTCCTGGTGGGAATGAATATGGTACAGCCACTTTGGAAAAGTTTGGCCATTTTTAATTTTGCTTTCTATCTTGTTCGTAATATTTACAATGTTTGTGTATTGTGTTATATATCAAAACCTATCAAACTATTCTATTATGAAAAATAAAATTTAAAAAAGAAAAGTTTGGCCATTTTTTAATAAAGTTAAACATATATATGACTGAACAATCTTATTCCTAAGTATTTACCTAAGATAAGTGAAAAGATATGTCCACACAATAACTTGTGCATAAATGGGTGATAGCAGCTGTACTCATAATAACCAAACACTGGAAACAACCCAAATTTCCATCAACCGCTCAGTCAGTAAACAAATTGCAGTATACATGAAATACTACTCAGCAGTAAAAAAAATAAAATACTGATGGGGAACAAAATGATTGAAACCTTAAGAGCCTTTGGCTGTATGAGAGAATTTTTAATGCAAGAGTCTACATACTGTATGAGTCCATGTACATGAATTCTGTAAAAGGCAAACCTATAGGGACAAGGAGCAGATCAGTGGTTGCCTTGGTGACGGGGCTCAAGGACAGGGATCAGCTGTAAAGAGGAATGTGGATACTTTCTCTGGCGATGGAAATGTTCTATGTCTTTACCGTGAATGTGGTTATAAGACAACATACAATCCCAAAACTCATCAAACTGTATTCTTTACATGGTTGAATTTTCATAAAAATAAATAATCCTCAAAAAAGCAGGGGGATAAAAAAATAGAAACTGCAGGATTCACTCAGTATCTACTCATGAAATATGTCTGTTGGGTATGTTTGTGCAGTAAGATGGGCAAAAGAAAACAGGACTTGCCCTGGCCCGTGCAGCCCAGTTGGTTGGAGTGTCGTCCTGTGCACCAAAAGGCTGCCAGTTTGATGCCCAGTCAGGGCACGTACCTGGGTTGTGGGCTCGATCCCAGGTAGGGGGCCTGCAGGAGGCAGCCAAGTGATGTTTTACTCTCACATTCATGTTTCTCTCTCTCCCTCTCCCTTCCTCTCTCTCTAAAAATCATTTTAAATTTTTTTAATTTGTTTTTTTAAAAAAGAAAGAAAACAAGACTTGGATTATTGGAACCAGGGCATTGGGATTCTAATCCAATTCTGTCCCGAGAAATTTTGTCTATCAAGAGACAATTTCTCTGAATCTCAGTTTCTTTATTAAAAAAAAAAAAAGAGGTACTTGTTAGATGTCCTCTAATGCCCCTTACAGACAAATAACAAGCTACCTCATTTGCTCTTCTACTCTATTTCTTGCTTATGTCAAACATCACTAATTGATCATGACCACACTCCTGAGGAGTCCAGAACCCCAGACTCCTTGTCAGCACAGCATTCCAGGCGGCCAGCAACAATTGCTGAATTGTGACTTGTGAGAACTTTTTTTGCTATCACTACTCTAGAAAAGAAGTGGATCTCCATAACCAGTTTGAAGAGGGGTCTTAGAATCAAACCTCAATTGATGTTTATTGTGGTACTAGATCATCCTATTAGGCTAGCTCAAAATGGAAAATGGCTAGCACCTTCCATATGACAAGCTAGTGGGAGCAAAACAAGTGCAAGGGAGGTGGAAGAAACATTCTAAGTTTTCATTGGAACCAAGCTTTGGAAATGTGATCTAAATGTGGAATTCAAAGAGACCCTACCAACATCTCATGGGCTCGCTCATGTCCTTCCTCCAGCATGAAGGCTTTCTTTTCTGATTACTGCATAAGAGCAGCTTATCACCTCCGCAGTCCTTGCCATTTCCGATCATTCATGCAGCATGAATCTGAAACTGTCTTATAATAAAATTTCTTTCTTTTTTTAATATGTTTTTTAAAATTGATTTTAGAGAGAGGAAGGGAGAGGGATAGAGAGATAGAAACATTGATGAGAGAGAAACATTGATCGCCTGCCTCCTGCACGTCCCCTACTGGGGATCGAGCCCACGACCTGGGTTCCATGCGCCTGTACTGGGAATCGAACCAGTGACCTCTTGGTTCAGGGGTCGACGTTCAACCACTGAGCCACACCAGCTGGGCTAAAATTACTTTAATATAACTATTACCCCAAGCTGTGTTTGGGCTCAGCAGGAGATTGTGCCGTGATCAGTTAGTGATGTCTGCCACAGACAAGGAGACTATGTCATGGGCCCTCCCCATTTTCCAAGCACTCAGTGTTTACAGATATTATCTTATTTGAACCCTCACAACACTCTGAAGTAGATATTATCTTCCCCATTTTACAGATGAAAAAACTGAGTTTCTGAGAAGTTGCATAAGTTTCTCAGAGTCCCACTTCCCCATTTTAAGTGATGGAACTGGGCTTCAAAGCCTGAATTTCCCCACCATTCCCTGCGTTTCCCTTTCAGCACCACTGTTTCCAGCAAGCGCCTAGCACAAAATAGGTTCTTAGTAAGAATTTTTACAGACTCAATAAACGGGAGACATTCCAACTTGCCACACAGCAGCCTAAAATAGGGAGGGTATTTTTTAGACCCTGTGAAGCAGAAGGCAAGCCTGAATCACAGTGACAGAATTGTTTAAAAGGCAACCATGTTGAAAATAAACAAAGTAGCTACACGTCTATAGTGCGCAGAGGGTAGTGGCCGCATACACGTGTTTTCCAGTGATTAACAGGAGCGTCACTTTCAGTGCACGCAAGACAACAATACGAAAATCCGTATGATAATTAAACTATAATTTTTATGGCAAAACAGTCATCAATTGACATTTTAGGCATATTATTCTGCGCTTAAAATTCTTCCATGTGTTGTCCTGCGTATTAAAGGCCACAGCTCAGTCCTAAACTGCTTCATGATCTGATCAATAGCTTTACCTTTTGCCTGTCTCTACATTCACTCGCCCGACCAGCTTCACCTCGGTCATACCAAGGCCCTAAAGCACTCACATATGGTTCAGTTGTACGTCGCCTCCCTCTTCATGTGCAGCATGCTTTCTCCCTGAACTGCCCTTTGCTCTTCTTTAGCCTAACTAATTTAAAGCCTCACCTCTTCTTGCAGCTCTTTTCTGATCCCCCTGAGCCTCATTAAATGTCTTCATTCTTACTGAGAGTCGAACCCTGGAGTCATCAGAGCCTTTTTTTCATTGTAATTGTTGATGGTATTTCTTCTCTCTCCTACCTGACCATCAGCTCTTTGAAGACAAAGATCACATCTTATTTTAGAACTACATCGCCCAGCATACTGTCTGGAACATAGTAGGAGCTTAAAAATTCCTTTTTCAATTAATGGTTATCAGAAAAATGTCAACTATTTGTTGTTTTTTGTTTGGAGGGAGGCCTGTTTTTCTAAGAGATGTAATAGTTTATCTCCAGGTTACCATTAGTCAATCCAGTAGAGACTGTAACATTCATCAAATTATGTTTCCCAGTTTTACCTGCAGTATGATTGGTCAGATGGTGAGTTACGGGGACTGGATTATTTGCAGAAATAATGTGAGCTACTTTTCAAAAAGCTTGGATGAGAAAAATCTCCCATGTGTAGTTTTCCACTCTGCTTATCTTCCTCCTGTCTGCTGCTGGATGAAGGCAGGGTGACTCTGAAACCACAATAGGGTGGAGCCACCAAATGGAAGTAGCCTGAGTCACTGAGTGGCTGCTTGGGGAAGAGGGGCGCAGACACGCCCAGTTAGCCACATCCACGGTGGATGTTAAATCGCTGAGATTTGAGGGTTATGTATTGCAGAAGCTTGTGTCATTTATCATAACTAATATAGTCAAATAAAAATTCTATTTGCATCCATATTGCTCTTATACAACATTCCACAGACATCTGAAAATGAAGCTTTTAAGGCCTTAAGGGAGAATCATTCAATTAAGCAGCACTTATTAAGTCTTTTCACTGTAACGTGTTCATAAAAAAGAAGCCGGAAGTTGCAAAGGAAAACATTTCAGAGCAGAGCAGGCGGGTGCGCACCCAGAGGGCCCTGAGTATGTGTGGTATCAGAGGTTCACCTGCAGAGTGGTTTGAGCCAACCTCTCTACCTTACCCTAGGGCCCGTGTATCTACAGTCAGCAGAAATGCAGCTCGCAGGCTCTTTTAGTGAGCAGTGAAGGAGAAAACAAAGTTAAGACTGTAATTTATATGAATCCTGAGGCTTTTCTTAGTGTGAAAGGCAGAATAAAGTATGTGTGGCAGGGGAGGGGCCTTCCCCCAGAATATTGCCCAAAGGAGGCCTTTCCTCTCATCAACATGCCCCTTTCCTTATCCTTCCTAGTTCCAACACCTGCTTTCTCCCTGCCAGTGATGGTGTTTCTGCCACTAAAGTCATGCTCTGCCTGCTGCGGTAGCAACCACAGTGTAACTCTAGAGATGCAGTTCCTGGTAAACAAGGGCATGGAGACAACAGGAGTGGGTGCAATTATGTAAGTCAAACAACCTAAGGCTGTTCACTGTAGGCATCATTGCCCAAGGGATGACTTTCCTATGATACTGCAGGGGACTTTTGATTCAACTCTATTTCACCTGTGTAGGGCTTTAAAATAGAGTGTGGCGGAACAAGATAATGCAGATGGATGGATATGGTAAGAACTTAGGACTTACCGGGTATGATCAGACTCACGGCTTCGTGCCAACGGAGCCTGAAACAGGGACATCACTCAATTCGCAAGAGTTTGTCTCCAAAGGTTAATGCAGAGGACATCTCTTGGGGTGACCTCGCATTTCTCTGTGGTACTCTCTTATCAGGAACAGCTAGGTGGCAGCCATGAAAATGCGCCTCTCAGATCTTCTGCTGTGAGATATAACTGATGGATGGCCCCAGCTACTGAACTCTGAGTCCACTACAACCCTCACACCCAAGGCCATGCTTCCCACGAGCTGCTTTCACCAATTACTGAGTATGATTGGGATACTAAGGCAGGCTACTTCCTGCAAGGTGGCAGGAATTATGTGATTCTTGACTTTGGCTCAAGAACTCCCATGGGCTTAGCCAAAACTTTCTTAATGCTGCAGTCTTTGATCCAACTTTATCAATCCAACTTTGCTTCCTTCCTTCTCTCCCTCACAGGGATTCTGGGGTCCTCTTTGTCCCCCCTTTACAGCTGCTTCCCCTACTAAATGGGGAAGCATGTCTAATGCTGTCTTGATATTTGCTTTTTAAAAGCCCCAAACTAATGCAATATCACATTTATAGGTGGGGTTGCAAGCACTAAGCCTGTGCTCCAGGATCCTGCCATAATTGCTATAGGATTAAACAACCGACCAAAGTAAGGCCATGGGATACTCAGTCCCAGGAACTTGGGGTTTAAAGGGCAGAGATGTAAATACTGAGGGCCCATGGAGCTCAGGCATGTTCAAGAGCTCCTTGGAGAAAAGTGTACAGGCTGAGATGTTGAGATCCTGAAGCTGCCTTCATAGCTTCTTCTCCCATGTTTTTGTTTTTAACTAGTCCTTTATATTTTTGTGATTCTCTGTGTGTTTTTTCTACTTAATTCCTTCTTTTTCCTTTTGCTTAAGCTAGTCAAAGTCGATTTCTGTTACTTGCAACTAGACAAATCTGAGTGACTATGGTGCAGCACAGAGTAGATTTCTCATTAGTTTTTTATGGTGCTGCAAACCTTTTCAGATCCTCTGCAGACCTGTTTAGGCGTCAGGCCTCTGATGGCATTGTGTGGTACTGACTTTTGCTGTTTGCATGAAGTAGGCTTTATTTTTCAATTGTGAAAATCTTTATTTTTTTTCCAGAGTATTGAGCATAAATTTAAAATCCCCAAAGTAACGTTTAAAAACAACCCATGTTTGGACATGTAAATAGTTAGAAATTACGGGAAAGGATCTGTCAAGCATCATTTGCAAAATCTCCCACATAAAGGGAAAGTGCTCAGAAACTAAGGAAAGGGAGATCTTGTCCTCCTGAGAAAGGGCAGAGGTCTCGATTACCTAAAGCAACATACTCTTTTCTGCTTAGATCTTAGAGAAATATTTACTTTCGAATGTTGAATTGCTAATAAAATATAAAAGAACTTAGATAAACAGGGAAAAAACACTACAAGAAAATGCAAAAACAGAGATGCCTTACAGATTACATTCTTTGAGAATAGTCTACACCAACCCTTAGCTCTCAGACAATGTCGGCAGGTTTCTAGATGCTCCTGAGGCAAACCTGTGAGGACTGAACTTGTCACAGTGCAACTGACAAAATGGCATGAAATCGTATCACTTGTTCATTATTTGTCAGGATCAGAGCTGAGATTGGAAGCCCAGTTTCTATAAACTGAAGAATCCCCATGGTAAGACAGGCCACACCACCTCCAAAGGCAGAGCTGCTGGTGTGTTTTCAGTTTTATGAGAAAAGTTTACATTTTTTCACTTGGTTTTCTGAGTGCTTCAGAAACAGATGGCAGAACTTTTAAGGGTTGTTTTTAAAGAGTCCAGAAATCCTTTTTCTTTCTTTCTTTTTCTTTCTTTCTTTCTTTCTTTCTTTCTTTCTTTCTTTCTTTCTTTCTTTCTTTCTTTCTTTCTTTCTTTCTTTCTCTCTCTCTCTCTCTCTCTCTCTCTCTCTCTCTCTCTCTCTCTCTCTCTCTCTCTCTCTCTTTCTTTCTTTCTTTCTTTCTTTCTACTCAAACACCAGTCCATTGACTATACTTAATGGGGAAAAAGTCAATAAAGTTATAAGCATAATATACACTCAGAGACATGGAAGCTTTGTCAAGTAAAAGGAAGTGGTCCAGATATTCAGTCAAAAGAATTAGGTGATAAGCCCAGAATCTACTTGGCCTCAAGAGTTCCCTCAGGAGTTTACAAATATATTTTCCAACAGCAGACAAGCTCATCGTTTCTGGTCTGAGAGCAGAGTAGATCTATACATCATTACACCAGTACGGAGCCCCAGAGCTCTCCTGGGTAATTTCAAATCCTTTTCATTTGGTTTGGGAACAGAGAGGAAGACAGATGATTAATCATCATCTGCTTAATCTGCAATGACAGAATTAAAGAGCGCAATTTTATTTCTGGCCTGACTCACTTCTGTCTTAATCTTTCTGGAAGCGGAGGGAAGATGGCAGTCGTGCTGTGGAACATTCTTTCCCCGCTTACTCTAAGCAGAGACCAAAGCGTGTCTCCCTCAGAGGCCCAGTGACATATTTCTCCACGGGGGATCTGGAACAAGTGAAGTCGCCGTGCGGCTAGTATGTCAGCCCTGACTAACTCTGGGCCACTGATGTCTCCTCTCCTTATGGGGACGTAGCTCACTGAGCGCTCATCTCTCCCTGCCTCGGGGGGCTCTATGGTCTCTCCTCCCAGCATTCTATTAGCAATTTGCCTGAACAAAACCAAAAATCTTCCCAGGGAAAAGCAATACTTTATAATCAATTTAAAGGGAGTCTAAACCCAAATGGAGGAGAGCTATGTCTACACACAGCAACAACGAGCCAACATTAAGAGTGCTTCTTATGAGCCATGTTCTATGTGATCTAACTTTCTTAGTTCTTACTACAACTCTGAGTCATATACTCTCATTAACACAAATTTGTAAATGAGGCACAGAGACGGTAAAGAAAAGAAAAACTGTTAAAGTCACAACATTTAACAACAGAGTAAAAGTAGAGATGAGTGTTGAGTGCAGACACTCTGGGTGAAAAAGCTGGGACCCCATTACCACTGTGCAGAGATTCCTCTGCAGCTCCTAACTAAACAGCGTCTGCAAAGATGCACTATTGTCCACTGTTAAAATTGCATAGCTCATTGGAGCTCAAACATCATTCCAGAGTTACTTCTCTCTATTTGTATATCTCACCCACAGGGAAGGTCTGACCCAAAGAGAAAGTCCCTAGCTCTTTGTGAAATGTGAAAAATTCTGCTCAGAATTCCAAAATTACAAGGTTTTGTTTTTAGTATCTTGCTCTTGTCTAGCTGTTTGTTTTTCAGCTCTGCCCTCTCTAACTAAAGAAAGTGAGTAACATTTCCTTATACCACACACACACAAAAAAGCTATGGTTCCGTGAGGCAACTGCCTCGCCCCCGTTTCAGAGGATTTAAGTTTCAGGTTTTTTTAATCCCTCCTTGACCATCCTTCCTGGGTTGAGAACACTCAAGGTCAGTGCATGCAGCCACGAATAACATGCACGCTTCCTGTAACTTGGGTGGCCCCGCCCTCCTGGCCAGGGAACATAACATTGAAACTTATTTCCATGGGATCAGACATGAGGATGGGTGAATGGGAATGTATAAAGAAATATTTATTGTGATTCAATTATAGGAACACTATTTTACCTCCTTTTGTGGGCAGGTATAAAGGAAATAAAAGATACAGCCCAATAGGGAATGGTCTTGCCAGGACCTGACTAAATGAAGTCAAGAGTCCTAAAGTAACTTAATAAGTAGTCAAGATTCCTAGAGTCAATAATTTCCATTGTTGCCACTGCCTGCCTCCAGAGACCGGGAAATAAACAGCCCATCTCCAGCCCACATAAAACACAGATGCCTTCCAAACCACAAGTTTGCCCTGGAAATTTGTCACAGTCAGGCCATCTGCTTGTTTTGTTACTTTCCACAGATTCCATCCACAGACAGGATGGTTTAACTGTTGCAGGACAAAAAAGGGGTGGGGGGTGGAGGGTGGGGAGTAGCTTAAGGAAGCATGTAAAAATAATAATAATAATAAATACAAATATTTATTTCAAAGTTCATATAAAAATGAAAGCCAAAGAGTTTGGGTCATTCAATTTCATACCATCCAGCACCTAGTATAGTGCATGGAAAATGACAAATCCTTAAAAATGTGTGATGAATGAATTTCTAGAAAATGTGTCAGATCAAAAGATTCTAAGAGGTGCATAAAACAAGGATATCAACCAGTATGTTGCAAGCTTCTCTTACAATGAGAACTAGTCCTGGCTCCCAGTCGACAGAGGAAACCCTGAGAAGGTCAGTGCTTCTGACTCTGTTAGTCCACTGTTGAGCCAGGAGGCCCAAGTAAGGGAGAAAAGCCACATGGAGGAGGCTGGAGATGGCTTAACATAGTGTCTTGCCATTCAGCTGGTTAATAAGCCACCTTACTGTGCTACCAGCCCGGAAGCTAAAATAATTATGCAAAATAATTATTCCTGCCTCCTGCTTCTTTTAACAATGCCCATTCTCTAGGGTTCTGTCTAAGGTAAACATACAAAGACCAATCATTTCTAGGTCCTCCAAAGCAACTTAATAATTCTGTTGTCTAAAGAACTAGGTCGGGGACAATGATTTCTCACCAGAGTCTTTTAAAATTTGTTAAATCAATTTCAAATGACTTAGGCTAATTTTATTTTCCTGGTATCACCCAGAAAACAATTCTGTCCTATAATTGTACCCAGATCCCCTTTCTGCTCGTCTATTCCCTGTTCTGTGTCTGGAAGGCTCACCCCTGTGACTATCACCTGGGCTCCTCTGCTCTCTGACTTCCAGCTTCCTTTAGGCAGTGAGAGGCACCGGCAGGAGATCTAAAGGTCGAGGAGGAAAGCCTGCAGGGCATTTCTGCCTGGGCCTTCCTGCTGCACTGAGATTCTGGAGTGGCCACAGGCTGCTATGATGATTACAGCTCTTTCCACAGCTTCAGCTCCCTTCCCCCTCCCTCTTTTGGCCTCAGGATGGTAGTGGAATCCCACAGTTGGTTGTCATTGACTGTCCCATTGATTTCCTTAAATCTTCTCGCACCCATGCAATAGTTTCTTCAATACATTATTTTCAGTTAAACATTGTGAGTGTGCCTTGTACACACACTGTGTGAAAGACTTTCATATTTATCTCAAGCATATCAGGAAACCAATGAAATGTTTTAAGCATTGGGGGAGAAATGTGGGAGTAAAGCCATAATTAGATTTGAATTTCAGCAATGTAATTCTGGCTATGGTTCGGACAATAGATTGAAAAAAGATGAGAGCACATATGGCTGGATCAGTTAGGCGACTGTTGTAGTGGCTGAGAGTGAAATGATGGGCTTGGACTATGGTGTTGGTGAAGGTGAAGATGGAACATTCGAGAGATGCTTGAATGTGAAATCAACAGAACCTAGTGATGGAATCAATAGAGAGAAAGGAAGAAGGTGAGAGACTGAGATGTCAAAAGTAATTTCTTATTTTGGGGGATTTGATAATGCAGACTTGGGTAAAAAATAAAGCATTGGAAGACCAGATTTCTAGGATAATGCTCATAATTTTGATTTAGAGAGTGCTCATTTTGCGTTGTCTTTAAGATATCTAAGTAGACATATAAATGCACAAGTCTAATAACTCAGAGTGGAGGCCTAGACTTGAGATTTGCATTTGAGGGTTGTCTCTATGTAGGTGTTAATTAACCCTGTGAATTATGGCCCCTGGGAATGAGAAGTGCTTTCGCTGTCCCAGATAAAAATCTTATGGAGACTCTTTAAGGACCTTAAAAAATAAAGAGAAATGAACAAATACGTGAATTGAACCTGCCAGCTGTTTTTTTATTGCCCAGATCAAATGTGAACATTAATACAAACACTAAAAATGTAAATAATAAAAGAGCTCTCTTTTATTAAGTACCTATTGTATCATTTTTCATTACCCAAGTCGAAAGCAAAAATTTTTAATGCCTTATAAGAGGATGCATGCTAAGTGAACAAAGTGATAGACTTATGTTCGCAACATTTTTTTTTACCCTAAAGGGCTAAGACTTTATACCACATATTTAAGTGAGGTCGTCCCTGTAACTAACCGCAGAGGCTTACTTACCATCATTATTTGTGCTCCTCCGCGTCCTAGCAGTACGGCCTAGGTCCCTATCCATCTGATCCATGTCCAGTTCCAAAAACAACTCCTTCATGATTCACAGTCCTTTCTTCAGCCATTGCTAGAGGAACTTTCCTCTATTCTTATTCCTGTATCCTCTAAGAATATTTGCTGGATCTGATCATGCTGTCGAATCTCATCTCTGTCTATTTTATAATTAAAATGCCTTAATCTGAACATGTAGAACAAAAATGTCTAGTTTGATAAATGTAACCAAACAGGGTTACCTTTTTGACACAAGAGACATCGTTTTCGTTATAAATGTACATGCATTGAAACATCTCATAAAACAATGCTTGCTCTTGCCACTTGCAGGCCACTTGAAAATTTTCTCTTCTATCCTGCTTAGGTTTTTAAAACGCTGACTGAGGTCCATGGGCTTGATTTCACAGTCCCCTCTCGGGCTCCAGCCTCCAGATTCTTCCTGCTTTCTAATTCCTGCTTCTATCCCTGTTTCTCCCCCAATTTCACACTTCTCCGTTTTGCCATTAATTTAACCTTGGACTTCCACAATGACTGAAGTGCTGTCCTTGGGTTTGCTAACTTTTGATCCAGAGTCTGGGTGAAAGGAGGAGGGAAAATGACTGAGGAAATAAGCAGCTGTGTGAGGACAGTTACGCATCTGTATATACACATACATGTGTCTTTGTCACAGTCCTGGGAACTCACCCTTTCGGCTGTTCTCAGGATGTTGACAATTTTGTTTGTTATATCAGACGGACACATTTAGGAGAAGTCCTTGCCTGGGCTTCATGACAAGACGAGCAATTGTGCTTCTGCCGAGCCATCGGTGCGTGTTTAGCTTCAGGACACAGTACCTTGTGAGGGTGACAAGATTTCCACGTCCACGTTGGCTGCCAGGAATCATGGAGCCAAACGCAAATGGACACTGTCTTCCATTTCTAGGTCCACGTTCCGGCCTCAGCCGTATTTTTCCTTCGTCTTTTTGTGCTAGCTTGCATTTTATATATCTTTGAACACCGCCTCGGATGCGTTTTGTTCCTTCTTCCCGGAGCATCGCGGGATGTAAAGGGAAAGGGGTATGAAGGAAGATGAGAAGCGCAGCATGAGGCGGGAAGGACGCGGCCTGCAGTCAGGCCCCCGCGTTTTGCGGGAACCTGGGGGGGGGGGCATTCCCTGACCTTCGCACACGCTGGTTTCCTCTTTGGCAGAGACCTGCCGTGGGGATTATGAGATAGTGCATGTGAGGTTCTTTGCCGAGTTTGTGATGTATAGTAAATCCTCAGTTAATGTTAGCTATTGTAAAAACAGGTGCATTTAGGTTTCTGGACACACACACAGAGGCAAGTGGCATGAAGAGATATTAACAGCGCTTTATTGTTTCGGAGCTGGTGAGACATTTGAAGAAATGGTGTTTTCATGACATCCCAGTGCAGGGATGGGGAATGTCTGGCCCGTGCGCGGGCCACATACGGCCCCACAAATCATTTGGTCTGGCCCTACCAAGGCAACCACAGACAAGACTCAAAATTCAATAAATCTGGGAGCTTTTTTCATAGCTAATTTTTAAGTTGATAATTTTGTATGGCTTTCAAATGATGTTATAAATAGCTAAATGGCCCTTGGCAGAAAAAGGGTTCTCCACCCCTGTCCTAGTGCCTTCAGAAGATTCTAATAAAATTTTTGCGAGGTAGTTCTACTAGTCAGCTTAGGCTGCCATAACAGAATACCACAGACTGGGGGCTTAAACAACAGAAATGTATTTCCTTATGGTTCCGATGCCTGGAAGTAAGTCCAAGATCAAGGTGCCAACAAATTCTGTTTCTGGTGAGACTTCTCTTCCTGGCTGGTAGATGGCCACCTTCTTGCTGTGTCCTCTCATGACCTCTCCTCCAAATGCTTGCAGAAGGTAGGGGTGGATCTGGAGTGTCTTTCTCTTCTTATAAAGACACCAATCCTATTGGATCAGGCCCCACCCTTATGACCTCATTTAACCTTAATCACCTCCTTAAAGGCCCTATCTCTAACACAGCCACATTGGGGGGTTAGGATTTCCACATATAAATTTTAGGGAGACACAATTCAGTCTGTAACAGTAGTCATTGGTAGAAAGGTGTATGGAAACTATCAAGGAGAGAGGAAAAATAAATAAACAGAGAATGGGATTGTTTTCCAGTGTGGGAAAGGGAGGAGAAGGTTGACAGGAGGTCATGTGAGGGAAGCCTGCATGCACCAGAACACAATTCAGAGAAAGACAGGGCTGCTGCTGACACTGTTGCAGGAGCTCTGCTGGAAAGGCCCTGACTGTCCTCTGTTTGAGAAGCACAGCTTTGGATAATGTGTACTGAGCCAGGATGGACAGTACAGGAACAATGGGGGGAGGGGAGGGGAGGAGGGGAGGAGGGGAGGGGAGGGGGGGAGGGGAGGGGAGGGGAGGGGAAGGGAGGGGAAGGGAGGGGAAGGGAGGGGAAGGGAGGGGAAGGGAGGGGAAGGGAGGGGAAGGGAGGGGAAGGGAAGGGAAGGGAAGGGAAGGGAAGGGAAGGGAAGGGAAGGGAAGGGAAGGGAAGGGAAGGGAAGGGAAGGGAAGGGAAGGGAAGGGAAGGGAAGGGAAGGGAAGGGAAGGGAAGGGAAGGGAAGGGAAGGGAAGGGAAGGGAAGGGAACCAAGGTTTGTCACCCCAAAGCTGCTTTTTGGGATATTGATTTTAAGCTGTTTATTAAGAAACAAGACTCAGAAAGAACCTTTGACTCTCCTGCCTTTCCTACCCAAAAGATTCAGGCAGAGAAAACTGCTTCAGGAAGGAAATCTTAGAATGTCACCTTAACCTAATTTGAATTCAGTATGGTAAATAGAAGATTTCAGGCAGGGGCCTGTTAGCTAGATGCTCTCAGTGTCCCATTGTTTCTGAGTTGCCAGCAAGAATTTTCCAGTCTTCTGAGTTGCCAGCAAGAATTTTCCTGTCATGTATGTTCAGCTCTTCCTCAACTCCCTATAAATTGCCCCTTCTCACTTCTAAATCTAATACCCCACCCCCATTTTCTCCTTTGTCCAAAAACGTCTTCTGTACCCCACGTTGCCTCACTGCCTTTGAAGTTTCGTGCCTATGTGAATGCCCCATGCGCATGTATTAACACTTTGATTTTCTCCTGTTAACCCGTGTCTGTTGATTTGATTCTTAGCCCAGCTAAAAGAACTTAGAAAATGAAAAGAAAAATATTAATTTTTTTAGCCCCCACATGAAGATATGAAATTAGAACAGGACACAGAGGAGGAGGGTGACAGGGGAGGAGAGACAGGAAGGAGGGAAGGGACAGGTACGGAAGAGGAAGAGGAAAGAGGGAAGAGGGTGGGGAGAAATGGTGAAAACGTCCATCGACAAGAACTAGGTCGGGTCTGAGTTCTAGGTTCAGTTGTGGCCCTTGAACTTGCAGCCTTTGAACTTACGTGTGAACCTGAGACAATTTGGGCGCCTCGGTGTCTTTCTCCCCGTGTGTGTGTTACTGCCTTGGAGCTGCTCCGACTCCTGGTGACTCTGTGAGTGAGGAATGTTCACGATGGCCTGTCCTCAACCGCCCTGCTCATCCCCTAGGAGGGGCTTCTTCTATGGAATCAGCCCAGCTCATAGTTGGTCTCCCTCTTTTCTTGCTTCCTTCTGTTTTCCCCAGCATGACTGCCTTTTCCAAAGAGCGCTGCCTTCTCATGATGTTGCCCAAAGCTTACGCCGCAGAGCTTACTGTTAGGCAGCTACTGCTCCAGGAGAACCCAGAAAGCTGGATGCCAGTGTCTCAGCCTCTCCAACTTGATTCCCCCACCCTTGTTTTGTCCCTTGCCCCTCAACGATTGTGTAACAGGGAGTCTCACTTTGATGCCATTCAGAGTTCCCCTCAGTGAGCCTGCTTTATGCCTGTGTTGCCTAAAAGGTGTTCTGCGGGAGCTTCAAGGAGGGAGATCCTTTCCACAGGAATCAGCTCCCTCTGGACTGAGTTTTACCCTCCAAGAAACAGCAAGATTACAGTGCAATCTCTAATGTTTCCATGAACTTTAACGGATTGATATTTATATCCTAGATGTAAGGTGCCCAGCGTGGAGGTTGACTGTGTCATCTGACACCGTGGCGAGACTCCACTCACACCTCGGGTTCAGACTGCCTGACTCACCACCATGTAGAAGACTCACACTGAAGAATCTGGCCTGAAATGATTGCTGGAACAGTCCTGGGAACCCTTCCACCACCAGCATCGTGCACATGCACAGCCTCGGCGAAGGCTCATCTGGACTCAGAATGCTGCAAGGAAGAACCCGCCTAGGAATCCTGTAACCCAAACCGCAGCCTGGGAGCCAAACCATTTCACCCACTGGCATCAAACAGTTCAGAAAATGAACTAAATTTAGAGCGTCCAAGTAAACACTGAAGTTCTTTCTGCTTGGGTCCAAAAAGCTATTCTGGACACCACATCATTAACAAAGCAAGGTAGCTGACAAGGTTCAAGGACCAAAGTGAGTGCAGTTTGGGAAATGAGTGAGGCTCTCCCCTTCTCCATAGATTAGCCCTGCAGCTGTCACTCACTGGCAAGCCACAGGGCCAGGCCACAGCAATCAGCACACATTTTTGGGATGACTTTGAAACTCCCTTGGTCACAGACCATCAGAAATGGTCAACTTTGGCCACTTTTTCTTCTAACCACATCAGATTAAAGCCTTAGTCTTCAGCAATTTGTTTCCTGAACAAGGTGTTTCCGAGTAAATAGCAGTTATCTAAAATCTATCATCAGGCCACAGAAAAAAGGGTAAACATTTGATGTATTTAAACAATCACACCTGTATTTCTCTTTTGTTAGCCTAAAGCAACTAATTGACTCCAAATATTTGTCTCCTTCAGCTCCAACATTGGGCAGCTGCAAAGGAGGGAGACGAGAGTCTATAAGGGAATCCCAAGATTTCAGGAGAGCTCACAGAAAGAGTATGGTTCCCCAAGATGAGACTGCAAGTGCTAACTAGCACATTCAAGGGCTCCGCTTTAGGTTGGAGTTTATATCATCAAAATGTAGTAAATATTCTCTTCCAAGCCTCATGCTGATCCAAAATTTTGATTAGCAGTTATCTAACTTTTTTAATTAGTATAAAGCGATTAAACAATTTTTTCATATCAAATGTAGCTTGGCAGATTGTATGTTTCGAAATATGGGACCCAGGAGGGGACCATAACAAAAGAAGTCCTTGAAGGTGAAAATACTGGAAACTACTGAGAAATTATTCTAAAGAAGTAATTAAGGAAAATGTATCCACACAAAAAAACTTATGATAAGGGAAGTTTAAAGCAACATGAAAGATTCATATCAGAAGATTTGTTAATAAATCATGGTACACCTATGTAGCACAAATACTCAGCCATCATTCAAAGATGCTGCAGATGTGAATTTATTGAACAGGAAAAAATGTTCACAACATATTGCTAACTGAAAATTAACAGGTTACAAAGCAGTTTAATTATGCAGGTAAACTCCAAGGAGAGGTTGTCTCTGGGTGGTAGGATTGTGTGTATTTTACAATTTTCATTTGATTATCTATAATTTCTAACTTTTTTTCTATGTGCTTTTGTAATAAAATAAAAAAATTAAGTGAAAGATACAAACATCAATGTCATGGCCAGAAAAGAAGGGAAATCATGATGCTGAACAACAGATTGTCTTAAGGTTGTACAAAATGCAAATAAAACAGAATAAAGGTTGTTGAAATAAATATGTAGTGAATTTGAGCAAATCCAAAGGATTGAATCTGGGTAACTCCTGCCTTTGCTCCCCTTGTCTAGAATTACCTCCCCACAGCTCTCTCCTGCTCCCATATGCATGAAGCTTCCTCTCACTTCTCTAGTCCTACTTATGAAAATTCCTTTTGCACTAATTTTCAAAATCACATTACACATTTTATAATACCTTTTTAAAGGTGGTCACATTTAATTTTGGACTGAATGTTAGCCTTTCTTTTCTAGGTCTTTCCTTTTTTCTCTTTATTCTTCAGCCCGTTTTGAAAGCCTGCGTACATTGGAAATATCCATATAGTTTTATCTTTCTGTGGGCCTCACCCCATTTGGGCCTCACCACAGCAGGGGGCATAAGCAGCCCAGCGCCTTCCACGTAGTAGACATTCAACAAACCTGTCTCGTCCATGTGACCTTATTCTTTATCCTCCAGATTGTAAATTCCTGTGGGATGGATCATGTCCTGCTTACTTTGACACCTCCCTTAGTGCCTTATGATAACTTACACATGCATTAAATATTGGTGAACAAAAGGAGTAACCAAATTATGAGAACAGATTCTGGCTTCTTTTATGTTTACTAGACAATTCTAAGCCATTTCTGTCTCCCTCTATCTCAGAAGTTCTCAGTGAGGGGCCCATTTTGCTTCACAGGAGACTTGTCTGGAGACCTTTTAAAATGGCAAAACTGGGAAAAGGGAAGATGTTACTGCATTTAGTGGGAAGAGACCAGGGACGATGCTAAACATCCTAAAATGCAGGGGACAGACTCCCACAACAGAGTTATTTAGCCCCAAATGTCAATAAACCAAGAGTGGGGAACATATACAGTGAAGATTAAAAACCTAAGTCTATCTGGGCCCAGTATTATCACCTGCTTGCTGAAGGATAAGACCTGGCCCAACTACCTTTCAAGGTTATGAGGGTAAAATAAAAGAATCAATCTTTAAATGGTTTTAGAAACAGATGGGATATATTAATAAGCTCTGCCAAGATATACACTGAGGGGGAAATGGGATATTTAGTAGAACATGAATCTCACTCCCTCACCAATAAACACGTTTATTTTCTATTCTGAGTCATCCAATAAGCATTTATTAAGTATTCCCATATAGAACAAAAAGTGCTACTAGCTTTTTGACACAAAGAAATAGTGCAATTATAAGACGTGAAGGTAATCTTTTCTGGGCTCTAGGCAACTGGAAACATTTCTGTTAAGCTGGAAAATGCTTTCCTTATTTCTCTATATGGGCATGAACTAGGGTTGCAGAAAGTGTGGCTGAGTTCAATCTAGAACTCATTATCATGGCCATGCAATCAGACAGTGATCATTTTTGTTGAAGATTTTGCTGAAGTCTTATTTATATGAACTCTGCCTCCTTTGGTTTGGCTGCCAATATTTAAAGCTCTTGAATTCCTAATCTATAGATCGCATATGTTGAGAGCTCAAATCCAAAAAACTGCCCAAAGAAAACATCAGAATCTTCTGAATGAAGGGAGTTCTCAGAACTTAAGAATTTAGATCTTAAACAGAACATAACAATGTTGAAAGGCATGAGCAATTGTTTTAAAACAAACCAGGTACATTGACTTTTTGGTCAGGCTCCAAAGCGTTGATTTGATTCATCAGGATGGTTTAAAATATGCATGATTATGTTTTGAGGAGCCTAATGCCCACTAATCCTGTAACTACACATCATGATTTTATGCGCATGCTTAAGAGACATGTTGCGTTTTCCAATTTTTTTCTAAATATATGGCCAAGGGGTTTTGCAAATTTGGTCCCTGTGAGAATATGAGCCAGTTGGAAAGCTCTGGGGGAGGAATAGCTGTTTTAAAATGTCTACAAGAAAGCAAAATGCCAAACACACTTTTGACAATTTGAGTCAAAAGTGTAGCTGCATGAGTTGATAACTTTGTTATCTGTTCAATGAGTACTTATGGAATGACTTCTATGGAAATAATAAGGTATTGTGTTAGAGGCAAAGATGTGAAGAAGAGCTTGCAATCTATCTGAAAACAGATATGCATGAAAATATGTCATCCGAGGGATGTCATCACACAGTGAATGAGATTTCTTAAGTGATCAGCAAAGTAGATAATTTCTTTAGGTGAAAAGAAAGATGTTATATAGAGTGACAGGAAAGGATTCATGGGGGATAAGGGAGTTGGACTTGGCATTGAGTGACAGGTAGACTGGTCAGGTAAAAAGGAAAGAAGGAGAAACATTTCTGAGAGGAGCACTAATGAGAGAAAAGATGCAGAGGTGGAAATTTGTTAATGCATTCAAAATAAGGAATCAGTAAAGTCATGTTTGTGTCCAAGATGCTCTGCTAGCTTCCATGGATGCAAAACTGAATTCACCACACACTGTGACTAGAGAGGACACAGTCTAGTTTAAGGGCACAGTTATAAATACCAGTACTATAATCCAGTGATCTGCATGGGGTGAAAACCCTGCAGATTCTGGACTGTGCAAGATGATCTATTGGGGTACAGAAGAAAATAACAAATTTTCTAAGTATATTTATTCTTAATTTTATCATTTTTAGTTTGCATATGTCATGTATGTATAAAAATGTGCCACTATAGAGTGTGTTTACATCATTTATAAATAAGTATACACATATTACAGATGAGTGCTCAAAAATATTTGCTGACAATAGTGTAAGCTCAAAAATTAGTGGGGCCCTGCTGTACTGTTGTACCTGTTACACGGGAAGTGTGAACAAGTCCTCTGGGAATCCAAAGCCCTGAAGCTGAACAATGTCCACATGGTACCAGAGCAGGGGTGGGGACAAAGGGAAGGAGAGTGGCAGGTGATAAGCCAGAGAGGGGCCAATTTGGGACTAAATGTGGGAGGTAGCTTGATCTCACAAGAGCAGATAGGGGTTATAGATGAGCTGTGGGGGCTAAATTAGGCTGTGAAAGGGCAAATTCTCATCAGCAGAAGAGCAATGTCTCATTCAAAAGTTCTGCAGAAAGTCTAGCTAGAGAAGAAAAGTCTAAGATTGCATTTTTTTTTTTTTTTTGCAAGTTTGCTGATTCTAAACTGGGTATAAAAGTCTGACCCTTTACAGCAAGTTAAACATCCATGGTTCATACCCTTTGGATGCTTATATACACAAATTAATATTTTCTATTTAAGAAAACACTTAAGGCTGAAATCCTCTAGCCTGTTACTTCCAAATTAGCCACGCTCTGAGCAGAAGACACTGCCAAGGTTAAATCATCTCTGCTATCTACCCACCGATTTCTCCTTTCCAGAGCAAAGGCTGTAGACACATTCATCCCCATTCCTCACACTCAGTTTAGGTATTCCCCCTCGGAATGTCAAGTGCCCCCAGACCTGGGACAGCCCTGATGTGTATGTGAATGAAAATCAGTTTACAAAATATTGCATCCCAGCCCACAGGAAACACTGCTGAACCCTTTACTTTCTCACCCTGGAATATGAGAACAACTGCTGGAAATGAACTCTGCAGACAGAGAGAGAGCATGCAGTTGGAGACGTCATTAAATGGTAGAGCATCACGGTGACAGTAATTATGTTGTACTAATATGCCATTGGGTGTCAGGACACAGGAAGAAATCAGTGTCACGTGTGGCTGCTGGTTTGCATGGCTGCTGACGTACCAAATGCATGATATCCAATGTCCTTTAACTCCAGCCACAACCTATAAACCTCATAAGCACAATTAGAATACAGACTATCACCCAGGAAAATGTTGTTTTACAGGCTATGAAATGTCTTGGCTGCTAGTACGAAAAAGAAATTCCTCTCCTGAAAGCTTGAGGCTACTAATTTTCTGTGGCCTCAAGTAAGCAAAAATGTTAACAGATGGAGAACGAACTGCAAATTATTTTGGATGAAGCCTTGCATTTTCATGGCCTACCATAGAAAGAAAATATTTCCTAAAAAAGTGAAATGTTAATAAATCTTTGGGCATCCTCATAACACAGGTATTAAGTAAATAAATAAAACTTTTCCACAGAGAAGGCCCAGAGTTGTACTAAGATCCCTCTCTCCCATGCCTCCCAATGAAAAATGCTCTGAAAGTCCTCGGAAGTTCCGATGGGCTGACTCCATTGCTCAATGTCCAGCTGGGGCGAACTCGTAAGACCGCACCAGGGAAAATGGAAAACAGCAGAAACCAGGGTCCAGACCTGGGTTAGAAATGCTTCAAATTGTTTGTGTAAAGTGGAACTCTACAACTAGAAAAAAATTACAGCTTGGGAGTTTATTTAATCCAAAATGATCTGTCATCTTTCATGTTTAGCTAATTAGCTTTCTCTGGACAAGAGATGTACGTACTTAGTTTTTTAAAATAAGAAAAAATATATAAATTCTTAAATGCTTTTATTATAATGTCCCCAGTGATAAAATGTGAAAGGAACCATTTGTGCTTGCTCTCAATTTAAATATTATTCTTGCTTCATTTATCACCTGTCTGAAATTGCTTGAATGCTTTTCTCCAAGCGATAACATCCATGATTACATCTCAAAGACAGCTGGACCACCCGAATAATCTACTAGGGGACTCAGAAGTTATATTTAATCGACTGCAAGCTCATCTGGAAAGGTTCTGAGTTCTGCATTAGAGCACTAACAAATAACAGGCTAGAATGTGGCACTTTCCTTAGTGGGGCTTTGATACTGTGATTTCCCTCCCCCCCCCCCCCCCCCCAGCCTCAAAGCAGCTTCTTAGACTTCAGGATGCTGACTAAGGTTTGGGGTTGCAATTATTTAGGCCAGCTGTACAATTACTAGCTATCTGAGAAGGTTATGTTATTCAGTTCAATATATAACAGTGTCCTAATTTACATTTTCCAGGATGGAGAGATAGACAAATTGGTGGGTAGGCATAGAGATAGATGGTAAATCCTATAAGAAACATGATAGCCTGTGCACTTACAAGCAAATGATCGCCCATAAGCTCATTGTGTGCATACCAATGATAGTGATTGTTAATAATGTGTATTCAACAACAAATAAACACTCAGCTTTCACTTCCTCTTATTCAATAAAATTAATCCCCACTTTAAAAGAAACATATCTGAAACATAGAGTGGTTTAAGTTATCCAGAAATATATCCCCTAAACACTAGAGTATGGGTGATTTTATTATTATAACTATTTTATATATATATATTTTTAATTGTTCTGTCTTTAGAGAATGAAAACGTAATGCTCTTCAGCTATGAGATGACAAAAAAATCCAATACAAGCTATTAATAGTAAATGTGTACTGTCTGTGGAATCTATTGCTGGAGATATCTTTAGAGATAGTCTAGTCTAAAGCCCCACCCAATGCAAAAATTCCCAGTAAAACATCCTGGACAGATGGTTCTCCCGTCTGTCTACACCTACCAGCAACCAGGAAATACCTTAGAAGGCAACTCATTCACTGTGGGAGTCTCTGTTTTCTCAAAACTCTTTCTGGTGGGATATGTATTCTTGTAACTCTTTTTGTTGTCTAGAAGGCTACTAGATCTGTGAAAGTATTCTTTAAAAGACCCAGGCTCATGTCTAGTGACTGCCACTTTCTTCCAAGTGTTTTCCGTGCATTAGATATGAGGACAAGAGCAAGATGAGAGAGTCAGAAAATCCTGGCCATCAAAGTTATCATCCCAAATCATCCCAAAGTCTTACAAGACATGTTGCTTAAAACACTGTGACATTTAACAGGGATAAATGCAAGGCTGTAACACAATTCAATAAACCAACTGCATAAGAAGTAATAGAGGAGACTCAACTAGGCAGAAACATGCATTAAAAAACTGCTTCTCTTTCCTTTCAGACTTCAAATGCTGGGGCTGCATCCAATTAAAAATAATGCGACGCTACATGTGAGTGAGCAGTATGCGACAGGCCCCAAAAATCTGAACAAACTTAACTTGATATTAATAGAAATATATTTTTCTTAAAGAAGGGAAGTGTGATTATCACTTTTTTAAAAAATCATGGTCAAAACACATTCTCGAACTCTGCCTTCATGGTCTTTGGACGAACTGAATGTGTCCAGAAGAGATCAGTCGGGATGGCAAAGGACCTAGAAACCAGTTTAGATGTGAAAAGGGAACTGCAGTGGTTTAACCTGGAGAAGGAAGACCAGAGGATGTGTTGTGGAAGGAGAGCTGGCCACAGGAGCGGTGAACCAGGGTCACAGATGAAAACTCAGCGAGTCAGATTTCAGCTCACTGCGAGAAAGGACTTTCTAATGCCGAAGCTGCTCAGGGCCTGGAGGGCTGTTCTATCAGCTTGAGGAGTCTTCCAATATCAGCAGTGCTCAAGCACTATGAGACATACTTATGATGGAAATGTGGTTGGAGGAAAGCAGGCATTGGAAACGTAGAGTCAAATGTTTATTTTGAATGCCTTCTACTTGCCAGCTCCTGGGCTTCCAGCCTTCACCAAGCAAGACAGATACAAGTGCTGTACTCACAGAACTTATCATCTAAATGGAAGGGGGTTGAACTAAATAGACTTTAAATTTCCTTTTGGTCCTGAAATTCTATGATGCTGTTAGTCTAATAAGCTCTGTTATACATAATATTGCACAGAACTAGGAAAACGTGTCATATGCTAGTTTATGAGTACTTCGGGGAAAAACTTTCTATAGTATGTGACCCTTGACCCAGCGTTTGCCCAGTGCCAGTTATGTGCTGGGTGCTGAGCGCTCCATGAGGAATAACCTGCCAAAGGAGGTCACAACCTGTCATTTTAATCACCCTTTAAAGCCTGTTCCCACCAGTACTTTGGCAAGTTCACCAATATATAAGATGACCATAGAATCTACCTTCCAAATCAGGACATTTTTGAAAGTGAAAAGGGTGCTATTAATAACTGCATCAGAACAACAGGTGTACAAAGGAACTGTCCAGACAGACTAGGGCATCCGTTCACCCTATTAATAAGCGTCTAGGGAGGTGGAAAGCCCAGGCCTTCTGAGGACAATAAACCCTCCCTG
The DNA here is from genome assembly GCF_054644295.1 of Miniopterus natalensis. Lineage (NCBI taxonomy): Eukaryota > Metazoa > Chordata > Mammalia > Chiroptera > Miniopteridae > Miniopterus > Miniopterus natalensis. Next base: position 129,285,304 of record NC_142082.1, read on the forward strand.
TAGTTGACTACAGCATCAATTCGTTTGTCAACCCAGCTCCTCCTTTGCTTTTGGAAAATTCTCTTCCTCACATTTTCCATTGCAGAAATATGATTATTAGTCACTCTTGATTCTGTTGGTGGGCCCTAGACCCAACCAGAAGCTGTCCTTGGATATTTTTAGAGCTGGCCCTCTGTAGTAGTGAGAACTACAAGTTATAACACTTGAGTGTGGCTGGTGGAGAAGTGGTCTATGGAAAGAGAACAAAGTCAGCAGAGGAGCCATTGAGAAAGTCGCAGCCATGCTTCACTCATCGTTTCGCTTCTCTCTGCTGCATGCTAGTGGTTCCTGTGATTTGGTTGTTCAGACTTTTATTTATGGGCGATACCAACATTCTTCTAGTACTTCTTTCTTTTCCCCTTGGCTAGTTAGAGTTGGGATTATGGTACTTTCAATCTAAATTTCACTGCCTAATCCAAGATGTAAAGAAATAATTTAAGTAGAAGAGATGGCTCCTCGAGAGCTTATCATTTGACTCTCACCTGCAGATTGTCCCTGGTCTGACTCCCAAGACAGAAGAGATTAAGGCAATTCTGAGCTTGGCATCAATTCTTCTTGGCTCTTCACTTACCCTCAATCTTGAGCACATGTTTGAAAAATGTACTCTCACCTGTCCCTGAGACCGCCCGCATCTTTGCCGCCAACTTGGAGGGCCTATCGGTGTTCTCCTCTCTTCTGTTCTTCTAATTGAGCCTCATGGTATCAACCACTCCCCATAAGCTGATTACTCTCAGTTTTATGGTTTCAGGCCAAGTCTTTCCTGAGCTCTGGATTCATAAATCGGTCTATTGAACATTTTCCAATAAGTGCATCAAACTCAAAGCATCTCAAACTGAACTCATCTTTCCCACAAAACACTGTTCCATTTCTGATGGTCTCACTTTCTTCAAATAGCATTATTACCCACCCTAGGACCTAAAACAGAAACCAGGGCGACCATCTTAGCTCCTTCCACGCCCTGACACCACATTTCGGAAGTCACTCTACCCTATCAGTTTTACCTCCTAATGACTCTTGAAGCTGTCTCTACCTATTAATTCTCACTCCCATACCTTAGTTAAGGTATTTCTCCTTTCTATTGCACTGGTATCTTAAATGGTTTTCCTTCATCCAGTCCCACCTCCTTCAAATAACCTTCCTTCATTCTGCCTTCATAGTATTTCTAAAATACTCTTAAATTCAAAATTCTCCAATGACTCTCTATTATCTACAAAAAATGTACAAACTCCTCAGTAAGGCATGTGAAGTCACTCTTGATCTAGCCTGGCCTTAGACCTTTCTTCTAACACTTTACTGCTACATATGAAATGCTGGCCACACTGAACAGTGCGTCGTTTGCTTAGTGGGCCACAGCCTATTATCCTTCTGTTACAGGTCATAAACCGCCATGCAACTTCTGCCTGGCTCCTTTGGAATCTAACTCTTATCTGTCCCTTCTTGAAAGCAATGTCATGAAAACCTCAAGTCACACGAAGAGGTCACATGCAGGTACTGTGTGATCCCAGCTGAGACCAGCCCTGGTGCCAAATATAATGAAAAAGCCTCCATATGATCCTGGACCAGCTGTCTAGGCCCCCTCATCATCCCAGCTGAGACGCCACGTATCATGAGGTATGAAAACACCTTCCCTGCTGTGCCCTCCCTGAATTCTTGACCCACCGAATCAATGAGCATAATCATATGTGTTGTTTTACACCACTAAGTTTGGGGTAGTTTGTTACACAGCATTAGATAACAAAACACCCTATTGCAAGATCATTTAATTATTTAAAATATTGTATTTTAAGATGCAACCGTGGGGGTTCAGAGCTAGTCACCCCAAATGTGCTTTTATGGTATGCATATTGTTTTGAGCTAAGGGTAATTTTAGCTCCAGGCTAAAGATAGACTTCTGCGCCTCCCTTTAACTACCTAGAAGAACTTGAAATAGGAGCCTTGCCCATAATAAGAAATTATCAGTAATAATCTCTCCTTTTTGACCCTCCTACATGGCAGGGTAAACTTCTTTCACTAAACATCTGCTCTTCTTACCATCTTGCAATGACATTTTGAAGCTCCCAAGGCACCTTACTCATCTCTAGCTCAGGATGTCTATACACCCATGTTCTCTTTCTAGCTCTGAACCTCTCCTGTATGTGGGGTCTCTGACTCTCTTGTGTATGTGGAGTCCCTATACACATGCATGCATTAAATTTGGTTATTTTCTCTTGCTAATCTTTCTTATATCTATTTGATTATTAGACCAGCCAGAAGAACCTTGAAGGTAGAGGAGAGTTTGTTGCTCCCACACAAGTTTTTATATCTTCCATAGTTCATCCCTCAGTTATAGTACTTTCCACAATGCTGTAATGACTGGCTTCTTGAAGAGCATGTTTTATTCTTCTTTGTTTCCCAATGCCTAGCACACATAAGATTTTCAATGAGTGTTTTTAATAAGATACTTAGCTTTCTATCTAGTTACTCATTACTCTGTCATAGGCACCCAATGGGACCTTCCCCCACACTGTTTTTTACTCTCAATTGCTAATAGTTGCTGAAAAGATCACCTTTGCCTCTCAAAATAAGTAACCACCACTCCAACAGTTCACTCAGATCCTTGCCTATTGCAGAAGTTAGTCTACTTTCAATTCAGCTTCTCCCTAGTGAGCTCTAAGTAATTATGGGGGGCTTGGCAGGAGTCCTAAGAAATGCCATGGATCCAACTTGGTTGGTAGACTTCTATTTTTCAATTTTTGCTTATGTTAATTTTTATCATTCTTTTTACTTACATATTAATTGTTAATTTTTTTTCATGGTATCAAAAGACTCATGCACAGCAAATTTGGGATCAGAATTTATTTCTATTTCTTTATCATTAGGTCAATATATCTTAGTGAAGGACAATTGGTTAATATTTAAAAATATATATGAGTCCTTTCCCCAAGTATCATTGATCTGTGTCTGAAGAAAAGAATTTACTAAGGCCAGCCTCTATTTTTCCTGTTGAGTAAGTCCTGGAATCTTGGGTCAAGCTGACATTTTGATGCCACTTGAAAATCAAGTAATTTCATTCTGGCAACCTACAGTGTGCCAGCATCCCCTAGCTGCGTACATATAGGCCACCTGTATGTGTGGGCATGAGGGACCAGGAAGCAAGATCTCATGTTTCAAACCTGGTTTCCTAGGCAAGAATTTCAGACGTTGCTCAATAAAAACTGGTTACACAAAATTGGTGGATTTTCCTCTAAATGGGGATTTATTTCTCTCTATACCCCTCTGAATTGAAATAAGTTATGTCAATGCCCCTGCTGGGCCTTGTTCTATAGTTTAGTAAAGGTGTGTTATCCATTTTAAGAAACACACTACACTTAGAAGATTTTCACAGAAGTATTTTGAAGACTGTATATTTAAAGTATTTCAGAGAGCAAAGATTCCAAGGCTAAGCCATCCAGGTGGAGCCATACCTGCTTCCAGAACTTGGTCCAAGAAGAGAGAATTCCACCTCACCCACATTTTTCTGTGTCCTCTTATCAAACAAGATACATAAAGCTTCTTTTCTGTAGTAGGACTTTACCAGATTCTTGAGATGGGAAGGGAAGTGAGATGAGCAGGTCCCCTGCTCTTAGGAAACTAGCACTCTAGTGAGGGAAGCAGACAATAAGACAAGCAAGTAATTGAGCTTATAGCTTGTGAACTTTTCCATGAAGAACATTGACAAAGGAATAAGGGTGTCTACTTTAGAGGCAGCTGCTGGGGAAAGCATTTTTGGGAAGATGACGATTGAATTGATCCTGATAGAGAAGAAAGAGCCAGCCACATTAAAGTCAGAAATAAAGCATTCTGATCTAGGATGGACAAGTGGGAAAGCCCTAAGGCAGGTACACCAGGGCATGCTTTAGAGACTGTCAGGAAAGAGATTAAGGTATGACTTCAAGATGCCTGAAACAAAAAAATGAACAAACTAAAGGAAAAAATAGACTAACCCACAATCATAGTTGGAAATGTTAACACATAAATTACCATCAAACTTAGCAACTTAAAACAGCAACCATGGCCCGGCCATTGTGGCTCAGTGACTGAGCGTCAACCCATGAACCTGGAGGTCAAGGTTCAATTCCCAGTCAGGGCACATGCCCGGGTTGCAGGCTTGATCCCCAGTAGAGTGTGTGCAATGATTCTCTCTCATCATTGATGTTTCTCTCTCCCTCTCTCCCTTCCTCTCTCTGAAAGCAATAAAAAAAATTTTTTTTAGATAAAAAAATAGCAAGCATGGATTTTATCACAGTCTCTGAAGCAGCTTAGCTGGGTGGCTCTAGCTCAGAGGCTCTCATGAGGTTGCTGGCAAGATGTCAACTGGAACTACAGTCATCTGAAGGCTTGACTGGGGTGGGGGAATCCACTTATAAACTCACGGCCTCAATTTCTCACTGGCTATAAGCAAAGGCCTCTCCCACATGGACTTTTCTATAGAGCTTCTTGAGTGCCTTTATGTCATGCAGCTAGTCTCCCAGAGTGAAGAATCTAAAAGAGAGAGGAAGCCACAATACCTTTTCCATCCAGTCTCAGAAGCCACACACCGTCACTTCCACCATATCCTATTCATTAGGAGAGAGGTCACTAAGTCCAGCCCACTCTCAATGGGAGGGAAAGGAGGACTGTCAGAGAACATGTGGCCTTTTAAAAAAACCACCACAGATGTGCTAATTTAAATACATCTTTCTGAGATACTCAAGTGGTAAGATGAAGCAAGCAGTGGGAAATACTAAAGTGAGAGGAAGGAGGCCTGGGCTACAGATACAAATTTGAAAGTCATCAGCATAAATGGAGATGATATAAATTTGAAAGTAAACAACATAAGTGGCATTACAGACTGGGTGACTGGGTGAAATCATTTAGGGAGAAAGTGCAGCAGAAGAAAGAAGGCCCAGTGCTGAGCTCCGGGGTCCATGCTAACCTCCAGCCTCCAGGTAAAGGAGGAAGAGCCAGTGAGGGAGAGAGCAAAGCAGTAGCCAGCAAGGTAAGAGGAAACCAGAAACGTGTGGTACCATGGAAGCAGAGGGGAGAGTGCTGCGGTGACCATCATAATTAGTACAACGGGAGCGATGTCTGACAGCATTTACTGGGCACTGTCTGTTGTCCCAGGCATTGTTCTAAGCACTTCATACGTATTCATCTTAGTCTTGATAATAGAGGGTAGAAACTTTACAGTGCTGTATTTGTAATTTAAAAAGTTGAGACACAAAGATGTTAATTTTTGCAAAGTCACACAGATAATTAAGTGGGAAACTGGGAGAATGAAGTGGGTGCTGGGTTCAACCAAACCCTAGTGAAATCCAGCTCTCTGCCTGTGCAGTGCCTGCAGCCATGCAACTGAAAGATTTTAGATCATCTCTGTTCGTATCTTACTCAACCTGATAGCACTTGAGCAAATATCTATCGGGAGCCAGGCACTATTTTAGGCACTAAAGATGTGGTGGAAAATTAAATATTTAAAAATTCCCTAACCCTTAGAGCTTACCTTCCAGTGGGAGAAGCAGATCATAAGATAAATAAAATATATAGTACATAAAATAGTAGTAAGTGCTAAGGTGAAGAAAGATAAAGCTGGGAAAGGAGATAAAAATGTTGGGAGACAGGGGTAGGGGAAGCAGTTTTAGACAAGCTAGTCAGGGAAGACCTAAACAGAAAGGTAACATTTCAGTAAGACTCTTAGGTGAGGACTGAGCCATGCAGATATCTGGAAAAGTTTTCCAGGCAGAGGAAAAGATCATTAAAAGGCCCCAAAGCAAGAATGCACCTGGCATGTGAGTGAAAAAATAGCAAGGAGGCCAGAATGGTCAAGTGGAGGAGGCAAGAAGAGTGTCAGGAGAGGGCAGAAAGGAATGGAGTCAGACAGGTAGGGTCGTGTAGGTATAGTGTGAACTTTGGCTTTTATTCTGAATGAGCTGGAAAGATGTTGGAAAGTTTTAAGCAGGGGACTTAAATGACCTGACTTGGGTTTTAAGTGGATCACTCTGGCTGGTGTGTTAACAGTAGAAGATAAGAAAGCAAGAATAGAAGTGGAGGGAAAAAACAAACAAACAAAGTAGAGACGAGTTAGGAAGCTATTGCATAACCTAGGCAATAAACGATGATGGCTTGGCCAGATTATTAGCAGCGGAGGTGGTGAAAAGTGGTTGGACTCTGGAAATATTTTGAAGCTTTTGCCAACGGTTTGCTGATGAATTGCATGTGAGATGTGAGAGAGAGAATGACATCAAGGATGACTTCAAGGTTTAAGGTCTGGAAAACTTAAAGAATGAAGTTGTCGTGAATTGAGATGAGAAAGACTGCAGGAGAAGCAGGTTTGGGGGGAGAAAATGAAGAATTCCATTTTGGACGTACTAAGTTTGAAGTGCTTATTAGATATCCCCATGGGGAAGTTCAACAGGCATTCAGACACAAATGAACCGGGAGCTCAAGGAAGAAGACCAGGGTAAGATATGAAATCAGAAGTAATCAGAGCACGTGTCTGGAATTTAAGGCCATGAGACTGGATGAGACCACCAGGAGATAAAGAGTAGAAAGAAAAAGTACAAGTTTCACAACTGACCCCAGATCTTCTCTGATGTCTAAGGTTGGAGGCCGTGAACAAGGACCACAGAAGGAGCCTGGCAGCAGCTGCCAGAGAGGTAGGTAGAAAACTAGGCGAGCGCGAAGTCCTGCCTGCCAGGTGAAGGAAGGGTCCCAAGGGGCAGAACGGGATCAAATGCTACTAAGAGGTCAAACAAGAGCATTGGCCTTTGATTTAACAACGCAGAGGTATTGATCTCATTAAGAAGAGTTCTCTAGGAGCCTGGAGTAAGAGTCTGGCTGGAGCGGATCCAAGAGGGATTAGGACGAGTGAAACAGGAGTCGTGAAGGGTAGCCTACTCCCTCAGATAAATTTGCTATAAAAAGAAGAGAAATGAAGGAGTAAATGAGGCCAAGAGGAATTTTAGTTGTTGCTGTGTTTTTTCACAGAAAAGGTGATGGCTGCTGGGGATAATCGGTGAGAGGGAAACACTAATGCTGCAGGAGGACAGGGCAGAATTGCTGAGACAATGAGAAGGTGAGATAAAGAGGGATCCAGAGCACAAATGGAGGGGTTGGCCTTAGTGTCACGGAGCCCGGGGTTAACAGGACGGAGGCTGGACACAGGTTCAAGTAACGGGTCGATGCAGCTGTGTGCACTTGTGGACGCTGCCTTCTGGCTGACAGTTTCCTATGAAGCTGGAAAGTGAAGAAGCAGGGTCATCTATAGAATGAGAATGAGAAGGTATGAGAGGCCCGAGGAGAGAAGAAAGATGATAAAATACTTGGGACTGGGAGTGTGTGTAAGCTAGAGGAATGGAGTATAACTTCAGGGCAGCATTAAGGACCCACTATTGTGAGTGATCACAGATTTCAAGTGAAGTCAGGCAGCGTGGTTGTGTGTTTTTTCTCCTAACACTTTCAGCCTCACCAGTACAGGTGCAGAATAGACCGAAGAACAGTTTGAGTGGAGTGACAAGAAAAGAAGCCAAACTGTGGCAACTTGAAGAGGAAATAAGAGGTGAGAAAGATTTAGACAACCTGTTTCAGAAGTCACCATGCAAAACAGGGCTCAGAAATGATACACTATTTAGGGGGGAAAGTGGAATTGAGAAACATAAGCTCTTTTTTTAAAGATGGGAGACGCTAGAGTATGTTTGTACATTAGTGGACTGATCAGGTAGGGAAGAAATTGACAGTGCAGAGGGGATCGTGGGAGAGGTGAAGTCCTGAAGGATGGTAAACGAATGCAGAACACAGAGCACAGGGCAGGAGCCGACCCCTGATGGGCACAGATACGAGCAGGTTGATAGGGAAGATTGGCCGGACGATTGGATGGTTCACTCTGAGGGTTTCTATTTGCTTAATGATAATAAAATGAGGTCATTTGTTGAGAAGAGGGCAGGTGTGGGAAGTTGGAGGCAAGAGGAGAAGGTACAAAATAATCTTCAAAAATTTTCATTGTATTCATTGGGTTGACGTTGGTCAATAAAATTATGTAGGTTGCAGGTGTACAATTTTATATACAGATGGTGTATTACAGAATTGTACACATAAAACAATCTTAAAGAATTGGTAGGTGCACTTCTTATGGCAGCACAGTGGGATTCCTTGCCATTGTTAAGTGCTCATTTGTGGTCTTTATCCAGAATTTAAAGCCAAAGCAGTCAATTTAAAATTGAAGTTGAAGGAGTCAGCCTTGTTCTGATTTTCTTCCACAAGTAGCTACAAGATGGTATAGAGTTGGGTTCACCAGGGAAACTTTCAAGTCTATCCATGAAAAATATCCTATCTCTAGAACCAAGGGAGGGTGACAGAAAGGTGACACTATGTGTTATTCTGACTGCTGATCCCTTTAAATGAGTTTCTATTTTAAGAACCTGATGTCAATAGTGCTTAATTTAATCAGCCTCGTGCAGAGTGAAAGGAAATTGGAAATCATGAGTAGTGAGACAGTTTTCATTAGAAACTCAGATTAATGGGCTAAGGGTGTTGCTGGGCAAAAGAGGATGAGTGGCTTATCTAAGTATTTCAAAAGACAGTTATGACCTTGCAGGACAAAGTCTTTGGCTCGGGCCCTGTTTTTCCGGATCTTATTAAGACTAGTTGCTTACCTCAGGATCTCTCCTTTATCCCAAGCTCTCATTTCTAGCACTGGCCTGCAGAATCATTCCTGAGATCAGTTCTGATCATAGTACGAGGAAATTTTAGGAGCTCTAGTTCCAAAATCAATGGGCCTTAACCTCCTTTCTTGGGTGTGTAAGGCCTTTTAATATATGGCCTGTGATATGGTTCATTTCCTACCACTCCATCTATACCAGGCTGTAGATCCCTGGTGACTCATACTTCAAAGCATATCTCCACCTAGAATATCCTTCATTGCCTTGTCCTCCAGGGGAGCTGTTATTGTTCCCTCGGGGGCCCTCAAATATCATCTCGGCAGGCTTTCTCTCGTTCCCTTCATCCTTAGCTTCCCCATCAGCACTTCATATCTGGCTCTATAAGCCTTACCATGCTGTGCTGGGATTTATTTATTTGTCTAGCACAATACTCCTTGAGGGACTGTGTCAAATTTATCTCTGTAGGCCCACCACTTAGCTCAATGCCTTGAATATGATAAGCGCTTTGTTTAATAAATAACTGCATCAGAACCAACTTGTAAAGAAATAAATAACAATTGATCACACCCTAAACTTGTTTCAAGATCTGTAGCATTTGGGAAGTCAGTATGGTGAAGTAGCTAAGTTTTGGGGTTCTAGTCAGAGAGACCTGAATTTGAACCTCAGTTTCATCACTTCGTGCCTCAGTTTTCTCACATGTTTAATGACAAAAATAAGAGAATCACCTTCATAGGATTACTATAAAAATTACACAAGACAGTGCATGCAATGTAGGTAGTGCAAGGTTTTCAGTCCTTGGCACACATGGGTAATAAACATTAGTTATCATAATCATTACTATGAACTGGAATTATCTGAAAACTCCATTCTTGCTGACTTGCCCCTGCCGGAACCCTTATCTTGAAATCTTAAGTATTTTATCCAAAAAGTCTTCCATTTACCAGATTGTTGGCAGCTCTAAGCAAATCACACATATTAGATTATACTACAATTTCTTAGTTTCAACCAAAGCTATCTAAATGGCCCAGTCATCTCATCCCAGCCAGAGCTCTGGAGAGAACACATTGCAGCTGCAGTGGATGGTGGTGAAACATGCTATGGCTTTGGTTTTTTATTCAAGTGAATTTCTCAACCAGAAACTTCAGCCCTTTGCAATATTTTGACAAATTTAGCAGAGAGAGGGAGAGAGAAAATACAGAGAAAGAGAGACAGAGAGAGAGAGAGACAGAGAGCGCTGCCCCTGGAACTGATTTCCTTGATAAACAAATTACCCTTAAAAGGGAGCTACTATAAGTTAATTAAACAAGGCACTTACTTCCATATCATCAAATGAATTAACAACTTTATCTACAAGACATTTTTCATTAATTTTTACTCTCCTAGAACTTTATTTATTGTGTAAATTTGTCTGGACTTATAAGAAATCAATTCGTACATAATGATTATGTTCTACTTATACAATTATATTTTATAAAGGAAGACATATTTTTAGACCAAGGGCTTTTGTAATGTGAAATTAAATCCTTTTAGTACCAAAGGTACATTTCCTGCAAAACCAACAGTAGGCAATGCCTTTTATTTATTTCCCAAGTAGAGAAGCAATGAGGCAATAACCTATTCCACTCATCACATTAGTGGTTAGTTAATCTGATGTGGGAGAAGAGGTGAGGGCTGGAGGGAGAAAAATCACTGTTTACAACATTCTGAGTGATGGTTCCTTCGACACTTAGGATCCCTTTCCTCCGCATTATCAAAGCGGCAGAGATGAAAGGGGCCCAGTTATTCTCCCCGCTGGCGAAGGCAGCCCCCAGACAATCCGGAGGAGGTGGAGGGGGGAGCCCAGCTCTCCCAGGGCTTCAGCTTTCAGCCGCCACGGGGGACACACACACACACACACACACACACACACACACACACGCCCTGCACATCTGTATTCCAGCCACCCACTCCCACGTGAAGCTGCCATTCCCAAGCGCCTGTCACTAAATACGGCGCCTGCTTTTCAGACAGGAGAGCTCCGCTGTGCACCCCAGAGGTGAGCCTCCACTTCACACACTCCTCAGACGGTGAGCCCTGCAGCCCATCAGCCAGCGAGCACCAGGGGACCAGCCCTGTGCTCCAGGCCCCAAGAGGTTAACCCTTGCGTGGACAGCAGGACAGCAGAACAGGAGCTAGATCCACCCCTGGTCACTGCACATTCCCTGGTTACTAATAATCACAGATCGAGTCAACGTGATCTGGAAGCCAGCATCCAGTCCCCCTTCCAAAGAGCAGTGTTTGTGGACAGTACGGTGCCCAAATCAACTGCCTAAAGCCTATGGGTCACTGAAATGAAATAGGGAGCAGGAGTAAGAAAAGAAAAAACATGGTCAGGAGGGTGGGAAAGGCAAAGGCAATAGAAAAGAGGACAGCAGAGAAACTGACAAGTGTGTGCCATCCCCTCCCCACCGCTGTGTCGTTGTCTGCTCTTGTCACAGCAGCTGCTGCCCAAGCAAAGAGGAAAACAGGTGTCCTGCTGGCTTTTTACCACAGGCCCAAGCAGTGAGCAGGGACTGCAGAGCATGGCTCCTGGGCCCCTCGGGATTCTTCCCGCCTGCTGGGAGCCCCCTTCCAAGGACCGGACCGTCAATGTTTCAGAGTGTTTACCAAGAGCCAAAGGACTGTGGCCCTCGCAGGAAGAGCCAGCCAGCGATTAGACAGTGAGCCCCCCTCCTAACTGCTGGAGTGTTAGGGTGAAATGCTAAAAGTGTCTTCCCCTTTCTCCTTGGGGAAAAAAGGAAAAGCACTGTAGCAGCTTCCCACTCTCAGGGCAGGTGGACTGCAGGTTCCTTTTGGAGAGGGTGGTGATGTATCACAGGACGAAGTTAAGTTTTAGGCCGCCTGTTGCTGGGGCTTCTCAGTGCGCCACTGGCGTCCAGAATTTGGTGGCTGGGTTCTAAGCCTACAGCAGGCTCGGGAGGGTGGAGACGCTTTTTCACAGTATGAAGTATTTATTCCCTTAAGGGTCAAATGTGGGAAGTCGTGGCTGTGGGCTGGCCTGCTCCTCCCTGTTTTGCGGTGATGACCGTGGTGGCAGCTGGCCACAGCGTGCTCTGGTTTACCTTCTGGAGTCCTACATTATACAGACTGCTTCTCATATTTTATTTTGTCAAGGCCAGAGTCCTCCGAGGAGTACATTATAGGAGATCTCTACATTAGAAGTGAGATGTTGGTTGGGCTTATCTGTGACAAAAGACACAGACAAAACTCTGCTAGATATCATCTTTGAGTGAAATATGCTTGTGCACATGGAATGAATTTCCCTGCTCTCTAGCCCCACCCAGATGTGTGCCTGTTCCAACTATCCCTAGCCTCTCTGAGGGGGTGAAGAACCTCACCCTATGTGTCAGGGTGGCTTTCAAATAGGATAGTTTGATAGGGGCTCTGCAAAGTCTCATGTTGCACATGGGCGTCCTGCTGAGGGCCCAGCTCCAGGCAGCTGTGGAGGGAAGTCTCTCTCCTGACAAAGGTGAGACCACCTTCCCTGGCTTCTTGCCTGAGTAATGAACAAAGAGAGAAGGCCACCCATAGCTTCAGCTTGGCTGCTTCTGGGCTCTCAAGCCACTGGCTGTCCTCTATCACCTCTACACTCTCTCCTCTCCCCCGGAGCCCCAAGTCTGGCCCTTTCAAGCCACACCCCCTAAACCTCTCTGTGTTCTCCTGTAAGGGATGGCTGAGCAAGATCTGCTGTCCCCACTGCCCTCAGCCCCCACCCTGATTTTCTTCAAGCTTTGTTGTTGCATAAACTCATAAGTGGGCTGCTCAGCGCCCCTTAGAGCCTTTGTGTTTGAGTCTAATGAAACCCCATTACTAACTATTTCCAGATATAAGAAACAGTTTAGGCTGTTTGAGGGGCAGAAACAAATAAACCTGCAATTAATCTTTCCCTTATGGTTTTGTGTGTTTTTTTAAACTTCATCCAGGATATTTTTTCCATCGCTTTTCAGAGAGAGTGGAAGGGAGAGAAAGAAAGAAACATCGATGTGAGAGACACTTCGATTGGTTGCCTCCCGCACGTGCCCTGACTGACCAGGGCCCAGCCTGCAACTGCGGTATTAGCCAGAATCGAACCCGGGTCCCTTCAGTCCATGGGCTGACACTCTAACCACTGAGCCAAACTGGCTAGGGCTCCCTTATGGTTTTTAAATACAATAACCTTAATTCTTTCTAGATGTGGACCCCCTAGCTACTACAAAAAGTGTTGGAAAACATAGAAGAAAAGCATAAAAAATAATATATAAGATCTCATCCTGCACAAATGGAAATATCTATAGACTCTATTACAAAGGAAATAAATAAATGGACAGAAAAGAAACACTAAGAAAGTTTTTAAAGCATTACTTCATTTTCAATAAAATATAGATTAACATTTTTTTTAGAACTTGTATCACTGCCCATATTTGCAACTCGAATGAGAAAAAAGGAGAAAGGTAGATAACTCCCTGGAGTTCTTATTTCAGTGGTCACAGTTAACGTCACAAATTCATAAACCCAAAGCCACAACTTCAGCGCACCTGTCCCACCCCTCCCCAGGCTGGGGGAGATGCCTTACACACAGCAAAGGTTACCACTGCTTTGATGCTTTGCATCTCGGCAGTCTTAGGGCCTAAGACAATGTGGACCCTCATATTCATGCTCACAAATGACTTACACTGGAAATTAATATTAACCAATAGGATTCACTTCATCAACAATTATATTTTGAATTCTGCTACATGTCCTCCTCTGCTTATGCTGAAGGAGATACTGTAGTGGCCAAGACAAATTCCTACCTTCTGGAGCTTTTAGTGAAGGAAACAGACCAAAACAAAACAAAACTGATTGTCATCATGACTGTGAAGGAAACAAATAGGGTGAGATGGTAAGAGAACCTTCAAGAGAGGTGCGATTTTGGAAAGCATGGCCCAGGGAGAAAGGCCTCCCTGAGAAGAGGGCATTTTGAGTTAAGACAGGCTGAGAAGTGCAAAAATGCTGATAAAAGAACCAGTTTAGGGTGTTTGAGGCAAGGAAACAAACTGGTGCATTGCTTGAGCCTAGTAAAATATGGGGAGAGAGAAGTGAGATTGGCAGGCAGGGAGGGATCAGAATAAACCATGGAGAAGTTGAGATTTTTATGCTAATTTCAATAGAAAAACATGCAAGGGATTTTAGCAAGGCAAGAATGTGATCTGATTTCCAGGATAAATGTCAACAGTTTCTAAACAGAGCTCTAACAATAACTACAGCTTCATCACCCAAGAGTTGACGATGCAGATCTCCAGATACCTGCTGGGTGTCTGTACATTATCTTAGCCACTAAAGAGCCTCTCACAACCTCAGCCTCTTGAAGTTGGAAAATTCTGCATCACCAGGGATCTGAGTTGATCCACATCCCAGAATGTGCCAGGTAGGAATGCTCTTTTCTTTCACTTCTGGGTCAGGAACCAGCAGGATCTTCCTCTCTGACTATATACAAGAAAGTAAATAGTTCCTGCCACCAACCTAGAGGGTGATCTACCCACCAATTCATAGAGGACTACGACCCTGACCTTGACACCACATTCCATGTTCCAGGTTTGCACAGAGAAAGACAGACGGGGGAAGACAAGTCTGATGGCCTGTGTCAGACATCAGGCCTGGAAACAGACTGTTGTAATAAAACAGCACATAAGGAATACAATGACTTCAGCAGCTGCTCTTCCGTGGATTCTCTTTCCTTCGCTTTTGTCTACTATGGGCGGCTCTTTCACAGATTCTGACACCATAGCTCATTAGCACTTAGATGAAAATATCTACACTGGATTCTTACTTGATGACTTGGGGTAGGGGTGGACGAGAAAGGAAAGGAGATTGGTTATATTTAATATGGAAGGGGCTTGAAGATACATTTTTGTGGGTGGAGATCCTCTCTTCAAGGTTGACCACCTAAACTTTCCGGAGCTACAAATAGAGGTGCCATGGCTCCCACACCACAGTAAGGCCTCGAGGGTCTCGATAAAACATCACTTGATACTGATGAGGGTTTTTTCACACATGCCTTCCTTAGTCTCAGGCTCCACAGAGAGTTAGTTGGAGATACTTAGGAAAGGCCATCCGTTGAACAGAAACTTGAATCCCAGGTCTAATTAGTAAAGCTTTTCAGCTTAAGATGAGCTGACATGCCCTTTGTAGGACTTCAGGATGGTAAAGCCCAAGGATCAATATCCGATTCAAAGTGGTTTCTCTCTGTTCATACATGGAAACAACAAAGGAAGGGATTCTCTCTAGAAAGCCGCGGAGAATTCTGTTTCTTCAAAGTGGCGAAGGTGTGGGCAATGACCATTTTTCACAATAAATATTAACTGATCTATTACGTTTTTTAAACACAGATTATTGGGTAAGTTTGTGCAACTGTGTGCCTTTGGCAAAGATCTCAAGGGTTGTCTTTTTTAGGTGGGGGGACCCCTCTCAGCTAAGGCCAGGGAAACTATTTCAGGGAGTGAAACTGCTATGGGCTGTAATGCAACCCATGAAATAATTGTAGCCAGAGCCAGAAAATGCAGTCATTGAAAAGGCCTCAGCAAGAACCACGCTGGGACAAGGGGCCCCCCAGATAGCTGCGCTTTCATCTTTACAGCTTCCACTACAGGCAAGTGACCTTAAGATGACTTTCAAGTCCTGAACTTCTTTATGAAAAAAAATATTAAGAAGGAATAGAGAATTATAGACAGGCCCTAAAAATTGACTAGAAGAGGAAATTCTTCTGAGTTTACTTAGAAAGGAAATAATTAAATTCTTTTGAAATGATCTTTTATCTTAAAGTACAAAAAAAAAGGGGGGGACTTGGGGAGGGAAGAACAGACCCAGGGCACACAGGGTCAGATCAAGTCTCCACAGACCAATTGCAGGAAAATAGGTTAGATTAAAAACTGGGATTGAATTAGGTCACTTTAGCACTTTAATCGGGGAGACCATTTACCAACTGTGACATTGCTCAACATTCTGCTGTTACAGCTGAGGAAAGAAAAGAAGAGTGGGTTGTTGTAATAGCCACTGTGGACGCGCGTACAGACTAAGCATCTAATGAGCAGGTGAGTGTTGGGTATGGTCATTGTGCCCTAGATCCTGCGTTTGCCCTCCTCAGGCTCCTTTCTCTGCCTTTCTCTGTCCTGCTCTGTGTCGCAGGGGGTGGGGCAAACTGTCCATGCTCTTGGACGGCTGGCTGACTTTGGCTGGGTTCGAAACTAGAGAGTGAGAGGAGAGGCTGTGTGCTTGGGGATTTCTCTGCTCTGTCCCTGTACCTCTCCTTACCTCTGGCAGGCAGCATCTTCCTGTCCAGTCACTGCCTCCAGGACTCCAGTTCTCAGTGGGTTCTGCAGACAAATCCCCTTCCTCTTGCCTTTCAGCCCTGGAGGTGCTAATGGCTTTTTGCTCCTGCTAATCTCTGGATGCTCCACCAGGCTGTTTGCTCCCTTCCCTCACCCACATCTCTCACAATAGCCCATTCATTGCATTCTCTTCACTTAAACCACTTGAGTGGAACTGTATTTCCTGCCACAACATTGGCCCACAGAGTCCTGAACACATTTTCACAAAAAAGACTACAATTCTCTTCTAAGGCAAATGGTCGTTACACCATTGGTACCCCATTTAGTGCCAATGACTTAATGTGAAATTATGTGACATTAGTACAGGACCCAGAGCGGCAGCTCATTGTTCTCTTTAGGCATTTTCAGCAGGAGACCCATGGTTTTCATATGTATGTCATAGGAGCTCTGGACTGAGCCTCTGTAACACTTACACTATGGGGGACCCAGCAGGAGGGTGCAGGGTAGCAGTGGTTAGCTGCAGCACATTTTCCTATTGGTGTTGAGAGAACTTATGACTCGAGAAATACCCTCCAATTTATAAAGGAATCGAAACATTTGAATTTCTTCCTGGCTATGCGTAGATGGTCAAGATGAGAGGAAGACAATAGAGAGAAATAAGAGAGGAAGGCAGGGGGGAGAGGGAAACAGGGAAGGGAAGGGAGAGAATGGAAAGGGGAGATGGGGGAGGGGAAGAAAAGCGAGAGAGAGCTACTAATTCTTTCTTAAATTTCAGCCAGGGCTAAATAAAGTCTCTTTTATAGAAAACTGAATAATGCTACTTGCAGAACTAATGCCAAGATTTTTGCCTTGAGAACAGGACCAGCCTACATAAATACTTAACTTACAACCCGAGGCTTAGAGGCCTTTCCCGAGCACCCTGTCTAAAATGTCCTTGGTCCTCCGTAATCCTCTGCCACATGATGTATTTGATTTTTTCTCATGGCACTAACACTACCTGTCATTACACTGTGGGACTTACGTGTTGGTCTGTGGTTGGCCATGAGGCCAGGTGTGCCCTTGTTCATTCAGCAGGGCCAGGCAGAGGGGGCCCACGGGGACTAACACGAGATGGACATGGGAATCCAGCAAACTGCGGTGGCCAGATGAATGAGTGGTGGTGACTGAAGAACAACTGGGATTACACTTTGTCTCAGGAAACCTGAATCAAGGACACTTTCTAATTCAAAATCAAATCTCCAAACATTACTCTCTGTGAGAACCCAATTCAGGGCTTGATTCACATGCTGTTTGCGGCAGAGAATGAAGTGTCTCCTCTCTCTTCCTTGGTGCTGTATCTCCTTCCCAGGAAATAAGAAAGATAGGACTCCAGATGGAGAGCCTTACGCCATCGGCAGATTTAGAAACACTCCCTGGAATTTGTAAGGGCGATGCAGTTTGGTGCAGACTGACAAGTGAGTAATCTTCTGTCTTATCGCTTTAATTTCAGGCTTCAGAGATGCCCAGCTCTGTTGTTCAAAGAGTTTTATTAAAAATTTGTGAGGAGAGAAAAGAAGTCTCTGGGGGCCTGTCTGATTTCATTATCTCTGACAGAGCACACAGATGGAGCGGGGCCGCAGAAGGCTGGGGATGGCCGTCCATGGCGCTGGGTGAAGCGGAGGCCTCTGGAGCCGTCCATACTCGATCCAGATGTTCTGGTCTGCTGGAATCTCTCACAGATCCTGACCCTCAGTGTGCAACCTAGTGCAGGCCTCTCGGTCATTCAACTCCCAGCATTCTATCAGAGGACGAACACCCGCAGACAGATCGCCAACCTTTAACTTGTCCCCTTAATGTGACTTCTGCTGCTGCTCCTCTCATTAGTCCATTCTCTGATAGTTTTCTCTCTAAGTCCAGTTCCTCTGTAGCCTGGGTGCATGTAGCCTGAATCCAGCATTTTGCAAAGAGGGGATGCTGCCATTTGGATTGCAATCCAGATGACATTTGAATCCTCCTAAGTCTAAATACAGCCTCACAAGATCCTTAAAGGCAGGAGCTTGCTGATGCCACCAACTAAAACGAAAGAGACTAGCTTGTGTCTTCCATAAGAAGAAGCACCGAGTCACATAAAGGTAGTCACACAGCCAAACAGGCTGCGTTCTCCCATACATAATTTTCTGGCTGCCAAGAGAGGTCTCCAGCCTCAAGAGTGCCCCTGATGAAAGATGCCCAGCGGAGTTTCAGGGAGGTGTGGGATGAATAAAGGAGCGGGAGGGAGTGCACTGGCAACCAGAACCTAGAGAGTGAAGAGCCCCAGATAGGCCTTCTGGATTCCAACTCCAGCTCACTCTCTGGCTCCATCACAGACTTTCTCAACTCTAGAGAAAGGTTAGTATCAACTGAGAGTTTTTAAAAAGTACTGATGCCAGGGCAAACCTCCAGAACAATTAAAATAGGACCCAAGTTAGAATCTCTGCCACCACCCAAAAGTTCTAGTAGAATGTGTAAGGTTATAAAAAGTTTGGGAAAACCTTAAGAGCAGAAAATGCAAAGCTAATGCAGAGAACGAGTGCCTTTGGTTCCCCTGGCCAAACTCTCAGTCTCAGAGGGGTGTGAGTGGCATTGCCTAAACCAAGGGGTTCACAGCCAGAGAGGAAGGTAGAGCTAGGATGACACAGGACAGGGAGGGCCAGCTCCACGACTCAAGCCCCAGTGCTCCGTCCAGATTCCTTAGCTGCCCCGGGGTCTTTGGAAATTCCTGCACAGGCACCCAGGGTGGAGAAACTACCTGGCTTACAAGAAAGGCCCCAAGCGTCTACCTTTGACTCTTTGTTAAGATCACAGCCACCACCAAAGATAAAAGGATTCCTCCCTCCCTCCACCGGTTCCTTGACCTTATCTGCAACTTTGTCCTGTGATAGCAAGAGAAAGGAGGGTAGCTTTTTTTTCTTATAGTCATTCCCAACTTAAGATTGTTTGACGTGGGAGTTTTCAACTTTACAGTGGAGTGAAATCGATACGCAGTCAGTAGAAACCATCCTTGGAATTTTGAATTTTGGCCTTTCCCTGGATTAGTGACGTGCTGTATGATGCTCCCTCCATGCCAGGCAGCAGCAGTCAGCCAAGCATCCTGGGGGGAAACAACTAATACCCCACAGTGCACTGTGCAGCCAGTATTTGTTGGATGTCATGTTTTGTATTTTTACATCCCATCGTGTCTACAAAAACACCCATCTCTGTCTTCTACTTCTGGTGGAAAGAGGAAGGCAATTGCTCTTGAGATGAAACTCAAAATAATTGCTCAACTGTAGGTTAATGGAAGTGTCCTGAGCACATGTAAGGTAGGCTATGATGTTCAGTGAATTAGGTGTATTAAATGCGCGTTTGACTTACAATATTTGCAATTTACAAAGGTTTGTCAGGATGTAACCCCATCATAAGCATTGTGTAAGTCATCATAAGCAACATCAGTATGTTAGGGGCCATATTAGACTTGACAGTGTTGATGTAAGAAGCATCCAAACCTGTAGAACATTTTTATAGGATTTTATTTGAGCCAAATTGACAATAATTGGAGGGAAGCAAGATCACAAATGCCTCAGAGAGTGACCATTTTGCCGTTTATTTTATGCATTTGAAATTAAAGAGGGAATTAAGGAAGATTACGTGAAGTTGGAAGAAAGCAAAGTGGGGATTGGATTACAGCATAGTTAAGATTGTGTGCTCGCTCTTTTTTTTTTTTTAAATATATCTTTATTGATTTCAGAAAGAGGAAAGGAGAGAGAGAGAGAGAGAGAGAGAGAGAGAGAAAGGGACATCAATGATGAGAGTCGTCATTGATCGGCTGCCTCCTGCATGCCCCAGACTGGGGATCAAGCCCACAACCTGGGCATGTGCCCTGACCTGGAATCGAACTGCAATCTCCTGGATCCTAGGTTGATGCTCAACCGCTGAGCCACGTGTGGCCTGGCAAGATTATGTGCTCTCTTGAGGGCGGCTTTGCTTCTGAGGGGTCTGAAAAGAGGCATTTCAAAGGTGTGTTAACCTAGATGCACAGAAACAATGGACAGGGCTGGCTTAAGGCAAGAATAAAACTTTTACTAAAGAAATTATATGCTTGGGGTGTGACTACTGACCATGGCCTGCCCAGTTAGGAATTTATGATCAGATCACTTTGTGAGATTACTTTATGTAGAACCCCTTTTCACCACAGCAATGATCCTGATTTTTATTCCTTGCGACACTGTTCCACCCAGGGGAGTTGTGCAGGGCACTGTGTGTACAGCTGTAGATGATGGCCCGGCGGAGGCCGTGGCTAGACAAGCATGCCTCAGACACAAAAGTGAGAGTGACAGAGTTCATACATACATGCACACACACATATATACACACATGCACACACACAGAGTCAGTAAGCCACCATCATGGCAAAGAAAGGAAAACAGCACCAACAGCAAGACCAGTAGAATGACCTGTTTTAACCTAGGCAGCAATCAAACGAGTTCTACGAAAACTGTGATTTTTGTTGTTTCTTCAGGCCTAGAATTTATGCTTTTCTTTGATGAGTTGATGTAGCATTTAAAGATGCATTCAGTACTAGAATTCAGTGTTCTGTTTCTCTGTGGGCTGGTAATAGAGACTGGATACATGTCCTACTGTCTAATTCACAAGTTACATAATCAGTAGCTGTACATCACGCAAAAAAAAAAAGTCCTGCTACAAGATAGCATCTCATAAGGAGGCAAAGCCAAAGTTGCTGTGCTTGTTAAATTCTTTTTTCCTTAGTTCTAAGGCTCCTTTAGCCCCAAATAATTATTATTTATTTCTTCATCTGCTAGCATTACCGCTATTATTAGCACTACGTGATCGCTGTCAAGAGGATGTTGCTCTAGAAATTTGAAGGTTAGAGAGTGGGAGGGAGAAGGTGTGACATTGGCATTATCTCGAAACCACAGCTCTGTGTCTTCAGAGAAGCCTTTCAGAGAGGAGGTGTTTTCTGTCCTAATTCTCATGAGACCCCAGTGCATGTCAGAGTTCACTCTTTGGTGAGTAACCCTGCAGTGGGAAGAACAAACCCAACGAGAGAAGAAAGCGAAGGACATCAGCTAGAAGGCACTGCGTCTGTAGTGGGGATTCAGCGACCAATTCCCTTTACGTCTCCTTTTGGTCCTTCAGTTATATAATGACTATTTCTCATCCACAGGCTCAATATATCTTTTCCCAGAGCATGTAATCTCACAGTCCACTTAATAGGGCCATACTGCAGATCTCTAATCTTCCCAAAAGTTCGGTTTCAGCTCACTGACCACTTCAGAACACCCACAGAGGTCTGCTCACAACAGGCCCTACTTAGGGCCTGCCCTGGGCAGCAATTGGAGCCAGCGACTTCTGACAATCCTGTTTCCCCCGAGTAAGGAGAAGTTCCTCCTTTGGTGCGAGGATCTCTGAAGAGCTGACCGTTGGGGCTGAGCTATGGTTCTTTTAGGGGCATCTCATCTGTCTGGAAAGTATCGAGGCGCCTCCGTCAGTGGTAATGTCACCCCTCCTCTCCTGCGCTCACTTCAGACACACACGCAGCTGCTGTCCGCCTGCTCCCTACTGGGGGTGTCTTTTTTCTTTAGCACACACCGAAGATGAGAGCAGTGTCCTGATCCACTGACGTGTCTTTTAAAGTCTGAGGAGCCGTGTTGGCAACTGCAACCACAACAAACAGTCCTCATCGAGGGCTCCCAGTTCTGCCCCAGACGGGGGAATTCAGGCCAATTCAAATATTTCCGAAACACCTCTCCAAGCCAAATGCTCGGCTCCGTGCTCTTAAGGGGCAAACACTCAAGCCCTCAGCTCAGGGAACTATTTTGAAACGGCCCTCCCGACTAGTGTTTTGGTAAGGATTACATAAGAAGATAACACTCCACAGATTTCTAGTTACTTCTGGGTCTAGTCTCTGAGATTTTTGGCTGTCCTCAAAGGTTAAAACTCCATACCATAGTTATGTCATTGGGTGTGGTCCAGTGCTAACAGTAATGAACATTTAATAGAACCCAACAATGTACAAATTGCTTTTATAGCCATTGTGTGTGATGTAAAGTGAAGAATGGATACATGTAAAAAGCACATGATTTTTAAGAGATGAAAGTGATCTCTCAATGCCAAAGAAAAGAATGGTTAGAACTCTCCCTGGGTGTCACTGAGTGAGCTGCACTTTCCAGAAGAAACTTCCAAACACCCATACTTATGACAACACTCCATCCAGATTTTCCAAAACAGTTTCAGTTCTTATTAATTTGCCCTCTTAATGCCATAAATATCCATGTACTTGTCCTACTGGGTGCCATGTATTTTTAGATTATAGTCAGCGTAATTAATGCTCACTGTGACTTTTGGTACATATCCAGGCCTCTAAAACTGGAAAGAGGTTCTGGGTCACTCTCAAATTCTGAGGTTGCTATATTTAAAATGCTATATTTTACCCCCCCCCCCCCAAAAAAAGGCAGGGCAAGGTTACAAAAATTGTGGTATGCTTTTTTGGCATTTAACAATTTAATACTTTAACCATTCCCCCAATGGAATGCAATATAATTGTGGTATTCATAAGAAATTAATAATTTGGTACATACACACACACACACACACACACACACACACACCCTATGTATGGTGTGGGTTTCAGTCTTGTCCTTGGATCCCCTTATCTCGGGCTAGAAGTTCATTTGGAAATCACATTTAACATCTACATGGGGGGAGCCTCATGATGTTGATGCCATAGGGAAGGAAACAATAATTTTTCATCTATCATTCTAAGCCCTTGGCTGGAGCCCCTATAACAAAAGACAAATTAACAACAGGCAAACAAACAGAATTTACCAGCATGTGTATGTCATATATACATGGGCGATACCCAGGGAGGTGAGTGACCCAAGGAGGTGCCTTGGAATTTACTGCTAAATGCTGCAGCTAAATCAAAGAAAGGACTGTGAGGAAGGGGAGGTAGGGGAGGGCAACAGGCGCATACACGTGGTAAACACTGGTAAGGCTCCTGGTGAAAATCCAAGTCGGCGCCTTCTCCAAGGATAAGCCTCTTGTGACTGTTCTCTTCCTGGAACACAAAGGGCGAGAGACATCTTTACACGTGGAGGTTTCCTTTATAAATGTAAATTCCCTTTACAAAGGGCAAAGTTGAGCTGTTTACTGTGAGGAAGAGTAGACATAAGTTATTCAGTTTTCAGAACCTCTCTTATGTCTCCTCTTCCTCACAGTAAACAGCTCAACTTTATCCTATGCCAAGAGGCATATGGTGGGGGGCATATTCTGATCTCCTAAAATGCTAAATGCCCTCTGGCCTTCGGGGGAGAGGCCTTAGGGTGAGTGTTAGTAAAGCAGCCTTGGGAATGAGCACAGACCCCAGGTAAATGCGGTCCCGGGCCCACAGGAGAGAGCACTGCCGCGGAACCCGGGGCCAGGGGCACTGCAGGGCCGCGTCTTCACCTGCCTGGCTCTGCGCGGTCAGGGCAGAGCTGGGAGACCCTGCGGCCTGGAAACAATTTCACAGGCAGATACGTTTCTGAAACTAAATGCGAGGCTGTGAGGGCCTCGGCTTCGGGCTCTTTTCCACAGTAGCTTTCAGGGGAGCAATAGGGAAGGCTCGAACAGGATCAGCCTTCCAAAGCGCTAGCTCCCCACCTGCCGCTGCGTGTCCTGTGGGAAAGGGAGGGAGCCACGGGCAGTGCTGAGCTGCTTCCCGACCCCACTGGGCGGAAACGGAAAAATCAGATCTTCCTATGGAGCCGTTACTCAACAGGCCCAGCTCTGAACAAGATGCTGGTGGAAAGTTTTAGGACAGTTTTAAAGCACAGGAATGAAAAGTTTCCTTACATATATATCATATAGCTTACATATATATCAGCATTTGATATCAGCATTTGAAATCTCTGTCCTCACAGGCCCTGTTCCTGAGGCTAACTAAAGTTATAGTCAAGGGCTTACTACTAAATTTAGAAAAGGAAATGTAACATGGCAGCAGATTATAAAGAAAACACGGGACTCGCTGTAAGCCCCTTCTCTTGCTCACCCCCTCCTGGTAAGCAGGTGCTGATTTCCAGGAACCGCCTTCCTCGGTGGAGACCTTGGCCCCTCCCCCACCACGCTGTTCTCGCCAGGGTCTGGGGCACTTCACTAGGTAATACTTTGAGTCAATGATACGTCTGATTCTTAACCCTGCATTTACTTTAAAGATTAAAGAGTGGAGTGGGTGGGAAGTAAGAGCTACTCAAGTAGCTCAGATCCACTGCACCAGGGAGCATTGAAAAGCCTGAAAACCAAAGGTCACAGTGGCCATGACGCCTGCGCCTGTTTCATTCACTCACAGGCCTGCGCAAAACAGCGAGGAGAGTGTCAAATTCACTTAGAGCAGCTTTTATCGACAGTTTTATCGAACACTCATTATGTGCCAGACTTGGTGCTAAATGCTTCTTATACATGAAATTACTTAATCCTCTCAACTCCTGAGGGATTTATATTCCTTTCACCCTTTTTGCAAGAAAAGAAACTGAGGCTTAGAAAGGGCACGGTCTTGTCCGAGGTCAGACAGCAAGTGTTGCTGCGCGCAGGACTCAGAGCCACGCTGTCTAACTCCAGAAAGGGACTTTCTGCAATTCTCGGAGTGTTCACCACCCATTCCAGTCATTTGGAACTTATCAGAGTCTAAAATGTTGCATCAGTTTTCATTTCTCATGTTATAATTCCTCCAGGACTGCAAATTCTTTGAGGTCAGAGACTGGATTTTCCAATTCTTTGTTCTTCAGGGTATACCTAACATAGTCATTTGCACAAAACAGGCAATTTAAAAATATGTACATTAATAAATCTAAAAGAGGAGAGGTAAATTACTAATTATCAAGGACACTGAAGAAAAAGCAAGCCTACCAAAATAAAAACAGAAGAGAATTTATCTTCCCCAGTTCCCAGGATGTGGGTCATTTTTAAACAGCAGACTCCGAGTCGATCTTGAATTCCAGAGGAGGGAAATACCATGGTCAAGTTAATTAACTTTCTGAAATAGCTACATCGTGTGAATGAGGAGAGCGGTGGAAGCCTTCAATAGCATCCCAAATATGCTATCCCCAACGTAAATCAGACTTGGCTTCCCTAAGCCCCGGAGTCTCGCAACTTCAGAAACACACCCTTTCATCTTTCCCCGCTCTCTCCTGAGGGCTTATAAATTCTGCAGTGGCCTGAGGGCAGCAGTCACAGAAGCTCGGCCCTGGTGCACACGTGAGCAGGAGAGGGCTGTGCGCAATCAGGAGTGAGGGAGATCAGCAGCAAAATCCTTTAAGCAAAGACCCTGGGGCCTAAGGTACCGGAATGTTTGTAGATTGCAATCTGCAAGAAGAGAGGCATTCAAACATCACAGCCTAAAAGAAAGCCCAGTGAAGGGGCCACACTTCTTCCCTCCCAAGAGGGACAGTCTACACTGTCCCCTTTGGAGCAGGGTGCTCCATACACGTGCACATGCATGTACACAAGCACACACAACTTTCTTAACTGTGCTTAACTCCCTGTTGCTTTTCTTCATCAAAGCTCATACCTGTGATTCTCCTAGAAAGAGCAGGCCACCATCGCCACTCCTGGGAGCAGTTGCACACAGACAGTATAAATCAAGGAAGGTAACACCCATATGTTAAAGTGAGTAAAATCCCCTCTCCCTCTGGTCCTCTAATAATATAGGTGACAGTGTCTGTCACCTACATGTTGCCCAAGTAGGGTATATCATCCTCTAAGACATCTTTCTGAGAATGGGGAACCCTCCTTTCAACATTTGTCTGGCACCATTTCTGGCTGGAGACAGAGCCCAGGCTTTGGGTGTCATTTCCCTCCCAGATGTGGGTCTCAGCCAGAAGGGTCTCCCTCAGCAGTGCACATCTGTACTCGTGGCCCACGGAGGGCAGGGCCAGCCTCCCAAATGCTCCCCGAGTGGGGCCCCGGCTTCTCTCCTCGGGAGATGTCACAGCCTGCCACCAAGCTCCAGTTTCACCTACTGTAATGAGATACATTGCCATTAGGAGCCCGATGCTGTGTTGGCTGTTTTGAAAATGAAAATATTTGCTTCCAACTCTAGTTACCATCTGTTTGTAACCTTTACTCCTGTCCTTATGCCAGCTTGAAACCACCACTCTAGCCTTTGGGTCTCCCTGGGTTTTGACAACAGCCACCAACTTCCTCTGGGAACCTTGTGATTCAAGCATAGTCCATTCTTCTAAAGGGCTGCACATTGTATGTCACCTCCAGGTTTCCGTGGTTAGACCAAGAAAGAGAAAGAAGGATCGGAAATTAAAATATGAGAACTCTGTAAACCCACAAAGTTCATTACACCTTTCAGAATATAACTGGGTAGATTGAGGGGGAAATTGTTCATGCTATCAAAGACAGCAAATGGAAAAAATAAAATAGGATTCTTAAAATATTTCTGGAACACAATCACATACCAGAAGAGAAAGAACTTTTGTAAGAAGGAGAAAACCCACAGAAATTTTAAAACTTCTAAAGATGTATACAATTTAACAACACTATCTCTGAGAGGAAATGAGAGGCTAGGAAATGCAGTAATGATATGGGTTGGGATATTAGTAAAGCAAGTCCAGCTTAAAAGCAGGTGTCAAACAGAAATAGTTAATGTTGACTAGTAAGCATCTTAGCAATCAGAATCATGAAGACGTTTCTATTCAGTGTTGGCATAAGGTAAAAGCCACTGGTTGCCCAGCCAGTTGCTTGGGCTTGTCATTCGTTTCTTGGTTACTAAGATTATCAAAACACGAGTTTGCTCTAGCTCAAAGCAAGCTGCAGTCTCAGTACTCTCTGTGACTAGGAAGAAGATGTAAGTCTAGGTTGGATGGGAAGGTGATGGGAAAGAGAGGGGCTAATCTAGCCAATCCCTCATGAGTAGCTGAACAGTCCTATGTACAATGTAGAAAGGGTATGAAGCATTCACGTGTGATTCAGCCATCCTGGCCCAGCCCTCTGGATTCCATGGTGGGAACCCGGGAATCAGGTAACAATCAAATATTTCAATAAATGACATCCTGTTTCTAGGCATATAGAGTAACAATAGCATCCAGAACTTTTTAGTGTTACTGTTAATAGCAATAACACAACTGCCAGGCTCTGTGCTAAGAGTTTCATAAATTCACTGAATCCTCAAAACCAGCCAGTGAGACAGGTACTATTTTTATCCTTCATTGTTAGATGAAAAAATTGAAGTTTAAAAATGGTAACCCCATTGGCAACTGCCAGAGCAGCAATATAAGCAAAGCCCAGGGTTTTTCACATGTAGAGTCTGATTCTCCAATACTTAGCCCACCCCTTCCTCACTGGATAGCTGCACCAGAGGTAAGGATGGCCCATAGGGGCCTTAGTCAATCATAGCAATTCATTGACCACTGATGGTTCAGAAACTTAGGCTTAGACCTGTCAGCTCCTTAATAACAATTATTAAAGCAATATTTTGAAATTGGTCCAAGAAAATGAATGGAAAGGACTTGGGTTCCGAAGATCAGGGAGAAATATTCTCTCTCTCTCTCTCTCTCTCTCTCTCTCTCTCCCCTCCCTCCCTCCCATATTCCCTCCCTCCTTTTTCCCAGAATTAAATAGAAAACATATGACACTGATTGTTACTCAAAGCCACCAGACTACCAAGTAGAGAAATCACCTTAGGGTGAAGTCTCTGTAGACGGCCGGCCGTATGGAGAGATAGAAGGAAACTGGCTTGTTGATGGCATAGTTGAACAGTAGGATCAACAGACCTGGAGGCTGCCCTTCATCTGGATTTCATTTTATACGAGCCAATAAGTGTCCTCACTTTTTAAACAGCTTTGAGTTGAGTAACCATTCTCTGCAACTGAAAACATTCTAACCAATAGTCACCCCATGAGTCCTCCTCAGAGAAGAAAGAGAAGAGTAATCGGAGCCCTCAGGAGATGATCTCACTTATGGGAAGGAGGCCACAAAGTGCCCTCTTTATACATGAGAAAGGTTAAGTAACTTGCCTTAGGCTACATGGCTAGTAAGTGACATGGCTGGAAGTTGTACCTAGGAGGGTCTGACGCCAAAGCCTCAGTGCTTTCCAATATGCAGGGTGGAAATCTTGGTCAATAATAAAAAGTATACGATCGTAATCCAGTCCCCTGAAGAAGTGAGGCAAGAACTCACTGAGGATAAAGCCCAATAAGTAATCTGGTTTTCATAGCAGAATGCCAGCTGCAGAAAGAACCCGTGTGCTGGGTAGGGAGAGCCCCTTGTATGTCGGAGCCAATGTGGCAGGAGGAGGGAGAGGCTATGATTCAGAGGCTAATCCCTGGCACTGAGGATGCTGGGTGGGAGGCCAAAGCATCACTTCTAGACATTACCAGATGGTGTGTGTGAGGCTACTGGTAATTTTTCCTGCCCTGGTCAGGGCTGGCTCAGCCAGTAGTGGAGAGTACAGCAGCTCAAGTGGAAACACTTAAAGAAGACAGAAGCTGGTAAAAAAAAAAAAAATAAAGGGAGGGGGGGAGGGAGACAAGGGAATCTATTGGGAACATGACCATTATGAAAGTGACAAATTGGCTTCCTGCCAGACCATTGGTTTGTCTGGAAACGTCATCTATCTCCTTCTGGTCAATGCTGCACTATATGCAAGTTTCTAATATCTGTTTTTAGTGCATTTTCATGAATAACATAGTTTTCCTAAAACTGGTTACCATTTTTCCTGAGTTCTTACTCAAAATTATACTTGCATCTGAAAACTGAAAGTATTGTGGTCCACGTGTACCTTTCCCGGTCTCTACCTGTTCCTGAGCTGGCACATGTGGCCGCTGGTGTGTCACTGCACTAATTCAGGGAGTGCTGTTCTCAGGGCTTCCTCTGAAAGGTCAGTGTGCAACCTGAGCAACCGTGCCCAGTGGTCCTGCCTGGCTCTCTACTACCTCAGCCACTATTTGTCTAAGACTTTTTTTGTAATAGTGTTTGTGCCTATTTTCACTTACTTCTGAGCTAGACTGGCTGATAATGGCCACATTTGCTCAAGTAGCCCGTGTAAGAAAAAAAAGTTCTGACTTTGATTTCAAACAAAATGTGGGCTGGAATTCTGGGTCTGCCACTTACTAGCTAATTGGCCATGGCCAAGTAAACCCACTAAGCCACAGTTTCACCACCTATAAAATGAAATAAATAGTATTTATCTCATGGTGATAATGGAGGGATATGTATTAAATTAGATTAAAATGTTAATGTTAATATTTTTGTTAATCCTGTTCTTATTATTAATATTATCAAAGTCCCCAGCAAGGTGTCTGCAATGAAATCTATCCTCAATAAATACTCATGCTCTTCTCGAATTCCCACACCA
The DNA here is from genome assembly GCF_054644295.1 of Miniopterus natalensis. Classification (NCBI taxonomy): domain Eukaryota; kingdom Metazoa; phylum Chordata; class Mammalia; order Chiroptera; family Miniopteridae; genus Miniopterus; species Miniopterus natalensis. Next base: position 129,314,676 of record NC_142082.1, read on the forward strand.
ATCTCAGTGCCTTCTCTTTACAAGGGGTGATACTGGCCCCTCAGGTGCTATATTCCAAGTGAAGGGTACCCTTCCCTGAGTGTTTTCCAACTGGTGGGGAGAATTTTACAAAGTGTGTTCCTTTGAGAAGTCCTGGGTTGAGGGAAGAGGGAGAAAAGCATCTTGGTTAGACATTTGAAAGGTAGTGCATTTTACAGATGTATCTGTGTTCATTGTAAAGCACTCAGAGATGCATACTTAAGAGACAAATTTTCATCCCAGGGACATGATGTTCGAGTTATGTTTGTATCTTGTTCTGTTTTCTCCATCTTACTTGCTGTTGCATAAATCTGGGTTGTGCAGGGAAGCCAGGCAAGATGCTTGTGAAGTCCAGCCCGGAATGCCTGCGGATGCCCCCTTCTCTGTCCTACAGCAGTGGAAGGGGCCCCTAAGCTCCAAGAGAGCAAGGAAGTCAAACGATTACTAGGAATTTAAAACATTTCCCTCTGAAGAGTAAAAGCAAATTAGACAGTAATCAAATAGAAAACAGAAGTATTTATTGTATTGAAAAATATGGCTTTAAGTACACTCTGAGCCACACAAGAAAACTGATCAAACTGCTTTAAAATCCCATCTTCTTGTATTGCTTTGTTTCATAATGACAAAGATTATAACATAAGTTGATTGTGTACCTTATAAAACTGATTTTAAAACAAATGACTTTTGATTACTTCCAAAATTCAAATCAGTCTTTAATAGAAGAAAATCTGCCACTACTAAAAATATTCAAAAGAATGTGCTATGAGTTCTTAAATTAATTCCAAAAAGTCTGTCCAAAAATATTTTAGAACAGGTGACATCACTGAAATAGATGCTTTCCCAATGTGACCACTCAATTAAATGCATAAATTTTGCCGAGATAGTTTTAAATTCAGGCACACCATATAATACACTATACATATTTAGTTTGTGGTGCGTTAACTTTTTCAGTATGCATCTTTGTTAATTAAAAAATGGCTCATTACAATGTTTACAAATTATTTATAAGAGACTGTATGTTCTCTAGGGGGAAAAAAAGGATTACCTAATTTGGAAAAATGCATGGTACTGGTCAAACAGTTTAAACTATGCAAATAATTATTAAAAATTACTTTACTTCTATAACTCCATTAATCATTAGTTCCCTTGAGGTTCTTACATTTAAAAAGAGGCCTTCCTTAAAAGGGCGCTTATTCAAAAGATAGTCCTGATGAAATGCCATAAAAAGTCACAGACAGAACTATTAAGAAGACATGGGGTGGGGGTGAAAAAAGAAAGAGGGGGAGAAGGAGGAAGAAGGAAAACAAAAATTTCTGCCTCACGAAAACTTCCAAATTCCAGCCAATACTCCAGAAATTTCAAATAACATTCACTACAAAAATTTTAGTAAATCAAAAATATTTATCAGGCCCTTAGATTTTTATTCCCAACCTTGATTGATGTTAAAGTAAGATGTGAGATGTGTATCTCTTTTGAGCTGTTATGTTTGTAGTTTGAATTTAGTGGCCAGTTCACCCAGACTGGCCAATATCTTCAAGCTAACACTGATACTTTTTCACATGGCCTCAACAGACAACTTCAAATAATTTACCAGCTAATACAGTCAACAGAAGGAGATGGGTAATGTACACTAGCTCATTCATTGTAATCTCAAAAAAAAAAATCACAAAGGTGCATTATGAATAATAGCACCCTGGGAGAGTGATGGGGAAGGGCTGGCTTAAGAGGCTTTTGCATCATAGAATGTGCTCCTTCCTTGCTTAGCTGAGGCCTGATTGGTTCTCACCTCTGCAACAAGGATTTCTCATAATGGACTGGTAAAGGCACGGGGGCATAGTTCAAGAAAAATAAGACAATTATTAACAGTGGGAGAGCTTCACGCAGAGGTTTCTACTTACTAGAGAACAAATCAGGAGGCTCAATTCTAGTTACAACAAAAATAGAAAATGCTCCTCATTCTGGATCATTTGAGAGATGTAAACTGCTCTAGAAGCCCAAGGCTAGTTATATGTAACAGTTGGTCTTGAAATGAAACTGCCACCAGGGAAAATGGAAACAGAAAAGCTTAAGTATATTCCCTTGAGTTTCCCCAGAGCTTTTCTTTATGCCCAAGGCATGCCTGGTGGAAACAGCCTTAAGAGACAGAGCGTTGTTTTGAAAATTACCTTTGTCTTTTTGGAATATTGAGGAAAATCCTAACATGTTTTAGTTCTTCCACTCTTCCTTGCTTTTCAAGCAAAACTTATTTAGGAAATATTTTATTTATCTATTAATCAGCTAAATTATTTAATTTTGCTAAATGAAAAGTTACTTAAGTTATTGATTCAATATTTCAGCAATTTTTAAATGTCATAGCCCAATTTATTTATTTAATCATTGATTCCATATGTATTTATTGAGCTTCTACTGGGTACTGGGGATACAGTGATGAAAAGACCAGCCAGCTCTTTAATCTCATGAATTTCACTTTGTAGTTGAGGGGAGAAAGAGTTACAAAAATGAATAAATAAGTGAACAAGGAAAATAGCAGATGGTACCAAGGTTACTGAGAGTCAAAATAAGGCAGTAGGATAGAGACAGGCAGCTCTTCTAGATTGACGGGCCAGAGAAGTCCCTTCTGAAAAGGCAACAGCTGAGCTGAGAATTGAGTGGCATGAAGGAGCCAGCCATGCAAAGATCAGGAAGAAAAAGCATTTGGAGCAGAGGGAACAGCCAGTGCAGAGCTAAAACAGAATGAGTGTGGTCTGTTATGGACCAGGAAGAAGGCCAGGTTAGGTAGCTGGCAGGGAATACGTTCAGAGCAGGCATGGAATCAAACCCAGGCCAGAAACCCCAACCACAGTGTTACTGTACTCGTGACTGAACTGGGCAACATCCAGGCAGTAAAGTTCTATCTGACTTCTGGCCCCTTCCCATTAGTTGCTCTTCTAATCTGTCCCCTTCAAATGTAAAGTCCATTTCACCGTTAATTAACCTAAAAATATTATGTTAATTGGTCCAACTTTTGTGTACAAAAACCATCTTATATACTATCTACCTATAGAAAAAAGTTCAAATTATTTAGCTTGGCGTTCACAGACACCAGCACATCTATACAGCTCAGCATCCCTCAGCTCCTCTAATATATACTCTCCTACAGCCAAATCTTTTCTCCAACAATTTTTTTATTTTATCTCCTTGACTTTTATCCTGCTATTCCCTAATATCCAGCATGAGCTTTTCCCTCCTCTGAACAAATTTATTTCAATTTCTATCAGTTAGAAATCTTTTTGTAACTAGCTAAAGAAAATCCAACACCAAGTGGCTTAAATAAAAACAGAAAGCTCCTGGCTTGAGTAAATTAAATGTTCAAAGTAAAACAAACTTCAGGCCGAGTGTCATCCAGAGGTCAGTGATGTCATTTACTTGACATTATCTTAACTCGTTGGGGCTTCATGTGTTAACTTCATTCTCAGGCTGGCTTCTCTCAGGCTGGCAAAAACAGTACTGTGTTGAATAGTGTTTTCCCAAAAGTCATGCCCACCTGGAACCTGTGAATGTGACCTTGTTTGGAAATAGTGTCGTCACAGATATAATCAAGTTAAGATGAGGTCATACTGGGGTTAGAACAGGCTTTAAACCAATGGCTAGAGTCCTTATAAGAAGAAATAAATTTGGGCGCAGAGACACACAGGTAGCAGGCCATGTGAAGACAGCAGCGGAGATCCTAGTGATGCAGGAACAAACCGAGAAGTGCCAAGGACTGCTGGCAACCACCAGAAGCTAAGATGACACAAGGAAGAATTCTTCCATAAAGCCTTCAGAGGGAGCAGTGCTCTACCACCTTGACTTTGGACTTCCGGCCTCCAGAACTGTGAGATAATAAATTTCTGCTGTTTTACCCAGTTCGTGGTCATTTTGCTACAGCAGCCCTAGGGAGCTGACACACAGGGCCCGATCTCACCTGCTATGCAGGGGTGTAAAGGACAGTCTAGCTGGTGGTTCCCATGGGAAAGAGAAGCTTCTGTTCAGAAGCCTCAGCAACTCAACAAAGATTTTTGCAATTTTGGCACAACCCCAGCTTATTGCATTTTTTTTGCCGCTTCTTGTGCCCTAGAACGTTTTTGTGCCCACGTCTGAACCAGTCATTGTATCCTGCCCCATCTGGAGCTAAGAGAATGTCTCTCCTGTTTAAACTACAAGGCAAAATGGTGGAGGGGGGATCCCCCCCGAAAGAAATAGGGTACTCTTGTCAGGAAAAGAGGAAAATAAATACGAGGAAAGCCACCAATTCTACTATTGATAGCAGTTTAGATGATTTTGGCCGGTAGTTACAGAAAAATATGGCCCTGACCAGCTTAAACATTGAAATGTGTTGTCTCACATAATAGGAGATCCAGAGGCAGAGGAGATCCACAAACCAGCCTGCAGCCCTGCATCTCCCTGTTCTCCAGCCTCAGCCTTCCTGCATGTGCCAGTCTCGTCTTCATGCCAGGGTCCCTCATGGTCTCGAAATGACTGCCAGAAGCAACCAGGGCCACCAATGTCCTTTTAGTGTACAGTGGGAGAGAATACAAATCTTGCTCCCAATTATGAAGGAAAGGTCTTTCCTCTTAGACTGGTTGGACCCACTTAGGTCATGTGCCTACCTCTAGAGCAGTATCAGTGGCTGGGGAAATGCCATCCACTGGCTGGTTTGAGCCCAGTTCCCTGAATGAGTCATAGGGGAAAGGAGGGATGAGAGGATAGGATTACCTTGACTGATTTAGTATTAGGCTCATCAGGATTCTCCCTTGGAGCTTAAGATGGAGTGTGCCTTCCCTGAGATACATGTGGGAAGGGTTTCTGAAAAATGTGAAAAGAAGGGTGAATAAATACTGGTTAGGCCACCAAGGTTGTCTGCCACAGCATCCTTCCAAGTGCAAAGTAGATCCTGCCTCCTTCATGAAGCCTCCCCGGATAACTGTAGCTAGAAGCAAACTTTCCCTTTCTGTATTTCTTCAGCACTTATTGCTGCTACTAACATTTTAGACCTACTTGTATTTTTAATAATATTTTTACGTAAGTATTTCTAATCTCCTGATCTAAATCCTTAAAATCAGACTATATGTTACCCTTCTCTATATGTTGCAGTATACTCAGCCCTTGCCTAGAATATTTCATGCTCAATAAAAATCTGTTGCTTAATTGAGTGACCTTTAATATAAGAAAAACAATAACAACAAAAAGTAGCCAGCTTTAAATTTAGCAGTAATGATAGAGGTCCAGCTCACTAATTCAATTCTTCCTTCTTCCAAATAGAAATCTCTCCTTTCTCATCATGCCCCAGGAGCCTGTCTTACAGACGTATTGGTGATTCTCAGCCTTTGAATTCATCTGTACTTAATAAAATCATTAGATTTTTTAACCCAAATAAATATCAAGAAACACTGAAAATACATAATGGCTAATATTTTTAGTAAGAATCTGGACAAGATACAAAAACTAAAATAGTAATACCAGCCGCATTATGGAAGCTGAATAAGACACAGGAAGGAAGATCTCTTCCATTATGCAAAGACGTCTCAGTCACTTTTTCCATTTTAATAACATAAATCACAATTGTGCTTATCCATTTGAACTACTGATGTAACATATTCTAGGTCTACTCCAGAAGTCACACATGAAACAAGTCTCGCTGCTCAACTCTGTGCAGCCAACTCTTGAGCAACGTGGGCGGGGCTTAGGGAATCGACCCCTGAGCAGTAGAAATCCAAGTATAACTTTTGACTCCTTAAAAACTTAAGTTGTTCCTGGCTGTCTGCAGGCGATTGGTTCCAGGACTCCCCACAGATACCAAAATCCTCCCAACCATGAATCAAAAATAGCATAGTATAGTCCATGTATAAGTGAACCTGGGCAGTTCAAGCCCAGGTTGTTCAAGGATCAGCTGTATAATTAGATTTGTAGTATCTTTTTAAAAAAGCTTTTTGATAAAGTATAGTTGGCATACAATATTATATTAGTGTCAGATATACTACGTAGGGACTGACATTTATATAACTTATGATGTGATCACCACAATAAGTCTAGTGACCATCTGTCACCCTACAAAGTTATTATGATATTACTGACTGCACTCCCTGTGCTGTACACTACATCCCTGTGGCTTATTTATTTTATAACTGGAAGTTTGTACCTCTTGTTCCCCTTCACTTTTTGATAGTTGCCAGAGGGAAGGGAGGCATGGGGATGGGTGAAAAAAATGAAGGGGAGTAATTGGTACAAACTTCCAGTTGTACCATGTTTTAAAATCACTACGCTACATTCAGTGGAATTTTTTAGAATGACGTTTTTATCTAATATCTCAGTGATCTGCATAGATTTTTTATTATTAATCTATTAAGAGTATTGTGACCACTTCGAAGATGTCTTGAGGCCATCTGAAATTTTCTCTACAAATGAATTCGGGTATTACTGATGGTTATTATTGTTACTATCAATGCATAATGTGATGTCTTGGCCTACATACCTAACTGAAAACACCCAAAGTAGTCAATACTGTGTTTCAAGGAGAATTCATATTTCCAAGAATGCAAGTAAATAATTAAACCTTTCCTTAAAAAATAGAAAGCGTTAAGAGTAAACATGTCTCAATAAAATCACCTATTTTCCCTCCAAGGGACAAAGGGGAGCAGGAAAATTGGATGTACACCCCCCCAGCCACCTCTTCCTGGGTTAGGTGAGATGATAGAGCCTGACTAGAGCACTGAAGACGCATCACCATTCATCCACCACCTTGAGTAAGCTTGTGTCTCATTTTAGAAAAGAACTTGAACCAACGGGAAGCTGAGCTCTCACAATGATTCAAATTTCCAGGAACATTTAGCGTCTGCTGGCCGTATTCAGGTCGCTACACAGAGTAAGCCAACACACTGCCAGAGGACTCAAAACCCAAATTTCAGTTCTCAGCAGTTCCAGGCTCATCTTTTTCCTCTCGCTTTCCAATTATGTGTGCAGTTAACTCTCCTGCATATCAGCTTTAAGAAGTATCTGGAGCCCAGGGCGGGTGGGTGAAGACAGGTGGAGAGAGGGCATTTCAAAGATAACAGCATAAAAGTGGCCTTGACTTGGCTTGATGCAAAGTATTTCCAAGGCATAAAATAAAAAGAGATGCCCAGTATCCCGCAGGGAAAGCTGATTTGGAGCTGGAGGATGAGGTCACTGGCAGGTGATATGCACGAAAGCCCCCCTTGCCTGGCAGGCACAGGGGGGCACTCGCGTGTCCTGGCGGAGGGAGCCACGAGCCAGCTGAGTCCAAATACCAGCTCCAGTCTTTACTGGGCGACCTTGAGAAGTTACTTACCTTTTCCCAGCTCCAGTTTTCATATATGTAAAATGGCAGTGATAACAGCCCCTACTCTGCAGGGTGGCAGTGAAGATTAAATCATCTAATCCATGCGAAGCAGCTCGCAAAGGGTCTGGAACATATTAAACGTTCCATGAATGGGAGCTGCTGTTCCAATGACTACGGGGAAGCCGCGTGTTTGGGGCCCACTCTCACTTTTGATCCTCTGGCCCCGGTTGTCAGCCGCTGTGCAATGATCTAGAGATGGAAGACGCCGCTTCTTTCATTTCTCACCTTCTTGCTGTCATTTTGCTTCTAGAATGGTTTATGTCAAAAGAGAGGAAAACACTATGTATCTATTTACACAACGTCATCCATATTTCCTTTCTTCCCTCAGCAATGCTCTGGTATTATCAAATTAGTCATATTTTGAAGTTGACATCCACTAGACCTAATCAAACTCAACAATTTCTGTTCCTTGATATGACCCTGGATTCCCATCCACTGGTGGAACAGCTGCAGCGCTTTTAAAGGGGGCTGGGAACACTCGAGCTGCAGGCTTCCAGCGCCGGGCGGCTGCAATCACGCTTGTTTACAGAAGCCTAATACTCTCTCCGTGTGATGTGGTTTAGCTTTCTGATGCCAACACTCCTTCACTGCAGAGAATTATAAATTTTCAGGGAAGAGAGCCATTCCCGCTCAATCCAAAATCGCATTCTCTCTTTTATTTCCATTCTACTGAGCTTTATAACACTACTGCCCTCTCACACACCATATTTCTGAATACATACAGGGAAACTTAACCATCTAAAAATCGTACTGCTTAAGTACCAAACTGGTATTTGAACATCACATAATCTTCAAATAATGGAGTGCTATTTGAAATCTGTCACTATGCCTGAAACACACATCTCATGTGACCTGTACCTTTAGATGTCCTTTGAATTTGAGATGCCACAGATTCTGTTCTTTCTCTTGCATACAAATGTCCCCTAAAAGGCAGGTGTAATACAAAATGCCCTTCTCTCCCCCCCTTCTCTCTAGGCTGCAGCTCAATAGCCGTAACAATGTCTGCATGACAAATGAAAACTTCATTATTTACATACTTTCCTAAATAATAGAAAACAGCTACACAGTTGGTACTATTTCAGACTAACATTTCAGATGTTTGGCCCAAATAACATCTTTAGATCTTGCTTTTTATCTGAATATCTTGGTGGACTCTGTTTAGAGCATGTATTTATACATACCATTCAAATGGAAGAAAAACTGATTATAAACACAAGATCACCAAATTGCAGTGCCTTTAAAAAAATGTTATATTCTGTTGAACTATCATACTCCATTGAGAAAAAGATTTTCAAGTTGTTGAAGCCAATGCCGAGTACTACTGCTGATAATCATTATTGTTTTTTTAAAATGTTTTCCTGCTTTACTTCTTTCCTCTGAGAGTAAATATAATATATGCTCATTAAGAATTCAAGCAGTGTAGAAAAGCACGAACAACATAGCAGAAGTCACCTGAAACCTCACTCTTTAAAGATAGCCAGCATTTACATTCTGCCGAAAACCCTTAGAGATACCTATCTCTCTGAGAGTATGTACATGTAGATATAATTCGACATAATGTCGTAGAACCTGGCTTTTCCAGTCAGCAATGTTTGGACATTTTCCCACGTCTATAAATATAGCTCTGCATCTGCGATTCTCGTTGCACCCTCCTTGCCCTTCCAGATAAGCGTTTGACGCAGAAGCGGACCGATGCAGAAACAGGTAGAAGGCCTGGGAGACATTGATAGCCATCACCATAGTTCATGATGACGTATGTAGCATCCACTGCACTGATAAGCCATAATTATTTTTACTTTATCTCTTCATGATTGAAGTTTGTATCTAATATTTCACAATTATAAATTCGTTGGGTCCTCCCCCTCCCAAATGCCTTATTTTTTAAACCTATTTGTGATACTACTTTATCTTAAGCCTGCCTCTTGTTTGTGGTCTGAAATGTCTTAACATTGAGAAAACAAATTCTGACAGTGTTGGTTCTACTCAGTTCCGAATACCTGCTTGATGCCTTTGAGATATACATGCAGGGTGGCACCAAAGTCAGATGACAGTTGTTCATATGGAAAATAATACAATAATTAATGAATAAATAACAATACAAGAATAAACTCTGTGTTTCATGTACTCACAACTACTTTTGCTCCACTGTGTATAGTGATTCTGCAGTTTCTTAATAACATGTAAAGCAACCTATGTAAAAATATCTTTATTAGAATAGGAAGAATTGTTCTTAGCTGATTTTCCTATTTAGCAAACAATTGAAGATTTCCTTGCCGGTAGAAACTTGCTGGTTCACGTGCCAGTTTTTGTTTTGGTAATTCTGACAAATTGCCCAGGAGGATGCATTCTCCCCAGAGAAAGTCTCTTTGTCCCGAGTCAGTGAGCTCAAGCTGTGTCAGGACTTCATCATTCCCTCTCTATCAGTTTTCAAAAGTCAACACTGGGACTAGGTTGAGAAGTTTACCTAAGTTCTAGGGCCAGTCTGACCAGTTAGATCAAAATCCATTTCCAGAATGTAAGACAAAGAGACCAATTCAAAATATTAGCATTTCAACTTCTCACGTTTAGGAAGATTTATTCTTTTGGAAAATACCCTGCTGCACAGTCAATCGTGCATCCATTTATTCAGCCCATAGGCTGTGCCATGCGTGACACTGTCCTACGGGCACTGTGCGGTTTGAGTCAGGGTCCCAGTACACACTGGGGGCTGGGGGCTGGGGGCTGAGCAAGTTCATGTCTGCAGGCCTCTGCTGGTACCTTGACCTTCAGCTGAGCCAAGTTTATTCCCTTTTCACAGCCAAGGTGCCTTCGGATGAGTCCAGAAGCTGCGTGGCTTCGCTAAACACTTCTGACTTGAACTGAGACCTGAGTCTGACCCTGTGTAACCCTGAGGAATCTCACCCACCTCAGAGTTGCCGTATTCACATCCACAATGAGGGCCATCGCATCCATCTCACGGAGTTTTGTGAATGCTAAATAATGTGTGTGAAAGACTCTGGCACACAGTAGGCCTTTCAAAAGTGTTATGTGGATTCTATCAATGTCAAAGCAGAAAAAGGAAATCCTTTCTGCTTGCTCCCCTTCATGGCTCTTGCCAGAAAAAGAAAAACCAAACGCAGTAAGTACATCCACCCAGCTCTGGTTAACACTTAACCCCCAGAGACTTAAAAGTTCGTTCTTTTCTAAAAAGCCAGGCTCCCCTTTTTCTTTTCTCAACATACTGAAAAATAACATGTAGAGAAACAGAGCCAGGCACCTTCACTTAGGTGTCTGTGCGACGGTGGCTAATGTTTGGTTTCTAATTCTCAGCTCTGCGCTGGTTCTGAGTCATGTGTCAGGGTCTAAGGAGAGAACACAGAACTTTATTCAAGAGGAGGGTCCTAAAGGTCAGTGGAAGAGAAACTGCAATATGAGACTTGATTTTATCTTGTCCCACCAACAATCAGAAAGTCAGGTCACCTAGTGGTGAGTCACAGTGACTCTCTCATTCAGAAACTGATAGTAAAACCGCCGCCAACGATGACGAATCAGCGAACGACTGTGTCCAAGTGTCTCCCTCTTTCCACAGAGACTGGAAGGAGCAAGAGCAGTGTGTTTTGAATAGGAGTCCCCTTATTATCTGCTTTCCAAAGGCCTCTCCGTATTTCCCTCTTTCTCCAGGTTTTTCTGACGTTCTCAGTTTTCACTCTCCCCCATCTCTAGTTAAAGTCCTTCCCTAATCTCGCCCCTCTCCTTCTAACAGAGCATGTTGCAGAGATAAATTCTTTCCTCTTTTGAATTGCACAATCTCAAAGGAGGAAAACTCTTTCAGATAATTTTCTCCAACCCTCTCGTTCCTCTGATGAGGAAAGAGTGTGAGGACCAGAATTAGAATCTGGTCCTGGGATCTCCAGCAAACTCTCCAATTTGCTCCATCTGTGAAGTAAACGTTTAAGTTACCCATAGTTCATTTTTAAGTTAGGTCATCTCAGTATATTTTGTTTCTCTGTGGAAGAAAAGAACAGAGCCAAGGACTACTCCGTCTCTCCTGAGGGCTGTAATGTCCTGCTGAGGGCAGTCTGTCCAGCCTCGAGGAGTTACACCCACTCCAGCAGCTGGACACTTTCATGGACGGCTGGGTCTGTATCTGATTAAAGGGGGGGAAAATTCAATCAAGTGGCTGATTGTCATAGGTACCTTTTCCCTGTCTCACCCAACCAAGTCTAAACCTACCCACTGCACTTCCAAGGCAGGAAATGTCTGTCTATGATTCCTGCCCTTCAGTGACTAGGAGTGGGAGAACGTATGTGGCAATAAAGACTCCACTGCAGTGTTTTGACAACAAGCATCTTTGCCCAATAAAGTCTCCTCATCAGACATTAGAATTTATATATGAATTCTCATGCCATTTTTTTTTTTTGCCTTTATCACTGTATATTTAAGAAAGGCATTATTTTAAAATTATGGTTTTTGTTACAAATTATCATTTATCTTTTTCTATATTTACTTTGTTGCAGTAAATTGTGACTTTTTCTTATTCTTATCATAGTAGGACAAATTCACTTCAGGAAGACAAATGTCACATTTTAATGAAAACCAGCTTACAGCGTGGGTGGGGGGAGAGATCCTAAAAGAAGGACAAGCTGCCGTACACTTTGACATTTCTCATTTTTCTTAGCCACGGCATAAGATTTACCTTTATTTTTTAAAGTTGGAGAAATTATCCTGCAAAGCCCATCAGGGAGATGAGTAAAACACCTTGGGAGTTCATCGACCCTCACAAACTAAATCCAGAAAAAACCTCCTGACACAAGAAAAATGTGCGGTTAAGTGGGAGACGAAATAAAGCACATGCGAGCTGGCACGTGCAGTGTTCCGTGCGCCCAGCAAGAAGGGGGCCCTAGGAGCCGGCGTGTGACACCGAAGGGCAGTGTCTTCCAGCCGAGGCTGCGGGCAGAGTACGGAGCCCGAGGCTGAAACCACGGGCTGGCGGGCCCCTGGGAACTTGGTCTCTGTGCCATGGATCACGCAAAGGTGAGCTACCAGAATTTTTTACCGATAAAAAACTGCCCAGCATCTCAACCTCTTTCCTAGTTTGGGGAGTTTCTTATCCCATGAGACATGGCAAGAAGCAGGGCCTGTCGCCCTCTACAGAAGCAGAAAAGAGCAGAGACCAGCTTTTGCCACCCTCCAAAGAACAGAGCGCGGGTGTGCTGGCTGGCTTGGCCAACCGGGTGCTCCCACTCCGGTTTCGGAGACTGGAGCGATTACTGCAAGTAGGACTTCATTTCAGCTGCAGGGACTGCAACACCCCGTGTCTAGCAGCAGCAGGGGAAGCTGAAGACATGCAGTGGCTTGTGCTGGTGGCAGCGGGGTTACCCCCGCCCACTCACCCCCAACCCCAGCAAGCTGGCAACAGCAAGCATCCTCCCAGACTCATCCTGCGCTGTACTGGGCTGGAAGTCTCCCTGCCTCACATCTCTCCTATTTCTGCCTGGTTTCCCAGCCTGATTCTCTGGAAGCCTCTGCTACTCAAAGTGTGGTCTGGGAACTTGCTGGGAATGTAGAATCTGGGCCTTCCAGGCTATCCAGGCAGTGTATCAAAGTGTAATACCTTTATTAATGAATGTTTCTGGAACATATAGATAGATACAGAAAAACGCTGAAATTTGATCGTGCTGAAGCGCTCGGAAATGTATTTCTTCAAAATATATGTATGTGAAGAGCCCTTGATCCAATGGTTGTACTCTGGATAAAACATTAAGTATTGTATATAATGAATTGCTTTTTAAATTGCATTTCATTGATATTTAAGGGACTCACAGGGAATGCTTCTGTAAATTCATTATGCCTTTTCACGGTGGATAATCACCTTTCATTATCTGTTGTTGATTTGTATTCTTTGCAGGTCACACCCACAGTAAAGATGACTGTAGTCAAATGAGCTGGCATTGAGATAACCATTGAAATCCTCCCCATGGCCCTCTTATTTTGGTACTTGTCTGTCTTTTTATTAGCTCCCTAAAATGCTAGCTCCATGTGATCTTGGTTTGTATCAGCCCATAGCTAAGCAACCAAAACAGCTACATAAAACACTTCTTTTACAGAGTCAGCCAAATGCTATCGTGCCAAAGCAGTGCACTGTACTTGGCTACCTGCAACTACCGGACATCCTGCCAGCCTCAAGAGCCCTCAGCAGCACCTCAAACCAATGCTGGTAGAGTGCCCAAGAGAACACAAACTCTCCCATTCTCACCCAGGAGAGAACAGCTCCTGAAAAGTAAACTTATTTTTTAAAAGTTTTGTTGAAGAAAGCTGAACAGATGGTCATAGTAAGATTCTGAGATGTTACAACTTCGCAATCAATCAGTTACCTACTTGCCCGGTTCTCAGGAAAGTTTCTTAACCCTCTAAGCCTTTAGTGTCCAAAGTATCTGGAGCCAGCAAGACTGCTTGCCCAGTGGGGTGTTGTGGGCAGTACACGTGAGAATGGATAGAAAGCACAGCGCTTAATTACTGCTCTTTAATTATTAGCTATTATGACCTTTGTATTCCTACTACAAAATTTCAGCTTATCAACAATTTATGAAATGACCTAAAACTAGTCATGATAACACATACGTCATAGATAACAGGATGGGTTTCAGTGACATAGAATTTGATCCCTACCCTCCCACCCCAAACACCACCACTCTTAAAGCCCGTGGTCACTGTAGACTATAAGAGATGTTGCGGTGCAGAGAAACAAAGCACAGGCTTTGGTGTCAGATAGAGCAGGGTTAGAATTGCAGAATCATAGACGTTATTCTTTTTTCCCCTTCCTGAGGGCACTCACACTTTTATTCAGCTATCAGCCCCTCTCCCCACAACCAACATGCTGAAGGGGAAGCCGACCCAGGCAGCAGATTTAAGGGGCCTGCAGGAAATCCCATCCCCATTGCCACCGTGATTGATTCAAGGACTCGGGCCTCAGCCAATCCGGTCATTTAATCTTCTGACACAGAGGTTGATTTAATAATGGACCCATGAGATGTGACGAGAGATGTAGCAGCCATGAGAATGCACTTCAAACACCTACCCCAGGAGCTTAAGACTGCTCCAGATGCTGCACTTTGAAATTCTTCCCCAAATTTGTGGATCCTAAGGGTGCTGAGACAGACTGGTTCCTGGGAGACACTGATCTCCTTTGGCAGCTGATTTTGGCTAAGGATTCCTCAGGCTTGCCTTAGGCTGCACAACAGTGTAAGACACTCCCTCCCTTTCTTTCAGTCCACATGAGACTTCCAGGAGGGTCTGACTGCTTTTCCAGCCTGCCCAGCTTGCTATTTCCTCTCACACATGCATTTTCCCCTAATAAAAGCTCAGCAGGTATAATCCTGCCTTGACGTTGGTTCTTGGAGAGCCTTGAGTAACACAGGGGGTTGCTGGAGGCTACTAGGAAGCAAGTCTCTTTGCCCTTTTTAAGGCACCGGGAATCATGCACATCCCCCACTCTAGATTTCATGAATGTCATGTGAAGCCTACAATTAATTGCTACAGTCATATTTCCAACAAGAGTGTGCTTCATCAGGTTAAACTGCCCCTAGATTCTTCAACATCTCTTTACATTAAATGGTTTTCAGACCCTTACTATCCTGGTTATACCTAAATATAACCACAATTAGATAGAGAAAACAGAAAACTCAGCAAGAATATACTCTCCCTTCCTTCTCATAGGTAGCATGACATGGCTTGAGCTTTTGGAGGAATTGTGTATATATTTTTAGGTATTAGGAAGCCACCTTTACCTATTTGAAGGACTGACACATAGAATGCAATTGACAAATGTCTATTCATTTGCTCTTCAATAAGTACATGAAAGAGGAAAGCACCCAGACTCCAGAACCAGACTGAGTTTCAATCCTGACTTTGCCTCTTACAAGCTTTGTGCCCTTGGGAAATTCAATTAGCCCCCCTGTACCTCAGTAGCTTCTGTAAAGATAATTTAAGTGCCTACCTCATAGTGTCCTATGAGTTGTAAAGTATTTAGAGCAGTCCTGCCCCACAAAAAGTGCTAAGTAATTATTAAATTATTAAATCTTCTAAAACACCTATTATGTGCCAATTCCTGGCTATGCTCAGAGAGTAGAACTAGGACAGAGAAATGAACATTTGAGAATTACCTTTTAAGTAGCCAATCCTAAGCATAAAATAGCTGCACAAAAAACAAGACTGTTGATTTTGGTCAAGGATGTGTCAGGGATGTTGGAAAGAGGCCTTCTAAACACCCTTTCAGCTTTTAAAGTCTATGATTTTCCTTTTGAATTCCAAAACCAAGGTGTCACACTGTGCTGGATCAGGGGTCAGGAAACTTTCTCAGTAGAGGGCCAGATACTAAATACTTCAGGCTTTGCAGGCCATGCAGGTTATGTTGCAACTACCTAATTCTCCCATTGTCATGTGAAAACAGCCACAGAGAATGTGCAAATGGGCAGCATTTATTTATTCAAATAAATCTTTATTTGTAGACACTAACATGTAAGTTTCATGCAATTTTCTTGCCACAAAATGTTATTCTACTTTTAATTTTTTAACCATTTAAAAATATTAATACCAATGTCTAACACTATGCTGTACACTTGAAAATAATATCAAATATTAACTGTAGTGTGTGTGTGTGTGTGTGTGTGTGTGTGTGTGTGTGTATATATACACCATTGTTGGCCCATGGGTGGATTAGGCCTATGAGTAATCCAGGATGAGACATCAGCTGTGGTTAAGAGAGCCAATGACAAGTAAACATCTTAGACGAACAACTGAGACAGAACCATTCCTACTGAAATCCCATGAAATCGTGAGCACAAAAACGTTCTAGGGCACAAGAAGCGGCAAAAAAAAATGCAATAAGCTGGGGTTGTGCCAAAATTGCAAAAATCTTTGTTGAGTTGCTTTTATTTAAATCAGCTCTATCTCCTTCCCCTCCCCTCTCTTCACACATTTTCGATAATAATTCTTTAATCATAAGTGAATCTCGGACTCTGGCCTGCATTCCCTGACACCATTTGAGGGGTAACCATTTGGAATATCTGTTTAATTCTCAGCCAATCTCTTCTCCCCTCAGTAATAACTATCCCAAAGGGTAGACCCCACTATGAACCCTACTCAGCTCTCCTTAATTGGTTTTTTAAAAGATATTTAAGGAGCTGCTGACATGCTATCTTTATTATGGCTTCTTAACAAGCTACCAGGAGTAGCCTGGCACTGAAGATTTGTGAGCAACCCCAGGTCAGCCGCTGACACAGAGCAGGAGTCCTTCAGGATCCCAGGAATTGGCCTGCAACAAACCCTGTACTCTCCAGTTGCCTGTAGGGTATCACTTTCTCTGTATTGGACAATATTGGCAAAAACAAAGAAACAAACAAAAACCCAACAGCTAAATCCTGCCCTTTACCCAGTTTAGCTGCAAGTGACAGAAAACTCAAAATGACAGTGGTTTAAACAAGACAGAAAGTTGTCTTCTTCCTGCCTCGGTGAAATCAGGAGGTGTGAGAGGTGCAGGGCTGTCATGGCAGGTTCACAGTCCTCAAGAGCCCAAACTCCTCTGGTCTCCCTCTCTGCCCTCATCCCCAGAGTGACGGTGATCCTCCTGGGCCCATCTTCCAGTCCACAAACAGAGGAAGGGACAAAGGAGCGGAGAACTCAAGGGTGCACAACAGTTGCCTCTCAGGGAAGGTGATCAGAGCTGCCAAACATTTTTTGCGGACATCTCACTGGTTAGAATCTAGTCACGAGATCATATGGTGCCACAGGGAGGCTGGAGAACCTAGTCTCCCTGAAGACCAAGAAATGTCTCTTGGGGGATGGTGACCCACATCGGCCTTTCTTGGAATGTGAGAGTCCCACCAGGCTGGGTTCATGCTCTGGCTGCCCCCGCCTCCTCCAGGCAAGTACTTCAGTCAGACCAGAGAGAAACCCTGCACACGCGAGACACGATCAACTCTAAGGAGAGGCAACCATTGTCACAGAGCTAGAACTTGCAAAGGTCAAAGCCCCAAGAGACTCTCTTGACTGCTGTTTAACAGCCTCCTTCTGTAGACCCCGGGAAAAGTCTGACTCATGTGACTATCTACCCCCCAAACCTCACATTTATAAACCATGATGGGACTCATTAGACATATGTTCTTGTTTTGAGCCAAAATATTTTGAAATTTCTTATAGGTAAGCTACATAAGTCCTATGGATAAATATGCATTCTTTTCTCCATTTCCCCAATCTCTAAAATGTTTCTAAAATTCTCCTGGGGCCTCCTGCTTAATCTAAATGTAACAAACATTCATTTTCTTACTATGTATTTTGGAAGTGTTTTGCACTTAGGGGATAATCAACTTTGAGTTTAAAAAAAAACCAACTATCAGGTTTTATCTTTACTCTGAGTGGAGGACACAGTGAGCAAGCAAATAAACCCAAGACATTTGGATACCATTAAATTCATATTGCTCTGGCGAGGTAAGGTGAAGAGGTGAGAAGATTTCATTTCCTCAGATAAATGAAACTGCCAGTGAGAAAAATTGTGATTGGAATTATCTGATGGTTTGTTTACAGTGAGTAAACAAAGGGGCTAATTCTCCATCTTTCATTCCTATTTCTTAATTTAAGCAATTTCAAGTCCCAGAGAGTACAACCTACAAATGATGTAGACTGGAGATTTAGAGCATACTTCTACACTCGGTGAGCTTGGAGCTTTCTCTTTGCCATGCTTGCCTCTAAAATATCTGCAAAAATGGGTAGTTCTAGATTGGGAGAATTTTGCAGGAAATTATCTTTTCCTGGTCTACATAATCTGACAGTAGAATAATACCTGCTAACAGTGACTGATTCAGGTCCCTTAATTATATATGGTGATGTTCCTTTATGTCATATGTTCTTAAACTTAATAAATAAATAGATAATAGCTGAGCCCTCCTTGTGTAAAGTAGTATACAAAAAATTTTTTTTAATATATCTTTATTAGTTTCAGAGAGAAGAAAGGAGATGGAAAGATATAGAAACATCAATGATGAGAGTCATTGATCGGCTGCAAACCGCAACCCGGGCATGTGCCCTGACCAGGAATCGAACCCCGATCACCTGGATCTTAGGTCAACGCTCAACCGCTGAGCCACACCCGGGCATACAAATTTTTGTTGATTAAAAACTAAACCTACATTATAGCATAAACTACATACTTTGTACTACCTTTAGTTTAAGCCAAAATATCCACAGTAGACAGAGATAATTACAAAGTAATTTTGAGACTAATTTCCAATCTTTCTTCCTCAGGAAGCTTGTCTTCTTCTTTACCATCTTTACTACCCATCTATCATCTATCTAAAATGAAAGAGATGAAGAAGAAAAGGCCATTTCAATCCACATGCACAGCCAAGATATTCAGGATTCTGGTTGCAAGGTTCTCAAGGCTCTCAGGCTGACCTGTACCCATCCCCAAAAGCTCTAACCTCTAGAACTTTTCTCCTAAGGACTGAGCCTCTCTCCTTCCCCCACACTGGCTTTCCTCTGAGGTAAGTCTTGGTATCTCTTTGATAACTTGGCCTTTCAATGAAAATTGTAGAGAAGCTGATGAATAACACCAGGCCTTAGACACAGGCAGGCTGTGCCACAGCTGAACCCTAAATAACCAGGAAATATCAGGAAAGAGGTGTGGCATCCACAGTCCCAAAACAGCTTGGAGCAAGGGGGCATCTGTCCGGGGTTTAGCAACTCATGTTCCATTCTCCCTTCTTCCGTCACCAACACACTGGTAACTCGAGGTGGCCCCGATGGCGATGTGCATGGCACGTATTCTTTACAAACTACCTTCAAATCCTTCAGGATATTCAGCCCTCTGCCTTAGCTTTGGTTTGTCCCATGTCCACACCACCTCTCAAATGCCATCATTGTCCCCATGTTCCTTCATCTGGCCATCACTCAAAGCACAAAGTAATAGTATTTTTAACCACTCTTGGTTCTCTCTCCATGTTTCTCAAACTCTGGGCAAGAGTCATGACTCCTGCCTGCTCTACAGCTGCTCCCCCCGCCACCATGACGTGCAGTGGAACTAAGGCTTCACAGTCTGCAGCCCCGGGTAAGCTTAGGTAACCCAGCATTAAAGGGTGTTTACCTAAGAATGCAGATACATTTTAGCCAAAGCTGACCATAGTTAAAAGAGTAAATCTTTTGAGGAAAAATTAATTTATTTTTATAGAAGTAGCTACAATTTGTATAGCACCTACTATGAGCTACCCATAGCAGTACTTAACATTACTCCTATAAACAATACTCTGACAAGGCATCGTGTCCACATTTTACAGGCGAGGGCTTGAGCTTACATACTTTCCTTTAAGTGACTTAGATGTGGAGCCAGAATTCAAGCCTGGCTCTCCTGACTCTTCTGTACCAAACTGTCTGAGCACTTACATGCCTCTTCTGTTTTATTTTCCACGCTATGATTTGATAACATAATTGTTATCTCTTCTTTTTAAATGGCCACTCTCATCTCCACCTGAGAAAGAGGTTTTATTTAAACTTAAAAGTGGCTGGAAGCAAATGACTCCATTTCTAAATGAGCGTGAGATGAGCCCTATCCGTACTGGGTGTGTCTGACCACAGCAGACAGAGTGGAAACTGTGGACAGCTGTGTCTTTATGAATCTCTAGAAGAGTCAAAGTCTGTCTTCCAGGATTGTGGACAGAAAAGAGGAAGTTTACCCAGTGGTTATATGCCAATGACACAGCGTCTTCCCTCCCTCCCAGGAGTCCTGTTTGTTTTTCACAGGTTCCAACTGATCCACCCCCTGGAGATGGCAGGTGTCGTGTGAAAATAGTGTGTGCTTTGGGTGCAAACAACTCTGGGTTCAAAGCCCACTTCTGTAAAGAGAAGATTGCTACACTCGCCTCTCCCAGTCATTTGGAGTTGAAATAAAATAACATGGAAAGTACATTGCATGTTGTCGGTATCTGATAAATGTCCATGGCTTTGGGCTCCCCTCTACTGATAAACCTGCACCTTTCCATCTTCCTGATGTAAAGGGGGGTGGGACCCTCTGTGTCTCCTGTGAAGGTAGAAGTCGACTTCACTCTATGAGGCTTCTGAGTCAGCCCCCTGCCTCTTCCTGCCACTGCTCAGGGCTTCCTTCCAACCCTCAGGCCCTTTCAGTCTCCATATCAACTCTTTATTCAGTTCTCAACAAATTATATCTTCAGGAAACTTTGCATTCTTGAAAACTAGCAGAGAGCCCTAAATTCTTATAGTGTTTAGTCTGAATTGCACTCTCCACTGATTGTTATACATCCCAGCATATTGTTTTCTGCTTATTTTTCTCTAAGACAACCTGTGCCCCAAACCTGGGGACACTTAACACAGCACTAAGAATGTAGGCAGTAGGGACACTTCCAATGACCTCATTTACATTGCTGATTCTTCTTCCACAGTTGTACAACACAACAGCCCTGACTATCTAGTAAACATGTATTGGCTGGACTTGAAAATCACCTGAGTCTGATGCCCCGTGCCTTCAGGCTGCTGTGCAGGGCTCCTAAGAAGCCAAACATTAGGAATTGCAGTGAAATTCCAGGAAAAGACTCTGTGGCCGCTAGCCTCCAAGAGAGCCCTCAATGATCCCACCACCTGATAGTCACAATCTCCTCTAGCCCCCTCCCGGGTTGGATCAGGGTTGGTCTGCACTATGGTCTGAATGCCTGTGTCTTCTCCCAGGCCAAATATGTTGAAATCTAGACTCCAAGGTGATGGTATTAGGAAGCAGGGCCTTTGGGAGGTGCTTAGGTTAGGAAGATGGAACCCTCATGAACAGAATTCACATTCTTGTAAAAGAGAGCCCACAAAGATGCCTCTCCTCTTCCATTGTGTAAGGATACAGAAGGTGCAATTTATAAACCCAGAAAAGATCCCTCACCAGAATGTGACTTTGCTGGCACCTTGATCTAGGGCTTCCCAGCCTCCACACCTGTGAAGAATAAATTTCTGTTGTTTATAAGCCACCCAGTCTGTGTGTGTGTGTGTGTGTGTGTGTGTGTGTGTGTGTGTGTGTGATAACAGCCCAATGGACTAAGACAGTTTGTACAACCAATAGAAAATTAGGAGGATATTTCTCTGGAGGCTGGATTATAAAAGTCATCGTGGCCTCTGTCTTACTTTCTCTTGGATGACTCTCTCTGGTGGAAGCCAGTGGCCATGTCTTGAGGACACTCAAGCAGTCCAGTGGAGAGGCCCTCATAGAGAGAAGCTGAGGCCTCCAACCAACAGCCATGAGAGTGAGGCTTCTTGGAAACAGACCCCTCAACCCCAGTCAAGCCTTCAGAGGACTGCAGGCCCAGCCAACATCTTGACTGCAGCTTCATAGGAAACCCTGAGCCAGAACTACTTACTTAGTTAAGTTGTTCTCAGATTCCTGATGCTCAGAAACTGTGTGAAAAATAAATGCTGTCTTAGACTGAAATGTTTTAGAGCAAAGTTTTGTGCAGCCATAGATAACTAATATAAACTGTCTATTCCTATATACTAATATAATCTCTTTCCCCTGCAGAAGGGCCCACCACTCCCAAATGTATTGCTAAAACTCATCTGAGGCAATCCAACTATACTTGTAATTGAAAACAAACTATATCTACTTTAAAGTTATTTGACTGTCATTTTATTACCAAATGGCATACCCAAAAAAGTCAAACAACCTAACTTTTCTTAACAAGAATATCAGGTTTGACTATATTATAATTGAAGGCAAAACATAAAATATATTTGCATTTTTCTTTCTAGAAAATCAAAGGTTTTGATGAAATACGTTAAAAGAGCTTGAAGAAAGCTGAAGCAACTGGCATTTTGAAAGTCATACCCTCAGCCACTGTAAACCACAGGATGGAAAATAAAACCATAAATCACCCTATTAGGACCCATTTGTCATCCAAATGGAATGTTTCTCACAATAGATTGATGCCGTGTACATGATGGGCACACATTCCTCTTCTATTGAGTATCCCCAGTCTGCCAGGCACTAGGACAGGAATACAAAACATGTTTCCTCCAGAAATCCAGAATCTAGAGAGTCTAGAGAGAATGGATCATTTGCATTCTGCTTTATCACATGACATAAAAACACAAACTATTTTAATAAAAAATATTAATTTATAACTACTTGCTACACAGAGATCCTCAAAGCAGATGATTAGAAATGAGGCAAATTCCAAGGAATTTTAAAGTCAGGCTTTACTTTATAAGCTAGAAAAACATGACAGGCAGTACTGGCTACAGAATTTGTAGGGCTCAGTGCAAAATGAAAGCAAAAGCCCTTTGTTTGAAAATTATTAAGAATTTCAAAACTACAGCAGACCATTAAACAAAGCCCAGGGCCTTTCTGAGCATGAGCCCAATGAGACGGCACAGGTCCTGCACCCATGAAGCCGCCTAATGACACGAAAAATTATGTAGCTTGATAGGGAGCTCTCTCAGGAGTTAAGTACCAGAAGCAAAACTAGCTGGGACCAGAAGGCATCAGGGTACGGGTTACTGAGTGACACAGAGGGTCACTGGTTGACTAAACAGTAACATATTTCTATTGTACTTCATGGTTTACAAGCACTTCCGCCAGATCCAGCATCTCACTGAACTGAAGCAACAATTTGTGAGACATTAACGCTCTCCCTCTTCTACAGAAGGCAAACTGGGGTCCAAAGAGGTCAAGTGACTCCTTCAAAGCTACTCATCTCCTACAGGACCCAGATGTGGTCATCTGACCACAAATCCAGCTTTCTTTCCACGAAATCAACACAGTCTGGTGCTGGGAGTTATGTGACAAAGAGGTGAGGAATTTTACCTGTGCAGCTGTGCCATTCGCTAGTGAAAGCTGGAAGGCGACAGGCGGGGCACTGCAGGCAGTACCCAATGGCTGTTTTCACATCTGTGGCTCTGGCACTTGAGAACAAAAGGCAGACCAAATTCCATATTCCCAATCTCTGCTCGCGGCCCTCCCCCACACCCCTCCCTCCAACAGCAGCTCCACATCTCAGTTCCCCGCCAGGACCTGGAAGGAACAAGCAAAGCGCCAGTCAGCCTAGCAACCCCCTGCCCAGGTTTGTCTTATATCATCCAGGAACCTGAAGCCAAGGTTTGCTGCACAGAGTCTTCTTTAATCAAAAGCATGCAGCTTTACCTTTGGTAGCAGTTTAAAGGACTCTTAAATACTACAGACATCATCTTAACTGATCTCTCGTCTCTTCCAAAAAGGTGGCTAGCATGGAATCTGCCAGCATAAATTGGCGCTTGAATAAAACAAATTTAATAATCACTCTTAAGCTCATTTAATTGTCTCCACTCGTGCACTAAAACCATGAAAATTTATGTTTTTATGACAAATTTTAATTATGAGAAATCAAGAAGCGGATACTAAAACAAAAACTATAGTGTCCTTCGTTAGTACTGCTCTTCAATGACTTCCCCATGAATTATTAGCTTTTAACTGGTAGATATATAAACTTGATTAAAATACTTCCGCAACCCTAATTTATAATTCCTCCTTCTTAGTTCATGCTTCCCAGTACAGGAAGCCCAGTGTGGAGCCTGAGATAGTTCCCTTGAATTCCAGCTTTATTCCTGACTTGCAGGAAGGCGCTGGCTCAAGTTCTTAACTTCTCTATGTTCCAGTTTGCTCAGCTATAAAATCCTAAGTACACAGTGTTGCCTGGTTTGCAAGGCTGCTTGGGAAATTCTGGCTGGAGGAGTGCAACACTGTAAAAGTCCAAAGTATCACTATATTTATGATTACAACTTGCCTGGCAGTGTCATTGTGCTGGGTTGTAGGAAATCTGTATTTCAAAATAATGGCAAGAGGAATTGTGCAATTTCGGGAATGGGTGTTCTGAGATCCAGGGAGAGTCAGAATGTCTTTAAGAACAGGGTGAACCTTCAAGGGCCAAGATAAAACTCAAACCCAGGGTCCATTCACTGCTTACGACAAACGAGAGCAGAATTCTGAGAACAGTATACGCTTCTCGACTGCTAAGCCAATACTAATACACATTAGGACATAGAACGGGTAATGGTGTGTATTCTATAATAAAGCATATATTGTAATAATAGTATGTGTTAGTATCGACCTTGGCTTTTATTACTGTTACCCTGTTCCCTGTATTAATTCCTAAGGCAATTGGATGCGGAGTATGAAATAGCAGAAGTGCCCGGTGGGAAAGTGTCATGAAAGGATGGAAACGTGTGGCAAAAAGTGAAGGACAGGGTGTGAAGGGACAACGGTGAGAACCCAAAGTGGGGAGAGGGAAAGGGGCCCTGTTGGGACACCTCCTGCCGAAGTTGGTTCACTGCTCTTTGGGGCTCTTGTCTGTTCTGTGTGACCGTTTTTGTTGTTTTTCTCCTGGAGCCAAAATCCCGAGAGGGATATTCCCTAACGTTACATAAGACGAGGTCAAGGTCCAAGCCTTTGAATGAGATGCTTTTCTAGTGAACGATAACACTCCTCCCTCTACAGTTCGCTTGACTCCTTCTAGGCCCTTTTTGTTTTAACATAATTTTTAGAGCAGTTTTACCTCCACAGCAAATTTGAGAGGAGAGCACAGAGGTTTGCCATCTACCCCCAGCACCCACGGGGGCACAGCCTCCCCGTTTGCAACATCCCCCACCAGAACGATAAACTCTCGCTATTTTTTTTTTCAATATTTTTCCCTGGCTTGTTCCCAAGCAGTCGCTTCCTCCCGATTCATCCTGTGTTTTATTCCCGCCCTATTTCCCTTCATTTGTTTTCCTTGTGGCTCTCCTACACTTTATTTTGTTTATCTTCTGAGCCATCACATCCTCAGTTAGCTGAGGTTATCTCCGGGTGTTGGCTCCCCTCTAGACGACATTCATTTTCTCCTGACCCTACTTTAAAAGAGAATTGCAATTAATTATTTATACATTGTTTTTCTCCCAAAGGGGTGATCACTCAGATTTGCTTAGTCCCTCCCTGTCTTGCGCTGTTACAGAGTTTCATCAGCTGGAAGCCAGCTGCCAGGATGCAGGATCCTTCTCTTTGCGTGAGGATGGTCCCACTCCTGCCCGGGACTGTCCAGCCTGCCTCGGCCCTCACCCCGCCCTCGCTCTGTTTTTCAAAACTCTTTCCTTGATCACTAGGCCTTGTCACTTGCAAATACTTCATGAGAGAGAAAAAAGTACCTTGAATTCCATTCCATCCCAGGACACTAAACAGTATCAAGATAAGCTCGGCCTCAATCCTATGGTAAAAGCCAACTGATGGCTTTTAATTTCATTTCCTACCAATGACTTCTATGCAGCTGGGTTCACACCCAAGCTGCTGGAGTGGACGGGGAAGCAACAGTAGAAGAAACTGTGTGAAGGCAAAGTGGCATTTTCCTCAGATAGCCTTCTCCAGGGACTGCGTCTCAGTAGCTGATGGGAATTTCTTGTGCTTCCTCCCTACCTTAAAAAACACACACACACAAAATACAAACAAACAAACAAAACCACTGTCCTGACTTTCAAGCATATACACACCATTAAATGGGCTCCGGAAATTTCTGTGGCGTCTCTTTTAAAATAGCTGCCTTTTTTCCCAAAGGCAAAGATAGGCTCTTGTTTTAAGTTAAAGAAGAAATGCCAGGATCATGGAAACTGGGACCTTGAGGGGCTAAATTACTTGTTC
The DNA here is from genome assembly GCF_054644295.1 of Miniopterus natalensis. Lineage (NCBI taxonomy): Eukaryota > Metazoa > Chordata > Mammalia > Chiroptera > Miniopteridae > Miniopterus > Miniopterus natalensis. Next base: position 129,340,724 of record NC_142082.1, read on the forward strand.
CATAAGGAGGACCGATGGGAATGGTGGGATTAGACGGTGAGCTGCTGCTCTTTCCTGTTCAAGTGCCCAAGGCTCAGGTCTGCTAGGGATAAATTACAACGGCTTCTGTAAGAGACAGTGGAGTTCTTGAACCAGAGACTCCTAATATTCCCTCTTATAAAGGCACCCTGTGTGCTTTCTTTTCCTTCATAACATTATCACAATTACAATTAACAATGTATCCGGCATTGCAGGAGATATGGAATAACTTGCAGACTAGCACTTCTGCCCAGCAAAGCAAGAAAGGTCCAGTTAAATGCAATATCACCCGTTTCAAGGCGGAGGAGAGCTGTGAAGGCAACAAGAACTGGGGGGTCTGAGACCGGAATGTGTAGACCCCCAGAGAACAGAGCTGACTCCAGCAGCCACTCCCCCCAGGACATTCCCCGATTCTGGTCCTAGCAGAAGCTGAGAATCTAGGAAGAGAGAATTTCCAAAAGAGACACAGGGGGCCTCAAACACATAGCTGATTTCCCTTCACGTCACCTCCTGAACTGGGTGTGTATGATGAGTGGAGACTAAAAAACAGATGCAGACAGTCTCTGAAAATCATCTCAGTTTTCAGCAGTTTCACAAGAGGAAAGCCAGAGTTCAGGACCTGCTGAGGGGAGGGGCCAAGTGAAGCCGCCAGGCTCCCTGGTGGGCCAAGGATGGACCCTGAGCGGGCCTCACAGCATACTGAAAATTAGACTGAGATGGATCGATACCTGCATGCAAAAGGCAAAGCCAGAAAACTTCTGAGAGAAAACAGGAAAAGGCCTTCATGACCTTGGGGTAAAATTTCTTATTTTTTCCCAGTTAAAAAATATAACCCATATTGCTTCAAAAACATTTCAGCACTCTGAAAAAAAATCAAACCTGTATATTAGGAATGAGGGGAGAGGTCATCTCTGAAGAGAAGGGGAAGCTTTAACTGGGAAGCTTCACATTCTGGGTGGTTGTCACCCAGGTGTGTTCACTTTATGAAAAGCCATGAGCTCCATGCTGGTTATACATGCCCCTTTACATTATGTTATGCTTCGATGAAAAGGTCTTAGTTTCTAAACATACACAAAAATAACAATAATAACAGAAAGCTGTGGCTGATGTGTTGAAGATCACCAAAGCAGCGGCTATTCATTTTTTTTTCCTGACAATGAAGGGTTGTATAGTTTGTTTTAAAACTACCAGATTTAACTAAAGATAATCAGAACACACCTCATGCCAGCCGATGTCCCTTTCCCACAGCTAAGGATGTCAGCAGGATGTTATGTCACTATATAGAAAAACAGGACAACCTGAAGCAGTGTCAACAGGGTTCACCTCACCCCCACAGGCCCTTCCAAAGTGCCACCCCCACAACATCACAATACCAATCATGGACCACAAGGGTTGGCCTAGTTTGCTTTGTTCTGTTTTACAAACTGTAGATATAGGCAGTTGATAACTCAGGGTTTCTCATCAGTAACACAACCTTACAAATAAATTACAAATATAATTTTTTAATTTGGGGAATATTTTTAATTGCTCTCTCTTTCACACTAGTCTCTTACATTCATGGAATGATAAAAACAAATGAGTGTCTTTTTACTTAAAGAACATTCAGAAACATGGACGACTTTGAAAGAATTTCTGGGTGGCCATGACAACCCTAAACACATCATGGAAACCACTGGCAATTTCTAAAACTACATTTAGTTTAGCATTTCAAAAACTACAATGGGGTCATTTTCCAGTTGTGGAATTTCAAAGCATTTCAAAAACTACAATGGGATCATTTTCCAGTAGTGGAATTAAACTCAGTGAGAGCAACAGACACCCTCTCACATAGGAGGTGGGTCAGTTATGGGGTTTGTCCTGCATATATTCACATACAGGCAGATAAAACAGTGCTTTGAATTATTTTCCTCCTCAACCTGTTTACCCCTTTCTCATACTTTCCATCTTCCTCCTTCACCTGTTTCCTTGGGAACGTTAGATGGCCCTTTATCCCATCACTTTTCTTTAGATTATACTTGGCAACATCCTTCTCATTCACGTCCTTCAAATTCCTTGCCTTATCACTCAAATTATGCCTTGCGTTTTGTTTTTCTATCACTATGTAACAAATTATTACAAATTTAGCAGCTTAAATCCACGCCCATTTATTAGCTCATATTCTGTAGGTCAGAATCCAACACGGTGTGACTGAGTTCTCTGCTCAGGAATCACAAGGCTGAAATCGAGTTATCAGCCAGGCTCTAAGTAGACATCTCTTCCAGGTTCGTTCAAGCTGTTGGCAGGATTTAGTTCCTTGTGGGTGTAGGGCTGAGGCTCCTGTTTCCTTGACGGCTCCTGGTCAGGACCCTTTCTCAATTCTTTAAAGCTGCCTGAATTCCTTCTCACGTGACCTCCGGCACCTTCAAGTCCAATCCACATTGTACTTCAAACTCTGACTTCCTCTTTTACCACCAGCTGGAGAAAGCTCTCTGCTTAGAAAGGCTTTGTTGATTAAATCGTAAGTACCTGGATAATCTCCTCATTAAGTCCAGCTCTGCCTTGAATACCAGACAATCACAAGAATGAGTGATGCCTCATCACATTTATAGATTCCAGGGATCAGGATGAAATATCTCTATGAGGGCGTGTTAGAAATGCTGCATATACCATGACATGTCACCAGCTTTTTGGCCACATCTCCAATGCAAATGCTTAGCTTTCTGTGTTTGATCTTTGGCAGAGGTTTAAGTAGAAGAAGAAAAAGCCAGGTGGGTGTATGAGAGTTTTGGGGATATCGTGATCTTTCTTCTCCCTAAGCTGGTCTCCAATCCTTCATTTGTGATCATAGTGCACTTTTCTCTTTTTTGAATTTCTCTGTCCCACACATTGTATTCCACTTCTCAGAGCACTTGGAAAAATGAAAAGCTAACAGGGGCCTCTGGATTTTTCTTTGTATGTCCCTCCCAACATGTCTTCACAAAGAAGGTATGAACAGGCAATTCACCTTTTGGCCTTAGGGTTACTTTTAGCTATTCTGAATGAACTATTTGCTAGTCCAGGCAACACAGTGTGTAACAATTTCCGAGCCTTCCACTAACTGCCTCCACAAGAACCACCCCAAGCAAATATTTCTTAAGACACAAAAAGCAATAACCATGAAGGGGAAAAAATATTGATCAATTGAACTACATTAAAATTAAGAACTTCAGTACTTCAAACCATTAAGAGAGTAAAAAGATAAACCACAGGCTGGGAGAAGAGAGTTTCTAACACATATCTGACAAAGGACTCTTACCTGGAATACACAAAGCACTCCTTCAAATTAATAACAAAAAGGAAGGGAACTTAAAAACAAATAGGCAAATGTCAGAAGAGATACTTCACAACAAAAGACATCCAAGCAGAAAGTAAACATGTGTAAAGGCATTCAGTTTCATTACTTTTTGGGAAAATGCAGATTGATGTCATAATGCAGATGGCACAAGATACACTCTAAAATGGCTAAAGTGGAGAAGACAGACAATTGAGAGCAACCAGAACTCATACTCTGCTGACCAGTGTGTCAATTGTCACAACTACAGTGAAGATCTCTTTCACAGTATCTACTAAAACTCCACATACCCATGTCTTATACACAGCAGTTCCTTTCCTAAGTATATACTCAACAGAAATGCCCACATATAGCCAACTAACGGCATGTACAAAAATGTCAACTGCAGTATTATTTGGAATATCTCAAACTGAAAGCTTCCCAAACATTCATCGACAATAGAGTGGGCACAGACTTCATGGGTATTCATACAGTGGAGTAATATGCAGGAATGAGAATAAATAAATAACAATTATACATAAAAATGGATGAATCTAACATAAGCATAATACTGCATTTACAAAGCTAGTCCCAAAAGAGTACATGCTGTGATTCCTTTTCATAAAGTTTAAAAACAAGTAAAAGTAACCTGTGGCCTTGGAAGTCAGGAAAGTATTTACCCTGACGGCAGTGGTTGTGAGTGGAAGGGGGCACAGGGCGGTGTCTGGAGGGCTGGTAAGATTCTAATTCTTGATCCGGATACATATGATATATGTGTGCTCACTTTGTGAAAATTAATTGAGTTGTACACTTGATTACTTGTGCACTTTCTGTATGCACTTCATACCTTAACAAAAAGTTCACGTTATGCACCTAATGTCTTTCCTATCCACAAGGGTGGAACCACACCCAGCTTCTTCACTCTGACATCAAGGGCCCCTACACAGAGCCTAACACATTGTTGCTTGCTGAGTGGCCAATTAGTGACATTTTAAGGGTTTCCTTAATACAACTCATGCTTTTTTTTAATCCGTCCTCAACAGTGGAGTAACAGTTACCCGTGTTTTAGCAGCTATCTTTAACTATTCCAAGGCAGGTGTTTCAGGTGGACCTGCCGGAAGAAAAGAAAATGGAAAGCAAAAGGCAATGAAGGAGCTGAAATTTAAGCTCTCTGAAGGCCAGAACTTCTGTATGGCTCGTTCACTGTACCAGGCACTGTTCTGATTTTATATGTGTAAGTCACTGAATCCTCACAACCACCAGTGAGGTGCCTCACAAGTGAGGTAAGTGAGAGAAGACAGACTTAGAAAGCATCGTTAACACAAGTAGGAAATAACACTGCCAGGATTCAAACCCTGACCGTGAGCTGAATCACGACACCGTGTTGCTCAGTGCCTGTGAGCACAGTAAGCACCTGGAAAGCATTTGTGGAAGGAGTCCACCCCGAGCTCTCAGTCACCCCTTGTTTTCCCCTCCCTGCTCTACCTTGGTCATTGCATACTCCTAGGTGGGCCTCAGGGCGGGGTTGGGGGCGGGGGAGCTGGGGGACAGAGGGCAGGGAGCCTCTCAGCCCAGCCTTCCAGCTTAGAAAGGGTCTCAAATACTTTTGACATCGCTCGGAAATAAGCCTATACATGCAGGGATCGTGGGACTGGAAGGAGTCATTCATCACACACCCTTAAGTCTGGGTCCCACGCTCCACAGTGCATCCCACGTAAACATTGCTTATAAATGTTGTCATCTTTGGGTGGGGGGTGAGATAATTATATTGCACGTATTTAAATGCTTGCGTTAAAATTACTAGTTTTTAAAACTTGAATGTTAAAAAGGGCACCACAGTGTTTGTAACTCCGTTTTGGCATTTCACTTTTGAACATGCCAGGAATATTGAAAAAGAAAAGCTGGGAGTAAGGCCGGGAGAGACCCTGGAGAAGGCACAGGCGGGTTCTGTGCGCGGCGGCCTTTCATCTCGGGCCAGGCGGGTGTAAGCTCGGCTGCACCGGGGGAACAAAGGGGGAGCCCTCAGGCTAATTCCTATGCCCGAAACCCACAGAAAACTGAAAGCCTCATTTAGTTTCAACTCTTTACCCTACCAGGCTTGTTACTAGGGTGGCTTTTAAATAGCAACAAAACGCTAGATTTTGCTTTCACTTCCTTCCTCCCCCATCTTCAGCCTCTGGTGGAGGCTCTCAAGAGGTTTCACTGTCGCAGAAACAATAACTGCACCTCCACTTACACGGGCTTTCAGGCAGTTTACAAAACCTTTTTGTTCAGTCCCCTTCAGTCCTCTCAAGAGCCCTGTCGACAGCAATTACTACTCCTGTTTGACATTCGTGGTGACTGAGGCCCCCTCCAGAAGTAGAAGTGACTTGTCCCAGGTCTCATAACTACACAAACAGCCAAGCGTGGACCTCACCCCCCAGGGTGGAAAAAAGAAACAATGCAGTCCACGGGCTGAGAGCTTCAGCACTGCCTTCAGAGGGCTCTGCTTATTGGTGCCCTCAACTTCAACTGCAAGGAAAATACCAAAAAAAAGAAGTTGTGTTTTTTTTTTTAATTTTAGTTTGGCAATTTTACCATTTTCATCTACTGAAAACAAACAAACACCTGACTCATGCTCTGGCCAGTGTGACTCAGTTAATTGGCATCGTCCTGTGCACCAAAAGGTTGCCGGTTAGGTTCCTGGTCAGGGCAGCTCATGCCTGGGGGTTTGGGGCTCAATCCCCAGTAAGGGGCGTGTAGGAGGCACCAATCGATCCTTGTTTCCCTTTCACATCGATGTTGCTCTCTCTCTCTCTCCTCCTCCTCTCTCCTTTCCTCTCTCTCTAAAAATAAAAATTATTTTTTACACTGACTCATTTCAACTTCTTTTAACATGCACTATAAAACTATGGACCTGTCCATGTAAAGCAGGTCAAAATTAATTTTCATTTGTTGCAGAAATCAAAAGGGGGAAAATGCATTCCGCAGAGCATGAATACATGTTATTTCAAAAGGGAAAAAATGAATATAACATAAAAGGGAAAATATTTCAAATTTGTAAGGAAAAATATTTTTTCACTAGAAAAATTTCCCGTGCCCTCATTTCGTCTGGCTTGGCCTACCGGTGGCATTCCAAGCAATCTGTCTCTCAGCACCACAGCTGTGAATGCATGCACTCGAGGAGATTCAGGCAGTTAGAGCCCCCCCCCCCCCAGTTTATTAGCCTCCTCACTTTCACTGGGTTTCACCACGGCAGTGTCTTGCCACGGGCTCTCACACCTTGCTGTCTAAACTATATCATAATTCTGTTTTACAGAATAACATTTTAATCTAATAGAAGCTAACATAATTGGGGGAAATGGTAACAATCAAAATATACAGTCACAAAATCACATTGCCAGTTTTGAACAATGCATTATGTACATTATTACACTAGAAGAATGGGCTGGTTTAAGAGGACTCTTAACTACAGTTGACCTTGAACAGTGTGGGAGTTAGGGGAGCCAACCTGTGCACTTCAGAATCCACGTATAACTTTTGACTCCTCCAAAACTCTAATAATAGCCTACTCTTGACTAGAAGTCTTACCACTTACATAAACAGTCAATTAACACGTGTTTTGTATGATATATGTATTATATACTATATTTTTACAATAAAGTAAGTCACAGAAAAGAAAATGTTATCAAGAAAATTGTAAGAAAGAGAAAATACATTTACAGTATTTATCGAAAAAAATCTGCATATAAGTAGACCCGTGTAGTTCAAACTTGTGTTGTTCAAGGGTCAACAATACAGACTTTATATCAGAAATTTGCATCTACGAGATTAGGAGTCCAAACACTTCTTTTCATAAAGGGCTGGATAGCTAATATCTTAAGCTTTGCAAGCTGGACGATCTCTATCTTGACTACTCAACTTTGCCACTCCAAGAAAAGCAGCCATAGACAGTAGTCAATAAGTAAATGAATGGATATAGTTATGTTTTAACCAAACGTTACAGAAGTCCCTCCTTATCAACGAAGGATACTTTCCAGGACCTCGGGTTGGATGCCTGAAACTGTGAATAGTACTGAGCCTTACATACACTATGTTTTTACCTCTACACCCATACACCTTGCAGCTTCTCTTTGATGTCTCTTAATTGCCAGCATCACCACTCTTGCACTTTGGGGCCATTACTAAGTAAAATAAGGGTTACTTGAACACAAGCACGGTGATACCATGACAGTTGATCTGATGACAGAAACAGTTACTAAGTGTCTAATAGGAGGGCAGTGAGTACAGTCTCGATAGGCTGAACAGAGGGCTGATTCACATCCCAGGCAGGACAGAGCGGCCTGGGAGGGAATTCATCACACTACTCAGAACAGCACACAATTTAAAGCTTATGAATTGTTCATCTCTGTACTTTTGCATTTAATATGTGTGGGCCACTGTGGTTGACTGTGGGTGACTGAAACTGAGGAAAGTGAAACCATGGATAAGGTGGCCTTGGGGTTGGGCTGACTTTGTTTCAAATCTTAGACTTTCCACTTACTCTCTGCGACCTTGGGTAAGTCACCGCTTTGAGATTGTCTCTATGTAAAATGGGGATTTGATATCCACCTCCTAGCCTGTTGTAGGGATTAAAAGAGATATTGCACATAAATACCTAGCACAATGCCAGCACTGATTTACTCAATAAATATTAGTCACTTTACTATTATAATTATCATCATCATCATCATCTTCATCCCAGGAGAACAGGAAACTAGAAGCAGCCCTGCATCTTCTGACAGGAGAAGATAAAGCAGGAAAGACTTCTTGAAGGGAAAGCTGATCATAAGGATTCATTTTAAAAGCAGCTGGTGGTACGATTATACACTGGGAATGAATTTATTACATGAACTGGGATGAGTCTAAAGAGACATCTTTTCAGTAATTCAGATCCCTAGAAATTTAGTTCAGCTGTGAAACAGGGGTTGTCCTGGAGAACACACATCTATAGGAAAGAAGATAGAATTCTGGAAAAACTTGGTGATGATTCTACATTGAAAACAAATATAGGAGACCTTGTATGACTTGGTTAAAGACTGTAATGTATTAGCAGTTCCAGGAAAAGCAGAAGACAGATTTGTAACTGAGCAATACGAAAATGAAATATTGTTATGCCAAGGAAGAGGGACTGAGTTAATCAGCTGCCAAGTGCTTTTCCATTTGGGGCACACAAGGTTTACAGCAGGCAGCAGGAACAGCCAAAGACTTGATGTACATGAGTTTCGTAAAGTTATCTGAATATATTCTAGACTGTAGTGGGCATCATTTACTGCAGAGAACTGCCCCTCTCCAATTCCATGTGATTCTCTTGACTCTATTAATCAAGGGGCCCTGTGCTCCACTCCACAAGGGTGGACTTGTGACCCAAGGTATTCAATCACATACCCCATTTCATAGGCCACAGTGACTGATCCAGAGGAAGACACATGACCCAAGCATGACCAATCAGGGTTTCCTGGAGGTATTGATACGGATGCGGAAAGTTAGTCTCTGGTTTTGAGATTGCTGGCTGTCAGTACCACGTAAGCCTGGAGCTGCTTGGAGCCTTGCTGTTACCACCTAGAACAAAACTAAGAATTAACCCCAAATCTAGACAAGAAGAATCCAAAGAGAAGAAAGGAGAGAAGGAGAGTGAGACACAGAGACAGAGAGGCACAGAAAGGCGTTCCTGTTGACATTATTTGATTGCTTGCACAACCTTGCTTCAGTCATTCCTGAACCTGCCACTTCTTACAACTTTCCAGTTATGTGAGCCAGCTGGTTACTTTTTTGCTACTTTCTGTGTAAATTGGATTTTTTCCATTTATAATCAAAAGAGTCAATTAAGAAAAGTTTAAAAGAAACGAAGACTCTAACCAAGTAATAAAGGCAATCTGTGGAAAACTAAATGGAAGTGCATAACTCAGTCTACCCCCAAAAAGATAAGAAATGTTTTAAGATGTTACCAAGATTTAGGTAAGGGTGTAATTTGGGTCAAAATTGCCAGGGGTCACAGTCTGCCAAATTAGTCCCAACAAAAGGACAGGAGCTTGGCTCCCCCATGAACATGGCAGATGAAACTATACTCAGTGTGGTTATGGCACGGGTAGAATCCTTCTAAAAGTTTGTAGCCCTATGACTCATATCCTGGCCTTAAATATCTACTAAGTAACTACATCACAGCCCCTGGGCTGTCAACCCAGTAACCTCAGCGCAGCTGACCATGATTATGAAGTTGGACCCATAGTATTAATACTGTTTAATTATACACTTAGAAATAAAAGTTATAAATTGTGTGTTTAAACTGTTGGAAATGTTTAAGAAAATCTGATATACCACATATATCTAATAAATACCACATAATCTAATAAATTTAGCTTCATGGTTTAAATTTGAAATTTATACTTAATTTTATTCTCACTGTCTTAGGTTGCAAAATTCTGATAATTTCATGTTTATAAACAGTCTTTGAATATTTTAATTCAATATGTTTCTAAGGGTGAATTTTCAGATTTACAAGTATTTTTATTTTACTGGTTAAGGTTTAAGTCTCCCTTGTCAGGCATCCTAGTTGCTTGATGTATTAAATTATAAGTGTTTTTAACATTTGGGGGAATTTAATGGATGTCTTATTAATATGACTAATTGTATAGATTTTAATATGCTAAAATTTAATTAATCAAATAAGTGGAAGGATAGCTTTAATTTTAATAAAAATTACTTGGTTTATAAAGAAAATCAGAATTGCAAAGTAAACTTAAAGGCCTGAGAAAATTATTGTTTAAAGGAAATATATATTTCCTTTCTATGCATAAAAGCCCTCACTTTCCAAACATTGAAAGAAATACAACACTCATGGTAAGGAAAATCACTGTAGATGTAAAAGCCCAGGATACAACAGCACTTCCTGAAGAGAATAAGAAATGTGTGGCTTGTATGGAGCCTGAGGTAAGGCGACTACATTAAAATATTCATAAACAATGACGGACCAACTGGACCAGCTACCAGGGATTAAAATAAAAGCCAAGAATCAACAGCTGAGGTGGTATTCGTTCACTCATTTATTCTTTTATTCAACAAATATTTTGTAAATTTCTGCTACATATAAGGTTCTGTTCTAGCAGTTCTATGATACAGATGAAGAAGGAAAAATATGGATTATAGTCTGGATGCAAAAAAGACAAAAAGAAAGTAAATGGCATAACTGGAAATGCAGAGTAATTGGAGAGGTGCAAGTGGAAGGTCGCTTTGATGGAGGAAAGACCAGGCTGTCTTGTCTTAGATTTCTTAACTTTGCCTGATGTCAGGGAGCATGGGAAGGAAGGAGCAGGAGCATCCGAAGACATCCACAGAACGAAAAGAAAAACACAGAATTAGAATAAAAGAGAAAAAAAAGAAGTGAGAATAGCACAGAATAACACATTCACTTATAATAGACTCCAGACACAAAAGAAGGCATGCTGAAGGGAAAGTCCCAGGGCCTGAGACACGTGGAGGGGGCCGTCAGCACAGCACAGTCACCGATAAAAAGAAGGGGGCGTTCAGACAAAGTCTTACAGGGCTAATTAAAATGATGCAAATATGAGTGAAGCACAGCAAAAATAGGAACAGGCAGTACAGATAACAAGAAGGAGAAAAAAAACTCTGAAAGGGTAAGCCTGTGAGATTTTGAGGAAAAAATCTGGATATGAGTTGAGGCACAAGACATAGGACAACATCAGAACGCCCTGTTCCAAAGGCCTGGGCTGAACTCTTCATATCAATCCAGGGAGAAAAGGAGACACATGGTACAGTGCCAGCTCAGGAAGAGAGGAATATAATCACGCTGCAGAGCAAAAAAGGTGAGCATGTTCTTGAGGCCGTCCTGCCCGCCAGAGTCCAAGACTTCGCAAGTCCTGCTGATGATACCACTGGCCATGCCTTCCAAAGGCCCAGAGGCAGAGGCCAGAAAAATGAAATAAGTGATGTAAATGATGATTGGGGGTAGGGGGTATAATTTTGTAGTGATAATTTTTGAAATATTCTTAATATGTAAGTTAAATAAATTCATTCTAGAAAAATTAGAAGACAGATAACCAAATCAAATATGAGAAAAGAAAAATCATCACCCTAAGTAGTGACATTTCTGAGAGAGAAAAGGCCACTGACTTTTCTAATTAGTTATTCAAAGGTTTTTCACAGGAATTACCAACCCATCCCCAGCCTATCCTGAAAATTGGTAGTTATGGTCCATATATGAGAAAGATAGTAAACCAGATTCCAAGTTCCAAGCAATAAAAAACCTTTCAATCAGCTAATTTAAAATATTCCCTTCAAGTACCTGCAAAGATAAGGTGGCAATATCTGCAAAAGGGTTACCTCAATTAGTCATCAGACTACTGATAAACACATGCAAGAGGGAACAACCCAAGACCAGGGAAAGAACAGTCCTAAGACTAGAGGGAACAGTATCAAGTGTTCACATAGGCTGGGCATAATGCCTATCCCCACAGCCAGACTGGAAAATCTCAGCTCATGGATCATTGGGCAGAGTGCTCAGAAGGGTCTGGCCTCAGCACTAGGGCAAAAATAGCCTTAAATACTACCCTGGTCCTGCCTAACAAATCTTAAAGGTATGACCTGAAAGAATCAAACTGCTTCTAAGTAACCTAACTGCATCCCAAAACAAAGCTTAATAATATTTACAGGAATAATATAATCCAACACTCAACATGGAAAAATATTCAATGTCTGGCATAAAATTAAAAAAATTACCAAGAAAGCAAAGAAGCAGAAAAAAATATAACTATGATAAGGAAAAATAAACCATTGATCAAAACCAGGCAAGAACTGAGGTAGATATTAGAGTTAAGAGACAACGCTATTAAAGCAGCTATAATAGTTGTATATTTTATGTTTAGAAGGTTAAGTAGAGAAGTAGGTGATATTAAAAATGCAAATCAAACTTCAAGAAATGAAAAATATGTTTGAAGAGGAAAATACACTGAGTGGGATTAACAGCAGATTAAATACTGCAGAAGAAAAAATCAGTGAACCTGAAAACATAGCAATAGGAACTATCCAAAATGAAATATATAAAAATACTATATGAGAAGCAGAATAATATATCTTGAAGGTAGACTGTGATAAGTTAAAGATATATACTATAAATCCCAAAGCAACTAATATGTGTGTGTTATAGCTAATAAACCAACAAAAGGAAATAAAATAGAATCATAAAAATAATTCAATTAATCCAAAAAAGGCAGAAAAAGAGGAAAAAGGGAACACAAATAGGTGGAATAAACAGAAAGCAGGTAGCAAGAAGGTAAATTTAAATGTTAACATATCAATAATGATATAAGTTTTATCATTTAGGCACCCTAATTGAGATTGCCTAGATTGGGCAAAAAAGAAAAATCCAACTATATTTTTTCTATAAGAATGCACTATCTATATAAAAGAAACAAATAAGTTAAACATAAAAGGACAGAAAAGATAAACCATGCTGTTCTGGAGTGAAGTGTATCTCCCTCATACTCCTATGTGGAAGCCCTAATTCCCAATGTGACCGTTTTGGAGATAGGATCTTTAAGGAGGTAACCGAGATTAAATGAGGTTGTAAGGGTGGAGCCCTAATCCCAGAGGTCCTTATAAGAAGAGGAAGAGATGCCAGAAATCTCTCTCTGCAAGTTCACAGAGTAAAGGCCATGTGAAGACACAGCGAAAAGGAAACCAACTGTTAAGCCAGGAGGAGAGGTCTCACCAGACATAATTGTGCTGGTACATTTTCTTGGACTTCCAATATCCAGAATTGTGAAAAAACAAATTTTTATTCTTTAAGGCACCAGGCTGTGGTATTCTGTTATGGCAGTCCAAACAGACTAAAATGCATGCCATGATTAATCAAAAGGAAGCTGAAGTGGTTATATTACTGTCAGAAAAAGCAGATATCAGAGCAAAGTATAGCACCAGAGACAAAGTTCATTTCATAATGATTAAGGAGTCAATTTATCAAGATTACATAACAATCCTAAATGTTTATGTGCCTAAAAAGGCAATTTGAAACACATGAAACAAAGAGAAATAGACAAACCTACAACCAAAGATGAAAATATTAATGTCCTTCTCTCAATAATCAATAAAACCATAGAGAGAAAAATCAGTAAAGATATGGAGGACCTGAACAAAACTTTCCACCAACATGACCTAATCAACATTTATTGACTACCTCACCAAACAGCAGCTGTAGACACATTCTTCAAGTGCACATGTAACATTAACCAAGACAGATAGACCATATTCAAGGCCATAAAGTATATGTAGCTAAATGCAAATGATTCATGTTCAACAATGTATGTTTTCTAACTATGATCAAATTAAATTAGAAATCAATAACAAAAAGATTTCTGGAAAATTCCAAAATTTTTACAAACAAAATAACACACTTCTAAATAGCACATGGATTAAAGAAGAAATCAGAACAAAAAGCAGAAAGTATTTTGAACTAATTAAAAATGAGAACAGAACATACAAAAATTTGTGGGATGCCACTAAAGAAGAGAGGGGAGGGGCATATTTATAGCACTAAGTGTTTTTACTGAAAGAGAAGAAGTGTCTCAGATCAATGATCTTGGCTTCCCCTTAAGAAACCAGAAAAAGAAGAACAAATAAACCCCAAATAAGCAGAAGAAAGGAAATACTAAAGATCAGAATGGGATTCAATAAATAGAAGTCAGAAAAACAATAGTGAAAAGCAGGTAAGCCAAAAGCTGCATATTAAAGAAGATCAATAAAAATGATAAGAGTCTAGCCAGGTTGATCAGAATAAAAAGAGGGAAGACACAGGAATGGGAAAGGTGACATCACCACAGATTTTACAGATATTAATAGGATAATAAGGGTATATTATGAATAACTCCATGCCAAAATTTTTGACAGTGAGATGAAACAACATTTTTGAGGGACACAAACTACCAAAGCTAATTCTAAAATTCGTATGGAACCACAAAAGACCTTGAGTATTCAAAGCAATCTTGAGAAAGAAGAACAAATCACTTCCTGATTTTAAAATATATTACAATATGTAATAATAAATAATATAATATAATATTATAATTAATATAATATAATAAATAATATAATATAATACAATAATTACAAAGCAATTAAAATGGTATGTAGTACTGGCATAAAAACTGACCAATGGAACGGAATAAGGCCCCGGAAATGAACCCATGCATAATACAGTAAACTGATCTTTGACAAGGATGCCAGGAATACACTGTGCGGAAAGGACAGCGTCTTCAATGAATGGTCTTGGGAAAACTGGATATCCAGATGCAAAAGACTAAAATTAGACCCTGATCTTATGCCATACATAAACATCAACTCCAATGGCTTCAAGACTTAAATATAAAATTTGAAACTAAAAGTAGAAGAAAACATGGGCAAAAAGCATCATGACATTGGCCTCTAGGCAAAGATTTTTTGGGTTTGACACCAAAAGCACAGGCAACAAAAGTAACAGAGACAAGGGGAACTGCATCAAACTAAAAAGCTTCTGCACAGCAAAGGAAACCGTCAACATGGTACAAAGGAAATCTACAGTATGAAAGAAAATATTTGCAAATCATACATCTGATAAGGGGTTAATAGCTATAAAAATAAAAGGAACTCCTATAATCTCATAGCAAAATAAAATTTAATTTTAAAATTGGCAAAGAACTTGAATAGACATTTCTCCAAGAAGACATACAAATGGCCAACAGATATATAAAAAGGTGCTCAGCTTCATTAATCATGAGGGAAATGTAAATCAAATCCACAGTGAAATATAACCTCACACCTGTCAGTATGGCTATTATATTAAAAAAGTAAGACAGCAGGCTTGGTGGGGATGTGGAGAAACCTGGGCCTTTGTACACTTGGTGGGAACGTAAAATGATGCAGCTACTATGGAAAACAGCATGAAGGAAGGTTTCTCAAAAACCAAAAAATTGAATTATCGTATGATTCAGCAATTTCACTTCTGGGTATATATTCAAGAGAATCAAAACGAGAATGTCCAAGAGATATCTGCATTTCCATTTTCATTACAGTGTTATTCACAATAGCCAAGATGTGAAAACAATCTACTGTCCATTGATGGATAAACAGATAAAGAAAATGTGGTATTTACATATAACGGAATGTTATTCAGCCTTAAAAAGGAAGAAAATCCCGTCATATGCAACAACGTGGATGAACCTGGAGGACATTATGCTAAATGAAATATGCCAGTCACAGGAAGACAGATGCTGCATGATTCTGCTTAGATAAGGTATCTAACATAATCAGCCTCATGGAAACAAAGCCGAATGGTGGTTGCCAGGGGCTGGGGGAGGGGAAATGAGGAGTTGCTGTTCAGTGGTGTAAAGTTTCAGTTATACAAGATAAATAAGGTCTAGAGATTCACTGTACAGCATTGTGCCTATAGTTAATAACACTGTACTGTTTACTTAAAAATTTGTTAAGGGGTAGATGTAATGTTAAGCATAATAATTTGAAAAAGGAAAGAAAAAAGAATAATGATATAACCTGAGTAGCCCTATCTCTGTTAAAGAAATTAGATTGTTAGATGAAAATCTTTCTACAAAGAAAACTCCAGGCTCAGAGAGCTTCAGTGGAGAATTCTATCAAACCTACACAAACTCTTTCAAAACAACCGAAGAGGAGATAACTCTTCCCAACTTATTCTGTGTGCCCAGCATTACTCTGATACCAAAACTTGTCAAAGAGATTAAATGAAAAGAAATCTACAGATCAGTATCTCTCATGAACATAGATGCAAAAATTCAAAACAATGTTTTAAGAAATCAAATCCAACAATACATAAAAAGGGTTATACATAGTGACTAAAAGAGGTTTATCTCGAGAATGCAAGATTGGCTTAACATTCAAAAATCAATGCAATTCAAATTAACAAGTTAAACATAAAAACTACAGGATTATATCCATAGATTCAGAAAAGGCATTTAACATATTCTATAGCCTTTCCTGATGAAAACTCTCACCAAACCAAGAACAGAAGGGAACTTCCTCAACTTGATAAAAGGTATATATAAAAAACTGCAGCTACTACTATGTCCAAAGGTGAAAAATTCAATGCGTTCCTTCTAAAATCAGGAACAAGACAGGGATGTCCATTGTTACCACTTCTATTGAACAATATATTAGAGGCTCCACGCAGTGCAATCAGACAAGAAAAAGAAATAAGAGAAACCCAGGTTGGGTAAGAAGTAAAACTGTCTTTTTATGCCAACAACATGATTGTTTATTTAGAAAAACAGATGGCACCTATACAAAAGCTAGAACTAATGAATGAGTTTAGCAAGGTTACGGAATACATGAGCAATATTCACAAATCAACTTTATTTCTTACATACTATCTACAAATATTTGGAAATATAATACCTTACAATAGGATCAAAAATATGAAATACGTAGAGGCAAATCTAACAAATATATCCAAGACCTATTCACTGAAAATTACAATACTGCTGAAAAAAAGTAAAGAAAACTCAAATAAATGGGAGAGATATACTTTGTTCATAGGTTAGAAGACTCCATATTTTTAAGATGTCGATTCTATCTGAATTGATCTACGGATTCAATGCAACCCAACCAAAGTCTCAGGAGATTTTATGGTAGGAATTGATAAGCTGGTTCTAAATTTACATGAAAATGCAAAGGACCTAGAACATCCAAAACAACTTTGAAAAAGAACAAAGTTGAAAGACTAACACAACTGTTCTCAAGTGCTATGGACTGAATTGTATCTCCCCCAAATCCATATACGTTGAAACTCTAACCCCCAACATGATGGTATTTAGAGATGGGGCCTTGGGGAGGTAATTATGTTTAGGGGATATACTGAGGGTGCAGACCAGGAAGAGCGTTCTCACCAGGACCTGAACAAACGGTCACCCTGATCTTGAGCTTTCGGCCTCCGGAACTGTGAGACAATAAATTTCTGTTGCTTAAGCCGCCCAGTCTACTGCATTTTGTTACGGCAGCCCAAACAGATTAATACATCAAAACTTATTATAAGACTAATCAAGATAGTGGGCTACCAGAACAAGGATAAATAGATCAATAAAACAGAATAGAGTCCATAAATAGACCCACACATATTTGGACAACTGATATTTGACAAAAGTGCAAAGGTAACTTAGTGAAGGAAGCATGGCCTTTTAAACTAATTGCTGAAACAATTAAATACACATATGCAAAATAAACTTTCTTTCGTACATCTTACCATATACTCAGCATAGAACTAACTCGAAATTTATCATAGACCTAAATGTAAAACCTAAAGGGACAAAACACAACAGAAAATTGTAATAACTATAGATTATACAAAGATTTTTGTAGACACAACATCAAAAACACAATATAGAAAAGAAAAAATGATAAAAATTGAGCTTCATCAAAATTCAAAATGCCTGATCTTCAGAAGACACTGTAAAAGAAAAAAAGAGAGAAGCCACAGGTTAGGAGAAAATATGTGTAAATCATACATTTAATAAAGGCTTTGTAGCCAAAATATATAAAGAATTCAAAAATTTCAATAATAAGAAAACAACCCTATTAAAAAATATATCCAAAACACTTGAACAGACACTTTTCCAATGAAGATTTACAGACAACAAATAAAAAGTGAGAAGATGTGCAATATCAATAGCCACCAGGGAAATGCAGATTAAAACCACAATAAGATATCAGTACTCACCTGTTGGAATGTCTTTAAAGGACTGACTGCTAAGACAAGGATGTGAATGTAGCACCCCTTGGAAAAACAGTTTGGCAGTTTCTTAAAAGTTTCAACATGTGCCTATCCTAGGATTCAACCACTCTACTTCTACACACTTATCCAAGAGAAATGAAATCCTGTGTCCATACAAAGACTGTACAGGAATGCTTATAAAGTTTTGACAATGTTTGCAACTGTCAAAAATTGGGGGGAAAACTAATTTCCATCAACATGTGAGCTTCTTCATTGTGGTTTATTCACACCAGGAATAATCTATTGACGCACTCTATAATATGGATGACTCTCGACATAACTGTGCTTATGAAAGCAGTCGGACGGAGGGGTGCGCACTGTATGACTTCATCGATGTAAAATTCCACAAGCTTCACACTGAATTATTCTCGCAGAAACCAGAACAGTGGCTGCCTTCACCTCTCTTCCTCTCTCTCCAAACCTCCATCCAGCATGCTATTGTTTTTACATTTGTTCTGTAACTACAATTACTTTTTGCTGTACTGTCTATAAATTCATTTTGTCAATTAAAATATGGTATTCACAATAAAATTTTGTAGGGGAATATCATTGACTGCAGAGCCTAGCAGTGCCATTGAGCCTGTAGGGGAGATGGAACTCTTGTCAACAAAGTTTTGTTATTAGAAGTAGAAAATACATAACTTTAAAGTTTGGAGAGGGATAGGATGGCACCATGTCTTAATGACTTAATAAGACTTTGCTTCGTCACGAGATCACCCAGCTTCTCAATCATTCTTTTTGTTGGAAGAAATCCATGTTCTCCCAAAAGAGATTCTTCACAGGGCCTCTGACTTCCAGTTCTGTTTGGACTGATGGCTTTCTAGGCCCCCTCAAAGCCCTCCTCTTGGAATTACTTTCCATTACAACCCTGCGTTAGAACCAACGTTCCTTGGAGCCTATGACTTCTTCTGACTTGGATTCTCTTTTGTTTTGGTTTTCTTTCCGAAATGCTCTGTGGATGGTAGGTGGTCTGAGCTCTCCCATGTTTGAAAATGCCTCACTCGATTGATAGTTTGGCTAGGCAGAGAATGTCAGGTTCAAAACCATTTTCCCCTCAACATTTTGCAAGCATGCTTCTTGATTTTTCCCCCCCTAGTATCTAGAGTTGCTGATAACCTACCTGAGGTCAACTGGATTCTCACTTCTTCTTGAGTGACCTATTATTCTTTTAGCATTTTGAATCTTCCCTCTACCCACAGTGTCGGAAACATCACAAGAACACGTCTTGGGGAGGGCTTGCTTACTTACCCTCTTCTACATTCTCTAGGCCTTTGTAATGGAAAGTCCTGTTTCTTCACGTCTAGACATTTCTCCACCTCTTACCTGTTTTGCCTGTTTTCATTCTAAATATCATTTCTGATGTTAGGACATCCTGACTTTTCTCTAATCTCTTAATTCCACCCCCCCACCCCCACCCCTATTTTATAGCCCTTTAGCTTTCTGTTCTACAATCAAAGATTTTTTTTTCCATCTTTTTCTTCCATTGAGTTTTTAACTCGACGATTATTTTTTCCACTTTACTTTTTGCTTTTGATTGTGCTTTTTCTCAGCAACCTATTTTTGCTTTCCAAATGCTTTTTTCTTGAAATGTCCTTCTATGAGGAAACTACATAGACGAACCCTACTCCCTGAATCATCTATCCTCGAGGGTCAGTTTATTTCCACCTGCCTTTTTGTCCTTACTTTTTCTCAGGTTTTTATGATCCTTGGCAATCGATTCGTATCTGTAAGCGAAGCAGACCGGCTCGCCCGATACAGATAGCTGCTCTCTTTGCTCAGGTCTCACCTTCTGTCCACATGGGCGGGCCTTTGCTTTAGGCCTTGGGGAAAGAGGGGGAGGAAGGATGCCCCGCTCCCGCTTCTCCCACCTCCCAGCCAACATGAGGAAAATGTTATTAAGAGTTGGCCCCACTCCTACAGGGGCTCCTTCTCATGCAGACTCCTCTCAGTTATTGTAAAGCCCGGTCCCCTGGTTTTAGCCTGAGCATGTGACACAGGGGAGGGGAATGTGGGCTATGACTCACAGTTACTCCGCAGATGACTGCTGTCCAACTTCCCTCTCGTGCTCCAGCTCTGAGCCTCTCTGTGGGTCTGCTGCCAGGAAAAAGAGCTCCAGCCCCTACTCCAGCCTTCTCCTCGGAATGTGACTTAATCTGTCAATGCAATTCCAAGTACTTTTTACTTTCGAGAAATTTGCCTGTATCTTTAGGTCCCTGGTGCCCCTTCCCTTGCACACAGGACCGTCGTTCACTTAGTGTTCTCTGTTCCTCCTTACTGACGTTTCTATGGGATTTAAGCGGGAAGGAGATGTCCGTGTGTGCTCCACCTGCCGTCTTGAACAAGAATCCCTATTGTGTCGTTGAACACCTTTGTGTTTTGTTTTGCTTTGTTTTGCATATTTTGAAGCAAAAGACTCCTTATAGCTTCCACTTCGGGCCCATAGGACCATACAAACAAGGGTTAATTTCTCTTCTACTTATCAGCTCTCCAAATATTTGAAACTAGTTTCATATCCTTCTATCCTCTCCTGATCAAGTATCTCTAGTTCCACGAACAGTCTCATTGAATGTGTAGTCTTTCCATCATCCTGATCATTTCCTTCTGAACTTCCTCCATCTCTCTAAAAGAATTCAATGCAATGCTTGGGTACAGATGCTAGAGGCTCTTTCATGGTCGCATAGTGCTTCCTACCACATCACACAGCCACTCTGTCCAGCCAACCTTACTTCCCGGCCCTACACACATAAAATGAACATCACACCAACAGCAGCTGCTGGGAAGACTGTATAACAGTGATATATTTAAAAGCCATAAAATTATGGGCAAATAGCAAGAAGAATTCCCACCCATGAATTTCTGGGCTCTCTAGCACACTTTTACACAATTACATTATCACTTAAATAAAGGTAATTTTAAAGTTCTTAATTTTAGTAATTTTGTAAAAAGTGGCACTCTATGCTGAGGAAAATATTGGGAATAAATTATTCCTAAATTCACTGAATCATGCAATTAAACACATACTATATAAGTATGTCTATATATTTTTCCCAAGTATTTGAAGTGCAACTTTAAAATTCCAACACATTTCCCATTTCCCACTAGTAAAATTTTTTATAAAATCTCTAATTAAAATACAAAGGACACTTAAAAGTCAATAAAAAGAAAACAGAGACAAGCATCATGCCCATCTAAAATCTCAGTTATGGTGACATACCCTTATAGCTGACATACCCTTATACCCTTAGAACTTTGAAATTTAAATAAAATGTCATGTCTGAAAATTACATGGGACAGTTCTCAGCTAACACAAAGGTTTTTCTGATATGTGTGCCTTCTTCATAATATCCCCTGGCCCCAGGTCCTTGAAGAGAGTATTTTAAAACTATAAACGAAAAAACACACACACATTTTTGCATATATTATAGGGGAAAATTTCTAAATCAGATGTATTAAAAGACCAAAACATTTTACAGAAATGTATAGAAGTTTTCAAAATTGGTCTATCTCTTTGTTTCTTAAAAATAATTATTTAAGAAACTACCATGTGCTAGGCACTAGTGGTTCAATAACACACTCGGAAGATCTGCAGCCTCTATTTCCATGGAGCTTCCTTGGGTGAAAAACACTCAGATTTGTAAAGCACACTTTTTTCTTTAAGGCTGGTTGAAGAAGACAGACTCAGATGTACGTGAAGCGATGCCACCAGCCTCTAGAAAGCGAGAAGCGGCATCTTTTCCGTTGTCCGGGCCAAGTGGACTATGTCAGTAACGCCTGTGGAATGTTGACTAAGAGGAATCAGAGCTGAAAAGCTGGCTGGAAGCTAAGAAGCCATCTCAGAAAATAGTCATCAGTTATCCCACCCTTGCGCCCTCTGGTCCGTGGGAACTGGGAGGGAAGGCGTTCAGTTCCTGCGGGTGTGTGGCAGAACCTGCCGTGCCTGCCTCTGGGGTCTCCTGCCTTTGCCACGGGCCCCCCGTAAGGCTCATGCCACCGAGCTGTGCTCCTACCGGGCAGCTCTCTTTGCTTGTCCCCGCAGGCCGTGCCCTTCTCGCTCCCTTTTTGTCGCCTGGATGCCCTTGCTCCCGCGTTCACCTGGAGCCCCCTGCTCGGGCGTCCCGGCTGCGCTCAGACAGCTTCCTCTGGGGGCCTCCCTGACCCCCAGCTGCTTAGTCAGCCGGGCAGCCCAGCGACAGCTGTGAGCAAAGACAGGCCAGGAAACGGATCCCAGCTCTCGCTTTCACCAGATGTGGAGTTATGTAAACTTTCTGAACCTTAGCTTTCCCCATTTAAAAATACAGATGCCTGCCTTCCAGGGCTGTTTGGAGGATTAGGTACAATGGCAAAGGAAAAGCCCCTAAACCGAGAACTTGGCACACAGACAGCGTTTAATAAATCCTGCTTTCTGTCCCCTCCTCTCTAGTCACACCTCGGAAAGGCATGAACTCAAAATCTCATGCTTATATCAACCATGGTCCTTATTTTGAAAATCACTGGGATTACGATAATATAAAGTGTCCAATTAAAGTATATAAATCAAAGCTTATTAAAGATTTTTTGATTACTTACAAAGGTCCTTTATATGAAGAATAACTATA
Organism: Miniopterus natalensis; assembly: GCF_054644295.1. NCBI lineage: Eukaryota > Metazoa > Chordata > Mammalia > Chiroptera > Miniopteridae > Miniopterus > Miniopterus natalensis. Next base: position 129,363,432 of record NC_142082.1, read on the forward strand.
AAATAATCAGAATGATCTTTCACTTGAAGTGCATGCATGTGACACTTTCAAAAGATCCTGATCAAAAGCCTCAGCACCGTGTGTCACAGGCCTGTAAGTTTTCAATAGAGACCAGTGCTATAGTCTCAGCAATCGCATCTGCTCTTGTACTAATTTTACAAACTCAGAGCTAGACCAAGAACACAGTACACCAATAGCAAAGATTTCAAAAAAACATTAACATTGTGAGAGCCATAATTATTTTATTTAATAAGAACTTGTATTTGTCCCAAGTCTTTCACCCATGCCTTAAGTACTTTACACACATTCACCCCCCTCACAACATCCTCTGTGGCAGGTCGGAGGTGCTGGGATGACTCAGTTGTCCCCGTTTCCAGGGCTGTGCACAGAAGTCCTGTGCCGTCAGTCAGCACAGTGACGTTGGCTGTGTTTTTGGGTAGGAGGAAGTGATGAGGAATATGGGGTACGCACAAACAGGCCAGAAAGCTTCCTGTTCTGGTCTAGTTTTCACTCTGTTTTGAGAAAATATGGACTCATTAGTGCTTTACTTAGTCAACTATTTATAAACATAGTGGATAAAAGCATAGAATCTGGAGTGCGAAGCCTGGGTTCAAATTCCAGCTCTGTCACTCAGTAGCTCTAAGGCCTTGGGTGAATTTAGCTTCCACATCTGTAAAGTGGGCAGAACAAATAGTTACCATAGACCTGCTATAGGGAGCAGAGCCCAGCATATAATTACTGTTCCTAATTATTGGAAACTATTTAGTGTTAACTTTTATTCCTATGGTAGGCACTAAGATGCAATCGTGGACAAAGCACTCCATAAATATTTAGTGGCTAAATAATGCAAAACCATAATAAAGTGAAGCTATAAATATAATTTCAGACACCCAGGTGGTTTCCATGAATGGCTGATGTCAGAGAATAAAAATTTAAACATTCATATGATTTAGTCTCAGCAACATGCTCATTTGCCCAAAAGCAGAAATAGATCACAAAATAGAAATGAAATTATACACCTGATGTTACCAAAGACAGACCAATGAGAATAAGCCCACAGCTCTGTGCACAAGTGTTTCTTTTTTAACTTGGCTATCATAGGAATATTTTTAAAATAAGCTTATAAACCTTGTTTAATTGCTAGCCAAATACACTGACTCTACAATGAGGTCATGTTTGGAAATATATGTACCAACATTTAAATGACTGAAAAACCATAAGAAAATCTTAACTACTTCAGCCAAATTCAGTCTCAATATTGAAATGTGAGATGTAAAAATTAGGGGAAGGTATATCCTCAATTGAATCATTGTTTTATGCCACCCTTTATATATGAGGACAGGGTAAAGGCATTTCAGGATATCATTATTAAAACCGCTTGCAGCATAAACCAGTTCAAACCACTGCTAAAATTTCTAGTGCTGCTTAAAAATGTTCAGCAGAGCATAACTACAATATTTACGTCTGGCTACAAGCACATAATCATCTTAAGTCTCGATTTTAAATACCGATATTTTCTTCTAAAATTCTTAAAAATGTATGCCCTGTAAAAAGGGGCATTTAATAAGCATGATGTAAAGCTGCAGGGGAGACTGAGCTACTAAGGAAGGTGTTTAAAGAGTGAACACAAGCAACTGATACAAATAAAAAATGGCACAGGAGGCCAAGGAACAGAGGGGGCTGGAGGGAGAAAGTGGCCCCTTCCAATTGAGAGGAGAATGTACATCCATATAACCAAGTGTGTTCTGTTTTTTAACTTTCCAAGACATGATCAAATATTAGGAACCATGAGTACTTAGAAAGTTGGCCATTTCAGAAATCGGCGTAGAGGTAAGGGTTGTTTCTTTAACAACTAATAAAAACGACAAGAGAGAAAAGAAAACCAGAAAGGATGGTGAAGCCATTCTTCAAAGTACAGTGATGGGAAGCTGCCTTCAGTGCTGGGCATCCTGAAACCACCAACGATCCCTGAAAATCTCTCTCTCTCTCTCTCTCTCTCTCACACACACACACACTCACACACACACACACTCACACTCAAAAGTAATGATTGATAAAGGGGGAGAATTAACTATTATTCAAAAGTTCCTTTGCAGGTAGGTATTATGTTTCCTAAAATTCTGTGACTTACATTTAAATACAGAGCCCTTAAATATTTTGGCTTTCTGTGAGTCTTAGTTTGGGCGAAGAAAGTAAAATAAAGTGGAAGTGGGAGTTAGGTACTCTGTGGCTCCATTTACCCGGTGGTCTCCGAGCACCAGCGTATCTGGATTATAGACAGAATCTACTTTGTCACCTTATTGCACTCTACATCCATTTCTCTTTTAGGAGACAATGATATGTGTATATCCAAAATATTATTTTAAAAGTGTTAATACAGATATTATGCCTTAACATGCTTATATTGATCTTCTCTTGGTGTTATAACAAATTACCATAAACTTCATGGCTTAAAACCACACAAATTTATTATCTTACAGCTCTATAAGTTAAAAGTTTGACACATCTCATGGGGCTAAGATCAAAGTACCCGCAGGACTGCATTACTTCCCGGAGGTTCTAGAAGAGAATGCATTTCTTTGAGGTTTCCAGCTTCTAGAGGCTGCCTGCATTCCTTGGCTCGTGGACCCCTTCTCCATCTTCAAACCCAGCCACCTTGTAACTCTCTAAACAAAAACACAATAATTATATCTCCCTCTGACTCCATTTTTCTGCCTCCTCCCATGGTTAAGGACCCATGTGGTTACATGCAGACTACCTGGAATATTCACAATAACCTGCCTATCTCAAAATCAGTTGATTAACAGGTTTAATCCCATCTGCAAATTTAATTCTCCTTTGTCCTGTGTATTAGTTTGCTAGAGCTGCCATAACCAACTACCACAGTCTGGGTGACCTAAACAACAGAAATTTATTTTCTCACAGTTCTGGAAGTTCAAGGCTGGAAGTCCAAGCTCAAGTTGACAGCAGGGTTAGTATCTGGTGATATCTCTCTCCTTGGTTTGCAAACAACCGCCTTCTCACTGGGTCCTCACGTGGCCTTCCCTCCCCATGAGCACAGAGGGAGAACTCTGGTATCTCAGTCTTAAGAGATTAGGACTCCACCTTCATGACTTCATTTAACCTCTGTACCTCCTTAAATGCCCCGTCTTCAAATACCGTCTCACTGAGGGTTGGGGCTTACTAAAGAAAAGTGTTTCTGCACTTATAATACTCTGATACCAAAAGTTGGGGTTTTTCCTCACCAGCCAGCAATTCTTCAACTCTTCAGACATAATCTAGCTGTCCCACAATTAAATTAAATTCTTACACTAACTGCTGGAGTTAGTGCAAATCACATAGGTTAAGGGCTGAGTCTCACAAGGCCGCTCCCATTTCAGACACCAGTCCTAAGTCCCAGGTTGTCCCCTGTACTTCTGACTAACCAACTATAAATCATAGGTTCCCACAATCCCCTTCTCAGATTAAATAGTGATAAAGGCTTACAGATCTCAGGGAAACACTTTACTTAAATGTATCAGTTTATTATAAAGAATACTGTAAAAGCTACAAATGAACAGCCAGATGAAGAGGTACGGGGTAGGGTCCAGAAGGGTCCCAAGCGCAGAAGCTTGTGTCCCTGTGGAGCTCAGGTGCACCAAGCTGCCTGTAAGTGGACATATTCGCTAACCCAGAAGCTCTCTGAGCCCTGTAGTTCAGGGATTTTAATGGAGGCTTCATCTGGTAGGCACGATTGATGACTAACTCAGTCTCCAGCCCCTCTCCCCGGCCCTGAGTTCAGGGGTAAGAGCTGAAGTTCATGCCTGGTCTTTCAGGAGACCAGCCTCTCTCCTGACACTATCTAGGGGCCCTCAGCCACCAGCCATCTCATTAGCATACAAAAAGGCATTCTTATCACTATGGGGATCCCAAGGGTCTTAGAAGCTCTTGTGTCAGGAACTGGGGACTAAGACCAAATATTGCAACAAAAGATTTTACTATCACCCCTATCACTCAGGAAATTACAAGAGTTTTAGGAGCGCTGTGCCAATAACCAGGGACAGGTACCTATCATATATTTCTTATTATATCACGACGTCACAAGCTTCAACATAAGAATTTTAGGGGGAACAATTCAGTCCGTACATCATGGGCTCTCACAGTCCCGGGTCCCGGGAGTGAGGACGTGGCATCTGTGGTAGAGCCTTTATCCTGCCTGCCACGGCTTCACCTTGTGCCCCAGGCTCACCATCGTGAGACACTCTGAGGTCAGACGAGGGGACCGCGTGAGTGTCATCACAGATAGGGCCAGGGGGAGGAAAGACTCCTTGGGACAGTGGCTCTTTTGCCTTTCCCCCCCCCCATGCCCAAAGTGGTTGCAACTGATGCTTGGACCACTTCCAGAGAACCAGCCTTCCTTCCTCTCTGGCACGGATTCAGGGGAAGACCAATGTGCTCACTTACTCAGAGTAAAAGGCGCAAGTGTCAGCGGCGCCAGGCCCTCCAAACCTTGCGCTGGAACAGCTGCAACACTGTGGCGGCTCGCAGGTGCCCCGAGGTTAATCCGAACACTGTTCAATGGTGTGCACCGAGCAGCCCCTGGTAAAGGACTCATGTACTGAGATTTAAAATCCACATTTTAAGATGGCATATTGCATGAAAGAGACAAGAAATAAGCACAGCACTAGCTGCTATAAAGGAATATGCCTCTGAAAAGTGCAGAGAGAAGCTGATTCCCAGAGCAGGCAAAAGCTCACATCTTTATATTCCCCTTGTATCATTCATGAAGGTCACGGGGTTAATCAGCCTCATCATTCATCATTTGTGTGTCAGGATTCATAGGGATGCAACCACCTTGATACAAGGCCTTACTGTTCTCGAGGAAATAATTAGCCCAGGGAGTGTGAGAGGCAGATTCTGAACCTGGAAGGACATAGCAGTATTTGCAGAAAGAAAACCACTGTAGCGTCCCCCTACCTTGTCATCTGTACTAGACCACCTCTTCCTGCCGGCCACAAGCTTGTTAATAGATTTTTTACCCAGAATTACTACCATTCTGATAACACCCAAAAGATCGAGCAATAAAAAGAAAGAAAGGAGGTTAAGGTGACAAGGAAATACTTTCTTGTTCTTCTGCCATCACACACACACACACACACACACACACACACACACACACACACACACGTCTTATTAAAGAACAAATTCGTAAGCTGTGCTGATATAAAGAGCATTTATGCTCTTCGCATTATGATTTTCCTAAAGAAAAAAAGCCGACACCTACAGACCTTAACTAATATCTAGCCTCAGTCACACCCTGATCACAACGTCCTTGTGTCAAGACCAGCACTGAAGCAATGCGCACTGGCATTCAGAAAAGTCTCTGCAACCCCTGAACTGCCCCTTCCTATGCCCATGGCAGACGTTGCAAAAAGCTTCATAGTCCCAAGACAGGATTTCAGGCAGCCCCTATCAAGCACTCAAGATTGGCATTAGAAATGAGGCCTGGTTGTCTTCCTGGCATATACTATTTCTCATTTCTCCCTCTACCAGCCTCTCCCTTGCTTCCTTCAAACACACAAGTAGGCCTTACTCTATAGCAAATATTTGTAGAGAACCTACTGTGTGCCAAGCACAATTAAATGCCCTCATGGAACACAAAAGTTAATAATCAAACCAGTCCTAACAGTGAAGTTTAAGGTTTTGAAAGTGGATGTTGGGGTTATTACGGGAGACGCCCTCTGGGGTATCTCAGCCAGTCCCAGGGGGGCTGAGTGAGGTGGGGGAAGGGCCCAGGAGGCACCGGCCACCGGAGACCAAGGGCAGTGGGAATTAGCCAGGCCAAGAAGAGGAGGGAAACCACAGTCTAGGGAGTGGAAACTGGGGGTGAGAAAGCAGAGCATGGGGTAGGAGCAAAAACGGTTCCGCAATAGGTCAGCGAGACAGAAAGTGCATTTCCTCCCCATCAGGAAAGTCCTCTACTCACTTGGTCCACAGGGGTCTTCTTTTCTTTTTACTTCTTTCTTCCTTTCCAAATACTCTTCTTAATAATGTATTGGGGGTTTAAAAATATTATTAAAATGTGATTGCTCATGGTGAAAATTGATGAAAAACAGCTAAAGAGAATTAAAATTAAAGTCAGCGCCCTGTTCACACATTGGTCTATTTTCTTCTGAAAGCTTTTCCTATGCCATCTCTCTACCCTGGCCTCTTTTGGAGGGAGGGCATTCAGTTTTGTTTCCTATTTTGTTGGGGGGGGGTAGTTTTTTGTTTAATATTATACTGTGAACATTTTGTACATCAAAACATAAATTTTGAACATTTGGTTCATCAAAATATAAATTTATCGTAATTTACTAAGCTATCGGTGGCTACAAGTATTTTTCTAAGTTTGTGCTACTTGATATCATTATGATTATTCTTGTACATAAATCTTTGTTTACATGGTGGGATATTCTGAGACCAAGTCCTGGACGTAGAATTGTCGGTAAAACAAAATAAAAGGAGCATTTCTAAAGCTCCTAGCCAGATTGCCAAGTTGCCCTTCAGGAAGGTTCTGCTGACTACACCCCAGCAGCATCCATGAGCATTTTGGGCCACCCCAGGCCCCTGCCAGCCCCGAGCAGCATTGTTTTATTCACTGCTGATACTTCATGGGTTAAAATAAACTCTTTGCTTTTATTTGCATTATTTTGATTTACAATTTTAAATGGGTGTTTTTTGGGGGGGAGGGCCATATAAATTTTTTTAAACGTGATATTTGTCCTTGATTCCACTGCTTTATTAATGTTTTTCTTACTGATTTAAGAAGTCCTTAATGGATTAAGTGAACCTGTGAATCCTGAGCTGTTGTAGGCAAATGGTCCTCTCAAACTTGTCAGTTAAAAACCTTTAAGGCTTGTTTGTAATTTTTATATAGTCACATTTTAAAAAACACATTTTTTCCCCCACCTGTGCCACTCTAGTTATAAAAATAACAGGACAAATGGTATCTTTGGAATCCTGCTCAGCCTTATCCCCACCTCACTTCCTAGACTGAGCCCGGGACCTGGGACCATGAATAATCCCATCAAGTTATCTCCCCCTGACTTCCCTGCGGCGGTCTCAAGGAGTCTCACCATTTCTACTTGGCTCCCCTCCAGGGTTTCTCCACAGGAAAAAAGAAAGGCTCTTTAAAAACCAACTTTAAACGCTTCAGTGGCTTCCTGGTGTAATCAGAAGAAATTCCCAACTCCTCAAGGCAGCGGCCAGCCTTCTCCAGGGCTGGCCCTGCTCCCCCCTCCCGCATCCGCCCCTCCTGCCCCTTGCTCCCCAGATGCCAGGCAGGGGCCTTCCTGGGGCTCCGGCCCTGCCTCGCTCATCCCTGGGGGGGCTGCCCTCTCCCTCAGGTCACCACTTAAATGCCGCCAACCCGCAGGGGCCTCGGCTGACCTCTAGTCTTTCCTCGCAAAATCTAGCTACTTCTCCTTCCTGGCACGTCTCATAACTGATAACTAACATTTTTGTGATGATCTGAAGCTTAGGATCTACCTCCCTCTCTAAAATGTTACCTGCAGACGCCACACCTATGTTCGCAGCGTAAGCCCAGAGGGAAGACGGAGGGGAGGAGGGGAAAGGATTCCAACGCTTTCCTCAGCTCGGTTCCACTCAGCTTCGAGCGGCAAAAACTCCTCCCGGATCCTAATGAAAAAGTGCCAGTGTTAGCGCAGGTCCAACCTCAGGTAACGGGGTTTTGCAGAGGGAGCCACCAGCCCCACACATGCGGCAGTGACCCGGGAAGGTGAAGAGCACGCCTGCGCTGCTGGCTGAGAGTTGAGAACACAAGACAGCCACAAGGCTTCACTTTTCAAAGGAAATACCCTCCCCTCTGCAAAAGCCCCAGCCTCTTTGGCACCCCTCAAGTTACACCAGAAATCATGTAATTAGGTGCTCACTTAGCACTGGATGAGCAGATGAGTGAGTGATACACGACATGCCTCAATGACAGGAATTCTCTTCTCCTCAAACACTCTATTAGCCTGAAACCCAGCAAGACCTGACCAGAGACCTACGTCCCTGACTCTGTTCTTATCCAAGAGCAGCATAAATGACCTTCACTTACATGGAATTTTGCCTTTTGCTGTTCTCAGGTTGTTTAATGATTTCTGTCTAATCTTATCTTTCCGATTAAACATAAAGTCCTCAAGAGCAGGACACCTCCTTCCCCTTCTCTCCCTTTTATTTACTTATTCCTTATTTTAGTTCGGATATTCCAAATACCCTAGAGAGATGTTTAATTCCTAAGAAAAGGCAGAAGGGAGGGAGGGAAACCTAACCAGGAAGATAGCTGAGTTAGGGGAGAACTTGGTTTAGCTGACTCTACAATCCCACTTCCCCCTCTTTTTTTTTTTCTTCTTTTTTTTTTTTTTTTTAAACAATCCCTTTTAAATCTAAAATGTCCTGAAAAGATTTAATTGAATTAATAAATAAGATTTTACTCCAAGGCTTCAAATTTCAGCAAAAGATAAATAGCTTACTTGTATTTCACACCATGTAAACAAAGGCATTAATTTTCACCATTCTCTGTTCTCCAGTAGATCAGGTACTGTAATTCTCTTCGATGCAATGTAGCAAATTAGACACTAAAATAGCGCCAGCTACTTTTCATACACAAAGAAACGCTACTGTCATTTTCACCTGACTGTTTCTGCATCCTAAAGAGCCCTCAAATCCGTCCTCTTCTTTAAACCCCCATCCCTGCTGTCTGGTCTGATCTGCTCTCTTGCAAACACTCTGGGTTGGTTTTCCTTCGTCTGCTCTTTACCCTTCTCGGTGCATTCTACTAAAGACAGCCATGGCATTTAAATACCAAGCTGCTCATGGTTATTTCCCTCCTTAAAATCCCTTGGTTGCTGCCTTTGCACATTAATGAAGACCTTCAAGGCTTGGCATGGTCTGGGGCCAACCACTTTGCCAGCTTCATTTCACCCCAACTTCTCTCATTCTTGGGGTTCCTAGGGTTCCGGCCACAGGAACTTCCTTTCATTGCTCACACATACCTGGCTCCCTCTAGCTCCAGGGTTTCTGTGCATGCTCCCTTCCTCAGCTCAATAGCTACTTATTTCCTAGGGAAGCCATTCTTGAGCCATCCAAGCCAACACAATCCACCACCCCCCCCACTCCGTTATATACATACACATTCAGCAAGCCACCTGCTTTTCCTTCACGGTACTTATTACATTTGCTATTATGAATTTGTTCATATAATTACTTGCATAACGCCTTGCCCTCCCAGTCTAAAAACTGTAAAGACCAAAACTATGTCTGTTTTGTTCACCATTATATACCCTTAGTGCCTGAATAGTACCTGGCATGTAGGAGATATTTAATAATTATCTGACAAATGAGTGCCATCTGCAATACACATTAGTAAGATAGATGTCTTTTTTTTTTCTTTTTAATCTAAGCCTACCCAAGCCAAAATTTCAATAAATTGAATTCTAGGCAAAGGGGAAATTAGGTTGGATATTCCTCTTCAAATAAAAGGATGACAAATTAGGCCAAAGTTACCCATACACTTATTTCCTGTAAGTCTACATCAATTGCTTGCACACTAATCACATTTCCCCCCAAACCACTGAAAGCAATTCAATAAGCTCTTACTTAAATGATCTGGGCCTGCTCCTGGGTTTTTGTTTTGTAAATAAAACACATCATTTTCACAAGTGAAGAAACAGTATAAATATTTAAAACTCTTCAAACTTAGGAGGGGAAGTAATTTGGGATAAAAAGCAAGGAGAAAACACAGTATTTTAGTTTGTAAAATTGGTTTATTTACAATTTGGTATTTTAAAATTGTATTTGGAATTTTATATATTTCCCCGGCAGGCATTCTGTTTTCCTAAACATGGAGGCAACGGAGAGGACACCTGAGTAAGTCTGAATTTAAGAGATTTACCTGCTGCTACAGTCAGTGAAATTTAACTTTTAATCCCTGAGAATTAGTAAAAAGTCAAGAATATTCTCACACATTCAAATGTAAAAGGTCTATTTCAAGAACAGAAATAAAGCCACTAAAATGGACCCCCCCACATACAGCAACATAGTAAGTTCCTCTTTCACAAATAAACCCCGGGGGGGGGGGGTGCACATCATTTTAGTTAGCAGGTGTACCCAAAGAGACTAAGATGGCCTTGTCCTGTTTTTGGTAGTTTCTCCCCCTTTAAAAAATGTTCCTGGACAAGAATACACAATTCATTCAAATCATAGTAATGCCCACTGCTAGTTCAAATCGTCCCCCTTTCTAAATGTGTGTGTACTTGCACTGTTAGTGATTCTCCTTCACCACCCAAGACCAAAATTCTTTATTTGATTGCAATCTGAAGCCCCAGCTGTTTTTGCAAGGTCGCTTTGGAGTCTCTTTAGTTTCCTCCAATATCAAGTGGAGATAATTATAGCTCATAGGGATGTGTAAGGCTGAACTGATGTTCATACACCACCATGGGACCTGTGAAGCTTTCTTCAGGAGGAGCAATGCTCCGGTACACATGACAGTTACATCCTGCTGCTCCTTAGTATAGATGACTAGTCAATACCCCTAAGTGTCAGCCTTCTTCAGAGGAGTAAATATTCATTCATTAGTTTGCTCGTTAAACTTCCTTGAGATGCAAAGGAATGGCAATTACGCCCCGCTCCCCATGTGAAAATATAGCACAGATATTAAGGATGCGACCACAGCAAAACAGTAAGTCAAACCAAAGAAACCAAAGAATTTGCAGAAAGATGCAATTTTCTTATGTATGTGCAACACACTGGCAGTCATTTTTCATTTGGGGCAGTGTTAAGTATCACTAATGACAAGTGTTTATTTGCCTAATGGCCCAAAGGAAACACTGTAATTCAAACTTTTTAAAAACAACAATGAAACAAACCCACAAATACCCTTTCCCCAAATGTCTCTTCACGCTCTCCTTCCAAAACAGAAATCAAACTAACTTCGCTCTCTCTAAAAGGCCAATACCAAAGCCAGCTAGGGACGTTCTCAGGTGCTAGTTTAAAGGAAACCTTTAAGTTCCAAGAATATCACTTTGTATAGTTGTTGATTCCAAAAGGGAAAAGATGACAGAAATTTCAGAAAGAGCTTTGCAGAAAAGAGAATGAGTGGGAACTATGATCTGATCTGCGGGAAGTCAGATCTGGACAATCTACTTATTTAATTTGCTGCTTTAGCATCAACTTTCAATGTTACACCTAATGTGCATTTCTTAAAAATGTATTTCTAAATATGTAGGGTTTCTTGGTTGGTTGGTTGTTATTTTTTCATGGGGTAAGACGTCTGAGTAGCAAGAGAAGCAGTGATGGAAGTCCAGGGCTTACGCTCCGATGAGGCCATGTGTGCGTCTGGGAATCCCCCAGTATGCTCGTTTTCGCAAATCCCACTTCCACCGCAGGAAGCCAGACTAAGTCATTCTTCGGCTGTTAGTGGTAGGAGGGGTGTAAATAAAAATGCGAGGTAGTTCTTTCCACAAGAGGGAAATATTTGTCTACATAATAACCCTGCAATGTCTGACAAATTACCAGAGCATCTGCTTGCTGTCATCTATCTGTAAGTAAACTCTTAGCTTGGTATTAACTGAACTTGACAAATTATGAGCTAGTTGCAGTTCACAGGCCTTATTTTCTGATCCAGCCATGAAAGACGGAGACACTAAAAACCCCAAAAATGTGAACCATAAAGACCACCAAATACAAGAACAGCAAAAGCATAAGCACTGAAAAGCATATGGGGGAGCTGGTAAGAGCACATAATTTACCAGAACTGTGCATAGAAAAGAAAGAAAACTAGTGGGGATTAATTTATAGACTGCTCTCACAGCTTAACTGGCCCCCTGAAGGTTAAAAAGATATATAAATAAAAAATAAAAATGAAAAAGATTTGAAGTTCTAGCATGATAGAGAACACGGCAGAGACTACATAAAGGAAAGTAACATAGAAATACTAAAGGTAAAGGAACAGAATATCCTGAAAAAGCAAAAGTTGCCTACAAAAATTTCCAGTCTTTCTTACTTGGAATCTGCACATTTATGTTGAATAAGAAATCAGTTATCGCTGAAAATATTTGCATTCTACATTCTCTCTAGGCTACTAGACCAAGAATGCCAGAAACAGGTCAGGTGTAACATTACCGTTAGAAAAGGGGAGAGAAAGTAAGGTAGGACATTAAAATTTTATTCTGAAATTATCTCTGGCCACGACAATAAAATTTAACAAATATTCACTGAACAGTCTTACTCCTGTCATCAGCTGTACAATACATACAGTATCATAGAACTGGCCACTAGGATTAAAATCCACTAGAACATATTTCATGTTAAGTGGCGACAGCAGCATCTCACAGAAATTTGTACATACATATATACAGTCCACATTCAACCATTTTCACATATTTTCAGTACACACAGTTGCAGCATATTACAGTCACGTGTCTAAGTTGTTGCTCGATGAAAACCCAAGCCACTGCCTAGACATAACTGTAGCAGTTGAGCTGAGTATAATTACAATTAATTTTATGTGTCCATAGCAGAGAGATGTACAAGCCCCTAAGAAACAGAGTTCACAAATACTGTTTTTTTTAAATGCTACCACAGCATTATGTTGGGCAATATTAAAACCTTTACCAACCAAATCAGGTTTGTTTTTGTTTGTTTTAAAAAGTCTTCTGCTTACCAGAAATATTCTTGATGAAAAAAATTACAAAAATGAATGCTCTCTTTGAAAATAATTCACGCTTTTAAGATTCCAATATGGCCCAATGCTACTGATGCCTAAAGTGTTCCTAACACTCTGATGGAGTCCTTTAACCTGACTCCAAACCAACCGTAAGTTTAAAAGTGGCTTAAGTGCCTTGCACCCAAATTGTAAAAATCCCTGGCCATCCTTGCTAGAGCCAGGCACATAGAAAAGGAATGCACTTTGGTTCATACCAAATGCCCTGGGATTAATCACACTATAAAATTAAATGGTTTGAGGTAAATTTTTACAAATAGTTGTTGTTTTTTGTCTAGTGTTAGCATAACAAAAAAAATCATTAAAAGAAATCACTGTGATGTTAAGATACAACAAAGACCATCTTTAACCCCTTAAACATAGGAATTCCGGGTGTAACTAAGCAATGGTTACTTTTCTCAGGTGTAACTAAGCAATGGTTACTTTTCTCAGTGCCTGATGATGATTCACGCCTTATGGTTTCTATTAAGGCCTAAGAGTAACTGGATATTTAAGACAGATGTATCTTTGCAGAGGTGGGTTCCATCCTTACTGCCCAATAATCAAAGTTAAAGAGGCCAAAAAATGCATGCCCTACCACATGGCATTCGGAACAAAAGGCACATTGTTAACACGAAGGGCACAGCTTCTCCTCTCCTGTTCATCTACGCTGTCCTGCATCACGCCGTTCCACTGTTGTAGGGATACGCTTACACGGTGATGCCCACGCTGGTGGCGCAAGCAGCGGAGCCCGTGAGGCTGCAACCGAAGACAAGACGACACTGTGCTACTCCTACATCCGAAAACAGCTCAGACATCCCTAGACAATGGTAACCTGTGAGACCAAGGACTGTTTCCAAGCCAACTCCTAGTAGCCTACCAGAGCCCTTCAATGGTTTATGTTTTAAAAGTCACAATGATGAACATTTTTCTCTTTTTGACGTTATCACCAAGCTAGAATTTTTGAAAAGCTGCTCTATCACTAAACACGGAACAGGGTGGCTCTTGGGAATAAATTTCACTGAACTTGGGGGGCGGTGGAAGCCCCCACGGCACTGCACATTATAGTTTGGCTTAAAAGTTTCTGGTTACATTTGTGAATGAAGATAGTCACAAATGCACGGTTGGCATCTTAAGAACCAGTTTTGTGTGACGGAGGAAAAGACAAACAGTATTAGTCTATTTATAAGTTTTCACGTGTATAATCATTTCAGAGGGAAATTCATATTCATGGCAGGCTCAGGTTCATACATTTAAACCTAAATGTGAAGGTGAGAGTGAGCATGGAGGGGGAGCATTGCAGGGGGAAAACAGCCTTTACGTTTTTGTTTATTTTGATGACCTAAAGAAGCTAACCACCATCAAGAGGCTTCTGGTTTTACAAAGCCATCACACCAAGTTTTACACTTCTTATGCCTTTAAGCCAAAATTTTAATAATAAATACATGATCCTTAAATTCTGTAAGCCACTGATTGGGGGTATCAGCACATGAGCATTATTTAAAATGCAAATTACTAACACACTGCGCTTCCACAGATTACACAGAAATGTGTACAATATGGTGAAGAATTTGACTAGGGGGAAGAAGCTATAATTTTTAAATACAGAAGTACAAATTAATTTATCAGTAACACCCTTAAATAATAAAGCAAACATCAACATCACTATCTTATTAATAAGCTAATCTTATTACTGTTTTTTGGCAAATATTTGTAGTATTTCCTGAGCATTTTTCTCCACCATCAACTGACAAAGCCTCAAAATAAGTAAAGTGTTTTGTTCAAAACTACCTTTTTTTCTTTCTTTTTTTTTTTTTTAAAGTAAGAGAAACTGTAGGATTAATATTAAAAAAACGTAACCGGAAACTTTCTTGGCCTCACTGGGGACCATGCTTTAAGTACTTGTAAATCAATTTACAGGCAATACAATAATATCTGTTCATATAAAAGAGTATTTACCTTAATTTATACTACCCAAACCTATTCCCAAACAGGCAGAAATCTTTCTATATTAAATTGCACATACTAAAAAAAATTTTTCACGTGCCTTGCAATTGATATATATCACTGTTCATACATTAGTGATAAAATATTGAAATTTCCACTGTGAAAATAATTATTCAGAGAAGAAAATATTCTTTTTACTTTTAACTCGGTTACTTTCCAGGTAAAGTGTCATTCTCACAAAAGCAATCAGTGCAATCCAAAAGAAAGTAAACTAAAACAGAGGAATGCAATTTCTGTGGTTCTTCTAATGATGCAAAGACTAAATCAAACCATTTAACTTGAGGTTGAACGTTTCCTCCTTTAAATTTGTTGTTCAAATTGGCCTGACTGAACAGCCACAGTGACTTCTGTTCGAGATTTTCAACCCTTCTTTTTTTAAGGAGTTGATACTTTCCCAGGCTAAGAGAACCTTACAGTGGCACCTGGCAAGTGGGAACTCACGCTAATCTGTTAAACCTTCTTTGGAACTGTGGAAATCCCCACCTTAAGTAGCTAGGCTGGCTGTTCTTTTTTAAATTGGAATATGAAACGATGGTCATAATCACAGCTGAAATGTCTCTTTTCTGTATTAACAGTCTGGGATTTCTATTTGACAAAAGAAAGAAAAAAACTAAATGCAAGCAACAGATGTGTGGTAAAAAGAGTAACAGAGGAGAAAAGCAAAAAGAGGGGAGGAACAGTTCATGGAATACATGTCTAAATTTAGGTGCAAGACCAATTCTGTAATATGAGGCTTCTTTACAAAATAGCTCGCTGATCATATTAGATTTGGAGGAACACTTTTCCATTTACTCACCAGATTTGGTTGGCCAGCTTTGAGAATGTCAGAATGCTAACTGGTCATTTAAATCTTGGGAATTTTGTTGTTTGAGCATGACTTCAGAAAAAAAATCTCTAAGGTGCAATTTTTCTTAGAACATCATTTTCATCCTGACCATTCTCCTCCCACTGTAACTACCACCCAGATAACCTACAGAAAACAGAAGGAGGACATGCTGCACCTGTGCATGAACCTGGGGCATGGAAGGGAAGGGTCTTCGGGGACAATCACCTGGAGGAGAATATACCATGAACCATAAAAACATAGTGAATGCCTTTGACACCAATCTGTAAATGCATGGCAGTCATGAAGTAATCAATGGCCTGCCACTGATGTTTATTACTCTGCCACACTAAATACAGTAAGGCTCATCATATTTTTAGAACACAAAAACAGTTTCAGAAAGTATAAAAACTTAAAGCATTGTCCCCATGTATTTTATAAAAACAAAACAAACAACTTTCTTACATTAAAATAAGTGCTGAAGAGATACAAATGAGTCGAGTTATTGAGCAAATAAAAACAGGTCTGAGCTACTCCATTTCAACCCAATTAAGGCTCAGCAACATTGTATCTTTCAGATTACTAGCAAGGGGGACTCAGCTCAGCTAACAAGTTTTGGCAAGACTGTCCTCTGCTGAATATTCCCGTTGGCATCTGTCATCTGTGCCAAATTAGTCCTCAGTTTGGAAGCGGAGCTGGAAGGTGGAGGTAACTTGGAAATGGAAGTGATAGCACCAGTGCTCTCGGTGATCCTTTTCACCGCCGTCTTCTCCCCCGCTGGAGGCTTTGGCAACCGCCTCCTCAGCCAGGGATGCCGCAAAGCCTGGCCGGGGGTCATGCGGACCACAGGATCCCATTCTAAACACTGTTTCAAGAAGTCAAGGAAAAGGGGATCGTCACACCCCTTCAGTGCATTCCCCCACTCTCTGCTCTCCGGTGGGCCCCTCAGCTTCCCCCTGCGGGAACGGCCTCCGTTGAGAACCACAGAGCCGTCTGAGAGAGTCGTGACAGTGCAGTAACGGGGATAACCCTTGGAGCTCACAAAATTTTTGGCTCGTTTAGATGCATCCAGCAGTTTCTGGGAGGGCATGCCCAACAGTTCGATCATACAAGCCAGCTGGTCCCCTTCATCTTCCCCAGGCAAGAGGGGGTACCCGGTGAGGAGCTCTGCTAAAATGCAGCCCAGGCTCCACATATCGATGGGCATGCCATACCTGGCGCCAAGGATCACTTCCGGAGCCCGGTAAAAACGGGACTGAATGTATGTGTAGACACGCTGATGCTCATAACAACTGGAGCCAAAATCGATCACTTTAATACCACTTCTACCCTGCTGCTTTAATAAAATGTTCTCGGGCTTAAGGTCACAGTGAATTATTCTGTTTTTGTGCAAAGCATCCAAGCACTGCAGGATGGAGTGGGCAAACTTGCGAACCAAAGGCAGGCTGAAGCCCTGGAACTTATTCTTCTTGATGAGCTCATAGAGGTTCATGCTCAGCAGCTCGAACGTCATGCAGATGTGGTTGCGGAAGGTGAAGTTCTCCAGCATGTGGATGACGTTCATGGTGTTGTCCTTGTCCTGCTTCCGCAGGTGCTCCAGGATTCGGATCTCCTCCGCCGCCTGCCGGTGGAAGCGCTTCTCATTCCGCACCATCTTCAGGGCCACGTGCTGGTGGACTTTGTGGTCATAGGCCTTGACCACCTGCCCAAAGCTTCCCTTCCCGATGACCTTGAGGACCTCGTACCTGTAAGCCACATGATCGTGGGGCACCTGCACGTAGGACCCCTGGTCATCATCATAGCCACCATTGTTGGGCCCACCTGTCATGCCCTGGCGCTTCTTTGCATTTGGACCCAAGAAGTATATTTCAGGGTAGCTGAAAATCTCATGGTGTTCGAAGGTGGTTAGTTTTTGCATGTATTGCTTCATTGCTTGTTCAGGTGTCATGGGGGTGGCTTTCACCTTCCCCAAGCCTTCCATAGACTTCAGAGAGGTGGAGCTCCCCTGCCGTCGATGGATGCTCTCCAGCTGCCGCTCTGGCACCACCGGCAACCCCGCTTTGCCCACTGTTGTAAGCCCATTTGGTTGTGTCGTGAGCACTGTCCGCTTGTTACTGTTATCCTCAAACAGCTGCTGCACCTGGATCTGTCCGTGGCTGTGGCTGCCAACATGGAGGTGATCATTCATTGTGTGCTTACTGCCACCAATCTGGAATGGGGAGAGGAAACATGAATAGAATGGAAGAGGTATGTCTATTCAAATGGGATATTTTGTAAGGCAGCCCCCATCCCCCACCTTCACCAAACCCAGTTTGGTTTGAATTTACAGTCAGCATCAGGTTTACTAAATAGAAAGAGCTGTGTGCCCAAGACGGACCTCAGAAACACCCTGACAGGGACAGTGGATATGATGCTGACAGCCTCTGGCAAAATAAAGGAAAGGAGGTTAGTTGGCTTGGTAAGGCTACAAAACTTGGGATCCTGAAAAAAAGGACCCCATCAATGCTGCACCTAACAGACGAGCAGCTCGTCTTTAGAATAAACTCCCTGTGGAGCAGAGAATATCCTTCTTCGTCATCATCCTATACCTAACACTTAGCACAGGGCCTGGCACATCACAGGCGTCCCACTCAATCCACACTTGATATCAAAATGAAACAATAAAGGACACAAGGAAGCATGAGCACATAGACTCTATATTGGCTCCACCTTCCCCAGATCCTAGCACCTTTCACACCTCCTCTAACAGCTTCCTGATTACCACAGGACAGGGGGACCACGGCTATCTTGTTGACCCCCCTTTCTCCAATGGTTAGCTAGCTCTATTCTGAAAACACTAACATCTTCATTCCCAGTCTTCACTACTTGGAAATCTGATTACACCTAAGAAAATGCATGATCCAGTGGCAAAGAAAATTGCACTTTTAGGCTTGAGAGATTCCCATGCAGATATGTACTGCAGCATCTTGTAAACCCCCAACCTATTTTTAAGTTTCTGGGCTTCACTGACTGTGATGACCATTTAAGGCCATTCGGCCCAACAAACCAGCCGTTGCACTCTTTTGGACCTTCCTTTAGTCAATGGCTCTGCTCTCTTAAGACATGTATTTCTCTGGGCTGCTGGGATACTCAGCCTTCCAACAAGAATACAAAGTAGCGATTTCTATTTTCAGGCACACATGCCATCCCTGAACATTCCTGTCTAAACAAAACTGATGCTGTAAGCCAAGCCCCTCAACCCCCGCCTCTGCTGATAATCTTCGTGGGATTTCTTTCTTTCGGCATTGTTGTTGCAAAGAGGTAAGGAAGGAGTGGGAGAGAACTACCAGCCAGGATCCCCTCCCAGTTAGGAATTCTTGCCACCTTAGGCAAACACGTCTTAAAGCAACCAACTAGATGATTTTTATATGAAATCTTAAAGATCAATTTGTCATTCACAATCCATCTCATTCATTCCACCACTGTTAGCTGAGGTCTAGCCACATAAGTGGCCAAGTCCTTCCCTCTAGAAGCTTACGGTCAACTTGCTGAAGTCCTTTACCATCAATATTTTTTCCTATTATCTCCTCCTAAGTCCCACCTTTGGGGTGTTATCTATCACTATAAGTAGAGACATGCTCTGCACATGTAATATTTCAGGAAATGGTTTGGGACCACCTAGATTATAAAATGAAATTCCAAGACCTTCTTACTAGCAGACCAAGACCTTCAAATTTTCTTTAACTGACACATGGCATGGCCAGTGGCTATCTAAGGAGTGAGATTATTCTCTGCATTCTTCTGAAACAAAGTAGAATACAATATAGTACTTGGGCATGTCTGACATGTGATTTCACAGACTGAAAGATTTTATTTCTCAGACAGATTTCTGGAAGACTTCTAGTTGATCCTTTTTATTAAATGCACAGATGATATTCCAAGCTAAATGAACTTATCGTCTGTAAGGGTCGCTGGGCAGGTTATTTTATCACTGTTCTATGCCAAAAGCAAGCAGTCCATAAAAATGAGTACAGTCTTGGGTATACATAAAAGTAGTACAGGTTTGCCCACTGCTTTTGTTCCCAAGCCTCACTCTCTGCATCCCATGTCCCCACTGTGGTCTTTCAAGCACCAGGGAATACAAGGACCTGAAATCAGAAATATTAGAACCATTCTCTTTAGGGTATCATTGGGAGGTTACAGAAGAAAAACCTACATTACCAGTACACATGCTAGGAAAAGCATGAAGTTTCATCAGGGACAAAATTAACCTTGGGGCTTTCAGAACTCCTAAAAAGATAGCAAAGTAAACCTTTTTGAGCATCTGAAGCTGACTTCAGGTTTTGCAATAGCCATTTTAATGTTCTGCATAATTTAAAATACAATCACAAAAGTTTAGTGACTCGTACTAAAGCAAGCTTGCCAATTAACTTGATCATTTCCTATCTTTCCAACAGTCTCCTCTTGGTCACCTCCACAGTATAAACTATTAGCTCACTTACCCATAGGTGGGTTCAAGGGCTCCACTGGGTTCAAGTCTCAACTCTCATGGCTTCTCACTCCCATAACCCTCCCTGGTTGATCGTGACCACAACCGCCCATGAGCTGACAGCTGCTACATTTGCACCTCTAGTTCAGACTCGCCCAAGCTATGTCTCCTGAGCTCAAGACCCAACTACAGATCAGCCTTTCCCACAGGCAACTCAAACTTAACTCAAGATTTTTCTACCAAAACCATTTCCTCCTTCCTTAACCCTCAATTTCTGATAAACAAAAGGCTTCAGCTCCACATAGTCACTCAAGCTGTACACCTGGGTACCCTCTTCCACATCTCCCTCACCTTCCCCAGCCTCACCACTTCTATCTCTCCCACACAGCCTCCCCTCACACTCCTGTCGTCTTTCACTGGGACAACTGAAGCAGCCTCCCAGCATGACCCCGTGCTTCCAAGTCCAGAATTCCTCAAATTTCCTCTTTCCGTCGTATTTCTAGCCATACTGTTCAAGGGTGTCACTCTGACACCGCCCTTGCTTTTTGCTCAAGGCCCACCAGTGCACCCATTTTCACAGATAGCACAAGAACTCACAGGCAAGAACCCAAGATTCTGAAAGACAGAGCCTAAATGACCTGAGTCCTCCCAATGCCATCTATAACTCTCACTATCCTCTCCAAGAGCAACGAAGCTGGATTCCCAAAGAGCTGTGCAAATACCATTGTTTATTATGCTCCTCTGCTTTTGGTGAGGTCATTCTAATAATCGCTAGGAGTCCAGGGAGACGCATGGGAAAGGAGTCCCTGCTCCACCACTGATTAACTGTGTGACCTTGGGCAAGGTACTTAATCTCTGAACCAGTGTCCTTATCTGTAGAAAGAAAGTAAGAGCCTCATTAGGGCTCTGAGGAGTAAGGTAAAATGTATAAAGTGCTTAACTTAGTACTGAGTAAAAGAGAACTATTATTACTGTCCTTTCCTTCCTAACCACATCTAAGCGGTAAACTCCTCATCAACCTTCAATGTCCAGTTCAACTCTCACCTCCTGTGTGAAAGCCCCTTTCCCTTCTACTATGCTGATGTACTATAACACCTGATGTACCCACCTGGCTGTGAGCAATTCCCAGGCAGGGTGCCTTTTATCTTTTTAAGTCCCTATTGATATAAACCCAAACATACAGTAAGCACTCATAAATATCTGTTGAATGGGAAAAGGCATGTCAATAAATCCTTGTTAACTCGCACCTATGAGTTATTCCTAAGAAGTACCTTTGTACCTTCCTAAGAAAACATGAAGTTAACGCCCAGGGAACTGCAAATCGTCCCTGGTGACCCAAGTCATAAGATGCGAGGCTTGCAGTGCACCAGCGGAGACTTGGAGGCAAATGGCAGCAGCTACAAAGTACCTGTAGCAGATACATCAACTTAACACCTAAAAGCAACCTGTGGTATCTTAAAAACTTTCCAGATGTTAAGGAGATTCATGAGAGAGGCTCTGGTAAAGGATGACTTTGCGTTTCAAAAGCTGTAAAACTCTTAAAATCAAAACCAAACTTGGAAGCACAATTAACTGGTCTATAAAGGGGGCGGGGGCGGGGGCGCTAGTAAAGTCAAAACTTTTCCAAAATACATAAGCCAGGGCTACATCATAAACTGAAGGCTACTGAAAACCTCTCACTCACTCAGCTTTTTGAAGCCTGAGATGGTGCCTTATTCCCGTTTACCAATGCTCTCCTGGCACAGTGCCTGT
Organism: Miniopterus natalensis; assembly: GCF_054644295.1. Classification (NCBI taxonomy): domain Eukaryota; kingdom Metazoa; phylum Chordata; class Mammalia; order Chiroptera; family Miniopteridae; genus Miniopterus; species Miniopterus natalensis. The sequence continues at coordinate 129,385,206 of NC_142082.1, forward strand.
CATATTTAAAAATATGCACTGAATGAATGCACCTGTTAGATACCTACAGTGCATGGGTTAAAATGGAGAGACCTACAAAAGCCTTCCCTGACCACAAAATAGGTTAGTATTAAAAATTAGATAAAAACAATAGTCTAACCAGTCTGGTAGTTTTAATTTCTTCCAATAGTACAATGGAAAATGGCAGATATTTTTACTGTGCTAACATTTCTGGGCGTTTTAAAACTTCTCTGAAGTCATCTTAGAAATGTTGTATAGTGTTATGGGAATAGAACTGAGTCCAAAAGGATTGGAATTTTAGCTCCTCCTCAAACAACTGATGGTCTGTGTGGCCCTGAGTCAAATATCTACTTCTTCAGAATATTACTGTTTTTAATAGAAATATGCATTCTTCTTTCATTCCAATTACTTCATAGAGGTAAAACTAGTAACTTGAAAATTCTTTCAACATTAAAACACTTATAAAAGTGATACCATACTAATATTTGGGAATTGAAAAATAAGTATGTTAGTATCTCCCACACAACATGAAAAGAAAAAAAGCTAGTAGGAAAAAAAGGTATTTATCAGATACACTTTCAAGACAGAGGTAAACAAAGTGACTAAGTGTATAATAACATACCCATGGAGATAGGCAAAAAAGAGCAATGAACTAGATAAATTCCAAGGTTCATAATCACATATTTATCTACCTACTATATCATTTACAAGGGAAATTATGGGCAGGCTCCTATGACAAGATCATTTTCCTATCATTAATGCCCTTTCCCCCACTCATTCTAATATAGCTTTTCCCAAGTGCAACTGCTGTGGAATTAAACACTTATAAAAACCTAAAAGCCATATGGGAATATGAGTCTGCATAGGTTCTTGCATTTATAATGAAATTAATACACTTTCCTAGAATTAGCAGTGTCAAGCAGTATGTTAAAGCTGGACTCAGGAAGGCTTGGCTTTAGCTTCAGCCTTGATATGAACTGACTGGGGAATCTTGACCAAACCAGTTAACTTGTCAGTTTCCTCATCTGTAAAATGAAGGAGTGGAACCACATAAACGCTGTGGTCCTTTTACACTTCCCTGTTCTAGGAAATCTGCAATATTGTGCAAATAAAATAAAAACTAAACAAAGAAAAACCCCAAATCACACTTCCAAAACCAAGCCTCTAATAATCAACTGCATCCTTGAAGTTTACAGGTTTAAGTTAAAAATAGGTAAATGTGACAGATATCACAGCAAAATACAAGCATCCCTCATTAGGAGTCCTAAGAAGCACCCTCACATCTTTCCATTTTCTGTCCATCACAGGCTGTTCTTCTAGTGGATGCCTTCTGTTTCCTCTAGTCTCCTTTTATATTTCAATTGCTAAGAGGCTCTGATCAAGCAAAACCGGAGCCTTATAAAACTGGAATCCAGATGCAAACCACGCGTTTTTTCCTCAGGTCACACCAAGTCATGTGAGTACTTCCACACATGGGAAAAAATGGGTGTTATATTTTCCAAATTGTCAGGTGATTCCAATCAGACAAATAAACCTAAACCCTTAACAACAATGGCAAGTCCTCAACTAAAATGCCACTATGGCAAGAACATGCAACTGTAAGAAATCAGCCAGCCTACTGACAGGTTCCCTTTCACCAACGGTCCCACACAGACTGGTTAAACTTCTGTGTAATGAATTCTTAGCCCCTGGGTCTAGATGTGTGCGGAAAGAGAGAGGAAGAGAGAAGAGAAATACGTCAGAACAATGACAAAATGTTTTCCTCTGAAACTTGTACACATCAGTCCAGGTCTCAGAGGAATTACTCCATTCTAGCTATCCTCTCACAAATTCTCCCCTAATAAACAAGTTTCCCCATAATACATGACCCTGAGCCTCTCCTCTGTAGGCTAGAAATGGCCTTTTCTACAAAACTCCACTTTCGCTTGGCAAGCAAAGCTAAATCCTTAGCAAGCATCCCGCATACAGAACCATCTCTATAAAGGCAGCTCCTCTCGAAGATCCAGTTGGAAATAAGACCTGGGAAAGCTTCACCTCCTCCAAGGGAAGGACCTACACACCTCCTCCAGGTTGGCCATCACCTTCCAAGGGCCATCTCTGGGAGCAGAGAAACGGTACCTGCTGAAGTCACATCCAGCTGGCCACTCCCTGCAGCCACCAGGCCCGCTGGGCTCCTCCCCTCCCTCTCGATCCCCCCCCCCCAGGGACCCCGGCATCTATCAGGTGCCCTTCCCTGCCCACCTCCGAAGCAAAGCTGGCCCTTTGCTTTTAAATAATATCCAACTGCAGAATCCTACAGGGCAGCTTGTTGTTCTGACTGCTGCTGTGGCTTTTATTTTTGTTAATGCTAATTACAATTTCTGCTGTGCTCAAACCTGTAGCACTCATAAAACATGCTTGCACACGCGGCGGACAACCGATGGTGCTCCCTGCCGGCTGGAGCCAGGCCTGGGAGGCTCTTTGGGGGATCGATTTTCCGGGCAGGACTGCTTGGCTGTCCCCTAACACAGATCTGTTTCTATAAATACCCACTATCCAACGTGGGGGGAGGAGGGATGTTTACCCGGTCAGGGAAAGGAGCTCTGGGAAGCAAGGGCAGAAGAGGGAAGAAAAGGGAAGCCGCGAGGAGGGAAGTTCGGAGGCGCAGGGGCGCAGGGGCGCGGGGCGGGCGGGCTCCGGGGGAAGCGAGGGGCCCACGCCACGGATCTTCCTTTGTGGCTGCAGCTCTGCTCGCCCAAGTTACAGAGGGCGGCGTCCAGGAGAGGCCACTGGCCAGGGGCGTGGACACACTCGCACTTCGACCTCTCTTCTCCGGGCGTCCGGAGCCCACAGGTCCGGGCGCTTATGCCCCGGCCCCTCCCGCACCCCTCCCCGCAGGCCGCCGGCGGGCCGGGTCTCACCGTGTGCGCCGCGGCGGCAGCGTTGCTGGCTCGGAGGGGCGGCAGGGCGATGGGGGAGGGCGGGCCGGTCCCCACTCCGCTCCGGGGGGGCCCCGCTCCGAGCCCCGGGGAAGCCTGAAGCTGACGAACGGCGCTGTCCCCTCCTCGGCCTGGGAGCCACGCGCGGGAGAAGACAAAAGAGGGTCAAGGGGGAGAAAGTCACCCAGACCCGGTGGCCCCGCCCCACCCCTCAGGGCAGCGAACCCCGCTCTCCTTGGGGGACACAGGGGGGACAGTAAAAACGGGCGTCCGGGACACGGATCTCCAGCGCGCACCCAAGGGCTGGGCTCGGGCGGCTGCAAAGTTAAGTCGGGCCCGGGTGCGCGAGTTCGCGACCCCGCGGGGAGCCGCGTGGGCCGGCGCCGGGGCCGGGCGGCCCACGTTGCAGGCGGCCGCAGGCCCGGAGCGGGGCTGGACCAGCGGGCCAGGGCGCCACCGCCTCGCCAGGCCGGGGGCCGGGGGAGGCCAGGGGCGAACCCCCCGGCGGGGTCGCAGGGCTCGGCTCGGAGCGGCCTCGGGGCCCGCGCGCAACAATGCGCGGAGCGCGGCCAGGGCGCGCCGCCCGCCCGGGAGCCCGCCGCGGCGCAGACTTTGTTCGAGGTCCCGCGGGCAGCGGGCGCCCGCGCCACGAGGGCTGGTCCCGGGGCCGTGCGGGGCCCGGGGGGGACGGCCGGGGCGGCGCGGGCCTCCTTACCGGTCGGGTAGGCGGCGGGAGCGGCGGCCGAAGGTTTCCTGGTTAACATGGCCGCTGGAGAAGAAAATGCATTTCAGGGCTGCCGTCCCCGCCGCCGCCGCCCGTCCTGCTGCTACTTCTCGCGGCCGCCGCCGCCGCCGCCGCCGCGTCGCCCTGCTCGCGGGTCCCCAGCGCCGCCTCGCCGCCTCGCGTCAGCTACTGCCGGACACACACAGTCCGCTGCATCCCCTCGGCCCGGGCCCGCCGCCGCGAGCCCCCCGCTCTCCTCGCCGCCGCCGTCCTCCTCTTCCTCGGGCGGCTGCAGCACCCCCCGGCCCGTGCACATGCCTCGCCCTCCCCGGCGCCGCTGGCCTCCCCGGTTCCCTCACGAGGGGCGCGGGGGAGCGGGCTGAGCCGCGAGGACCGACCGCGGGGCTCCGGAGCCTCCTCCCCGGCTCGCGCGCGCGCGCCCCCGCGCACACTCGCTCGGGCTCCGGGGCGCCGCGCGGCGGGGGTGGGGGGGCAGCCCCGCCCCGCTCCCAGTTGCCGCGGGTGCAGGCCCCGCCCCGGACTCCCCCCAGCCCAGCCGCTCGAGCGCGCGCGCGCGCGCACACACACACACACACACACACACACACACACACACACACGCACACCCCACCCCCACCCCGCCACCCACAGGAGTCCCTCCCCCCACCCAGTCATCTGGATGGCCACCCTTCCACTCCCCGGAAAACTCCGCGGCCTCGGCTCGCCCTCCGCCTCCCCCTCCGGCCATCTGCACCGCAACCCTCGGCTCCCCTCCCCACGACCTCTTCCCCACCCCGATCCCCCCGGCCCTGCAGCACCCCTCCCTCCGCACAGCACAACCTACCGCTGCCGGCCTCCCACCGAAACCGCTGCAGAGACCCCTCCCCTTCCATGCGCGCCCCCCAATACAAACGCATTTTCAGCTTCCGAACCTAATGGCTGCTCACAAACAATACTGTCCCCCTTCCCGGTCCCTGCGGCTTAACCGCCCCCTCTCCCCAGTTTATCTTGTAAATAACTTAGTTGTGCGAGGGTCACCTCTGTAAGTCAAGCCCGGTGGAGGGCGGCAGTTTAGCCTGGTGACCCCCGAGCGTGGGCGAAGGAGGGGGCTGCCCTTCCACCTTCACCTCCACCGCGCACACCCTCCCGATTTACTGACGCCAAGTGACCGCTCTCCAGTCGCTTGGACGGGGGGCGGCAGCCGGGCGCGTGCGGCCCGCCGCCGGCCCGGCAGTTGGCTGTGGGTTGCTAGGCAAAAATAAACACCAGACACACCTCCCGCTTCCTTACAACTCCGAGCCTTCCCCGCGCGGCCGCTGGGAGCCGCGCACCTTCCTGCACGCTCGCTGCAGCGAGGGCGCGACACCTCTCATTCCTCCCGTCCCCAGGGGCGAGTCTCCCCCTTCCCTTCCAAAACACGTGGAAAATTCCCCTGCGCTTTTAACGTGCTATCTACAGCCTCCCTTTCCCTTGCAGATGAAAAGCTGTTTACCCACCTCACACCCGCGCCCCGTCGTGTGTGGGACATATATAATATGCCTTTGTCCAAAAGTCACAGGTTTTGTCACTTTAGCCTGTAGGACGTTGGGGTGGCGGGGAGCCGGGCAGTTCCTGATGACTGGGTTAAAAGCGGTGCTGAGCACTCCTTACTGAGACCCGGCGGGTTTCTGAAGTTCTCCTGGGGGCGTGGGTCCATTAGGCTCTGCCTGGGGCATCTGCCAGCCAGCCCCTGGATGGAGCCAGTCTGCAGGCCTGAACTAGTGCAGATTCAGATCAGGAGAAGGCCACCTCCTGCAGAGTCCCATCGTCCCTACTGTTTGCAAATTGTCATAGCAACCTCCCAGAGCGATCACTCTCAGCTTTGTACAGATGCCAAAAAACGGAGTATTTTATTTTATTATTTTAAAAAAAATTTTTTTAAACCGAGTATTTTAAAGGTAAAGTGTGACCCTCTCAGAGTCTCTTAAGGCTCCTACAGGGACATTAAGGATAGGGGCATTGGCAGAGAGAACAGGTGGCAAAGAATACAGTTTTGCCTAGTAACATATCCCTCCAAAATATATTCTTGGTGACTTCTCCTAATAAAATAGAACCACACTGAAATAATCCAATAATATGCCTTTAGAAGAATAATGACCTGATTTCGGCCGGAGAAAGAAATATTCCCCTCTGCATATCATCAGGGACTATCCCATTCAAATTCACTTGGGGAAACATTTGATGTTCAGAATTAACTAATGAAAAGGCGCTACTTAGTAGCAGAGATGAAGTTAGAACCCATTTCCTTACTCCCACTATAATTCCACTATGCTTTCTAATGCACCACCTTGATTTTTAAGAACCTCACATCACCTTTTCTACTTTCCTGTTAAAAACAATTATTTTCATAACGTTTTCCTTTTTTAAATGTGTACTTCATACAATTGATGCTCAAATAAAAAAATTGAAGCAAAAATTTAATTTTAGTATAACCTGATGCCCCTTCTCACTTAAATTATTCTTATAATACTTCAGTAGGGGCTAAATATGCTACTGCTTTTTTCATGAATAAGAAAAATGCTAACTACTGGAAGTCATAGTTTGTGAAATCCAAATTATATTCATCTGTACATTAAACATGAAGACAAGAAATACTGTTTTGCTTTACAAACGGACACAAAGAATGATCAACATTAATTAAAGGAAAAAGGTATACATGTTTAAGGAACTTCTTCTAGTATATTTAAGACATGATAAGTACAATTTCCATTATATATATATTTGCTGAACTTAAGGAAAATTTGGAATTAGTCTAATCTTTGACTATTTTATTTATAAATGGTACACCTCTCAAGCTTATGTTCTTACTGACTAAATATTGGTATTTACAATTACTTGGATTTCTCTTACTCTGAGAAATATTTGATGACCTGAACCTAAATTAATGTCAAATAGAAAGATGTACAAATATATTCTCTGAGCTTTCAAGAAGAATGAATTGGGTAAGTTCTAAGAATTATTACTCTCAAACTTTGTTATTCTGAAGCATTATTATGAATTTATACTGTACATTTACCTCTTTATAAAACGCTTTCACAAATATTATCTTGTATAATCTTTTCAATACATAACTGGACCAGAACTGTACTGATGTGAAATAGTAGCTTCCTCAGATGCTCCATTCAGTTAGTAAGCTCTTTGGTTCTTGCCTGTTGTAAAAACTCTATCTGTTCTGTATATTTATAAAATCCAGATTCAGATAACAAGCAGGTAGGCAGGATGTGGCAGACTTGAAGACAGAGAAACTTTGGGGGACTCAGAATAGAGCCTTGTGGAAAAAAGTTGATTTCTCAATGGGTAAAGTACTGATCACAGAAAAAATTAGAAGTGAACAAGGAAATTGCTTCTTTCAAAATATGTTCAGTCATTTAATTTCTTTATCCCACAAACATTTACAAAGAATTTAGCATGTGCTAGGCCTAGCGGGTGTGATGAATCATCCGATGCAGTGGGCTAGGAGTCAGTCTGGCAATCCATTAGGACTTCATTCTTCAATTAAGCAATAAATAGTAAGCACCTAACATTTTTTTGACATTATTAGTACTGGGGCTACACAGTTAAATAAATAATTCCTGGCTCTGGTCATTGTTATTAAGAAGTTCACAATCCAATAAAGAAGACAAGACATTTAATGACGTGATGGGGCAGAAATTAAGGCATATAGGAGGCACAATGCTGGTACTCAGGAGGGAGCGATGAGCTCTACTTAAGTGGTGCCTGACATCAAAGGTACTGTGGTTTTAGAAATGCCCGAGTGTTTGCCAGTCAGACAAGCCAGGCTAGGACATTCTAGGCAGCATAGGATAAGCAGAGGCACCAATTTATAAGAAAGCACAGTGTGTTCTGGGAGAAGTGTAAGAGATTCAGAATAGAGGAAACGAGGTGGGAGGGAGAGGTGTGGCACTGCTCTCTTTACAAGGTCAGGGTTGTGGATGATAGGTTAAGAATTATCCAAAACTTGACCAGCTGTGGAAATGTAAAAATAAGGTGCAAGGTCTTTTAAAGCAACTAGGAAAATTACTAAGGAACTGACTCATTTTGGGTAACAGACTTGTGGGTCAGTTTTGCCTAACTTTCTTTAGGAGAATACTGTTTACTGATGGTGTCTTCCACGTGTCCATCACCAAGGTCCAGAACCACGCAGAGAAGACCATGAACCTAATGGCCTGAAGTCCAGGAATTGAAACTGCTCAGATTTAGGGAGTAGGGGTTGGTCATAACTAGATGTCCAGGAGGTGTTGCATTTGCCTCTGTGGCCACTGCTGGTGTGAAAATCAGAAAAGATTCTATACCACTAGAAAGTAGGTGGCCCGAAGTGTCTGGGACATGGTCATGTTTTGGTCAGGGTATTTACAGAGACAACTTTTCCCTAAGGTAAGCTAGATATCTGGAAAGATTATGGATATTGCCCAGTGTTTCTTAGAGACAGTTAATCTACGTTTTCCCACTGCATCCTAAGGACAGAGTTAATGTTAAAAACCAGTAAGCAAAGAAAAGAGAAAGCTATATTCTGGAGGTGGGGAGAGCTGTGATAAAGAACCCAGTGGTACCCTTACTCAAACTCTACCTTTGGTATTACCAGGACAAATGAGAACAGAGTGGTGCCCAGTGTGTCCAGGAGCTTCAAACAAACAGGCGTGGCATGACTAGATAGGGTACCCAGCAGCTGACCCCCAGACCAGTACTCCCATGGCAGTGGATGCACCATTGGCACAACTCATAGAGCAGTTGCCAATGGAGTCAGGCTCCAGGAGGCTGCACTGGGAGCAACCAGCCAAGAGCAGGCTGATTCCAGGGCACCTGAAGTCATGCTGGGTCCTGCACCTGGTGAAGGGTGAACAGGTAAAAGTGGTAACAGAAACTCTGAGAGCAACTCTCTGCTAGGGGGTTTGCTATAAGAGAAACGGTGGTGCAATTCTGCACACTGGAGAAGAGTAGGGGGAGACTGGACATGTCAGGTCTTGGGATCTTTGATGTCACTCTAATGAAAAGTAATGCCATCTAGAAGCTAGGAAGAGGCAAGGGGGAGGACAAGCTTTGAGCACTGTGAGGGCCGCACTGGGCACTGCTGCTGGTTTGTCTTAGCACAGACACAATACACACTTACTGCATGGAACTGAATTTATTTTGGCCAAAAGTGGGCTCAGGGCAAACGTCCACATCAAACTGTCCGGACTGCTCATAAACAATGAAAAGGGACTCAACTTCATTTTTTTATATATTGTATATTAATTGCATATGATATATTTACATTACCCATAAATTCTATATTATATCTATATTAAATATAATTCATTTTATTTATTTCTATATAGATATAGATACATAATCAATTATCAAGTTCCTACTATGTGTCAGACAACTGATCTAGATATTTGGAACAAAGCAGATGAAGTCCTTGCTCCATGGACATTGTATTATAGTGCAAGAAGAATAACAATAATGTTATCATATGTGGTGGTAAGTATTATGAAGTGATGTAAGAGGATGGGGAGAGATGGGAGATGATGCTATTTTACTGAGAGTCATTGGTGAAGGCCTCTCTAATGAGGTAACATTTTAGCAGACTTGAAAGAAGTAAAAAGCATGTGGAAATAATCCAGGTAGAGGGCCCGGCAGATGCAAAGGCCCTGAAGTGAAAACATATTTGGGGCAAGAAAAACAGGTGGTTGGAGCAGTAAATGGGCAAGAGGGAACAGCACAGAGATGAGGTCAGAGAGAGAACAAGGATTGAGGCCATGTTAAGGAATTTGGATTTTACTTTGAGTCGGGAAACCGTGGCTTGGATGATTGAAAAGACACCAAACCAAGAGTCAGAGGTTATAACTATTTTTTTGCAATCTTTAATGTATATGCATTTGTATACATTTTCTAATTCCCACTGTACTAAGCACTGTGGAAGGTAAGAGGCAAACACAAGTCGTGGTCTCTATTCTCAAGGAGCTTTCAGTCTAGCTCGGGAGAGAGCTCAGACTCCAGGAAACATTTCAACCACACAGTAAAGAGCATGTGCTGCCTCTTTTCCTGTTGTCCTTCAGATCCACTCTTTTCTACCCTGCCCTGTGCCACAGGAGCCTTTATAGATGGCATCAGTGGGCTCCTTTGCCCACTAGCTTCTAGGTGGATTTAGTTAATGAAATGTCCTGGCCAGAGACTCAAGGACTCAAAGACAATGAGGTCAGGCTATTTACATCTCTGGCTCTCCCCTGGCCCACTTGCCACAGATCTGCTATGTCCCTTGACTGAAGACCTCAGCTCCTTCAGGGAGCCCTTTCCTGCAGCTATAGCTACGCTTTTGGAGTTCTGGACACTACTCAGTCCCCTTGTTCCTTCAAGCCTAGAAGTGGTAAGGGTTTCCTGCTATTGCTAGTCCTATGGTGCTTCCTTTTCCCCTGCTGATTTCCCTCCACCCTACCTATATTCTTGTACGTAGTCCTTTAGTTAAACTTCAACTGTGTCATGGTTTTGCTGGCAGATCCTGACTGATCCAGAGGACCATATAGATAAAGTGCTATATAGTGTAGGTTATGGAATTTAAGTGCCATCTAACTCTAGAGGGCTAGGAGAATTTGTGTTTGTTGGAAGGGCCAGAGTGGGATTCCAGGAGAAGGTAGAATTTGATCTGAGCATCAAAAAATGGGCAGACTTCGCTTGAGCCAAAGAAAAAGCACTACAGGCTAAGGGAACACGGTGCAGGTAGGCAGGGAGGTGGGAACAAGCACCGCAGCAGCAGCCCCGAGACTAGAGGTGGGACCCAGAGGACTGGAAAACAAGAAGGTGGGGAGTGGAGTGGGGTGCATCTAGGTCATGCACCACAATGAAAGCCAGAGAGAGGTGTTTCCACTTGGTGTGGATGGAAACAGTGACCAGTGGAGATTTCCGAGCAGTGAGTTGACCTGAGGAAAGTGCTAAGCAAGGAGCATAGATCAGTTTAGCCGCAGAGTGTTAGAGAGAGTGGAGTGGGAGGGAGTAGAGAGGGAAAAGGCTGGTTTGGAGGTGGTTTCCAGAAGCAGCTGAGGCAGTGCCACAGGGACTCAGGGGCACTTGCATTTTATCTTGACGCTCTCTCTAGAGCCAAAGAGAGGGGCCTTTAAAGTGAGGAGAGGCCAGAAGTAATGGAAAGGTCAGATGTTCTCCTGGCTACCTTTGGGTTTCAGAAGTATACACAGTTCTTAAAGCTGCTTATCTAGGCATGTTGCAATAAAGCTCATTAAAATAATCAGCTAAAATGAGACATAATTAAAAGATAACAGGTCTCGAAAACTTGGAATCTAAAAAGATTTCCCTATCAGGGCTTTTCCCAGTGGTCTGTAGACAGGATTTATCAGTCACTCAGCGATAAAATTAGATATTATAAATAAACAAAGAGTGGAGCCTTATTTTATTTATTGATGTTTCATCTATGGAGAGAAGTGAAGCACTGGCTTCTGACTGCTGTCGTGTACAGAATGTTTAAACTAAGGGGTAAGTGACATTAAATGAAAATGCAAAGATCTAAAGACCCCTCGTTTACCATCTTGCTTCTAAAGAGGTATTATAAAGAAAGGAGGAGAGGGACACTCAGGTATACCAACAGGGTCTGGAATTATCCATGTCTCAGTTCCCTAGGCAGCCCTGAGCACTGAGGTCCCATACAACTGGGAGGTATGCACCTTTGCGCCCTCTGGCTCCAGTCCTCCATAGGCCAAGGCCAAGGATGCAGCTTTCGGTCACCCTCAGATATAGACAGGTCTGATACAAGGAAAGTTCAGGAGAGTCTGTACAGTATAACCCTGCTCATCAGGGAAACCCAAAGATGCCAAACTGACCCTGATTCTAAGGGCTTCCAAGACCTGGGTTAGATGGAAGAACACAGCAGGGATCTAAGGCTAAGGGACTCTCCCTAAGAGGATGGATGGCCTTGGTCACACTTTAGCTGCCTGAGTGTCTTCAAAATGATAGCTCCTTCTTATGTAAGGCACTTACATATCTAGGTAGTAGTCTGAGAACTTTGCCCACATAAACTAAGGTAATTTTCACAATCATCCTGGGACTATTATTAGTCCCACTTTAGAGATGGGGAAACTGAGGTTAACTAGCTTGCTCAAGGTCACACTGCCAAGACATGACACGGCAAGTACTCTGGCTCTAGGGTCTGAGTACTTGCTGCTTTCAGCACTAGGTAAGAGATCTGACCAGGTCACCACCATGATCACCTCAATCTTATTACCATCAGTATTTCATGTCACAAAATGAACTTTTCAGACAAGCCCCTCATGTTCATGCAGCTCTCTGGTTATCCTCAGTAGCTTAATGAGAATCATGAGATGAAAAGAGCTAAGTGGCGTCATGCCCAGAGCCACAGGTAATGGATAGAGGAGACATTGAGCTCAGAATCCAGGTTTTTTAACTGCTGACAAATTTTCCTTTTCTCCCCCCAAACCAAATTATTATTACAATTTCCTCCATTTCAGAGATGAAGGAATAGTTATTCCTAAAAGCACAAGCCACATAATGGGCAAGTTTTGACATGTTGGGACTTTGGGGATAGCTCTTATTGTGGTTTCCTCAAGGTTGATTTGAGTGTGATCTTTACCAAAAATCAGAATTAAAGAATTAACTTATCCAGATTGACCAAAAGCGCAAACACAAATTAATTATTTCTCCTCTATCCTGTGAACCCTGAGGACTAAGAAGGGCTTCCTGGTGGCTACTCAGGCTCAAATGAAAATATCAACAAAAAGAGCAGAGCCTAGCAGCCATTTCTGCACAGGGGCCTCTCTCGCAAACTGCGCTTCACTGAGAAGACTGCGGGCTCCTGTGACACTGCTCTGCCTGCCTGCATTCTGCTTCCCACCTGAGCTAGCCCTTGGGAAGGACTCCTGGAGTCCTGTTAGACAACCAACAGGGCTGAGGCTTTCCCCATCCAACCTGGAGCTGCCAGCTCTGGCCAATCAGCAGCTATGTTCTGACCGATCAGGGACCAGGGGTGGGGACTTCTGTCTGCATAAGTCAGCTCCCCTTTGGCTACCAAAGCACACTCTCTGTGGTTACCAAGCTGGAGTAAGGCTGTGTTTCCCCAGCTGGAGTTGAAGCATCGATGGGCTCACTGGGGACAGGGACAGGGACAGGGACAGGGACAGGGACAGGGTGGGGTTGGGGTGGGGGAGAGCTGGCAGTCGCGGAGCAGAGCTGCCTAACTCTAGCTGAAGGGGCAGCCTGGCTGGGTTGCAGCCTCACAGCCATGCTGTTTTCCCAGCAGCCGCACTATAGGACTATGGAGCTGTTCCAAGAACCATCGGTTGACAATCTGATCATAGTCAATCAGCCCCTCTGCCTTAAGCAAACGGTGAAGAAGAGGAACCTGTAGCAATAGGAGTAGGTCCTCTCAGCCAGTATGGCCAATCCATGGTAGTAACTGTGACCAACGTAGACCCTTGAGGAACTGTTTTCCAGGAACCTTACGTTTATACATATCTACACTCTTAGGTTAAAGTCTGGGTTGATGATACGCTGGTTCATTGAGACAGTGTAAATCCGTAGATAATCTAAACCTAAAGCCCACTGTTGTTAAAGGCAAGAGAAATCATTTTTGGTTGATTGAATAATTTGGGCCACTGTTAAATAGTCCTGAACAATTTTTAAAACTTTTGTACTCCAAAATACCTTTGATTGAAGAAAAGCCATTTTAAATATCATTATAGACAGTACATGGTGCTTGTTAGTGATGAGAGAAAGCAAGAACAAGGGAGGAGGAGAGGGGGAAGCTATATAGACATTCCTGTAAGGAAGGAGAAGGGCTTGATGAAATGTGTGAGGTGGGGCTAAGCATGGGATTAAAAGCAAGAAAACCAAACACAGAAGTAGGACTAGACTGGTAGGATGGAATGACCTTCTCATGATGCCCATGGTTGGGCCTGGGGCTCCCTTGTCTAAGGCTTCTTTCTGCCTCTCTGTCTGCCTCTTTCCATTTAGAGCTATTTTGTGTTCTCCTTCTCACTGGGGTGGTTCCCTTCTCCCTCCTCTCATACCAACGTCCTGGTGTCCTTTCCTCTTTGCCTAATCCACAGTGAGTGAGGAACCTGCCAAGCATTTCATCTGATACATACTTCGGAGAAAAGAATTCCTCGACTGCTTTATCCCTGACCCATGTGTCAAGCTCTGTGCTAAGTGTTCTGCCGGAACCATCTCCTTGACTCCTGATACAACCCAGTGAGGCAGGTATATTATCTATCACCCTGATGTTAGAGACAAGGAAACAGAGCCTCCGCATGGTTAAGTGACTTGTTGGTTATGGGCAGTGACAGGAAATCTGATGTCAAAGCTCACTCTTACCCACCCAGAACAGACTGAGTATTGCTGTGGGCATGGGGGATGCCCGCACAGTTCCATCTCACCTACTAGCGGCACCTTCCACTTCTGTGGTGGTGCTTCTGCGCTCCCCTCGCTGGCTGGGCAGTGGAAAGGAAGAGGGATCCCCTCCGGAGAAGCCCTGCCATCAGCAGGCTCAACCTGAACCAAATCCAGGGGCCCTTCTTCTTCTGCTCTATGCCTGTTTCCATGGAGCCGTTTCCCAGCTGGGCCCTTATTTTGCCTTCCCTTATATGCCTGTCTTTGCTGAACAGAATTGCTTCCTTTAACTACTGGGCTATTAAAGCAAAATCGGGGGGAGGGGGGAGCAAGACTCAGGGGATGTGTGCAAAGAAATGCTCTATCAAATATGTGAGCTGGTACAGAATGGTAGCCTTCTGGCGTGCTTCGCTCAGGTACAGTCGTGTTTGTAAATGGGAATGTGGGCTGAAAATCTAACGTGGCAGAGAAAGATTGTCCAACACCAAGAAATGACAGTCTGTTTCAGCTCTTTGAAACAAATAAAAAGGCCTGTACGACATGGTATTTAGTGAGTTTTTCCTTCTTGAGTTATGGAAAATCAACATAATATTTAGATGAAAACACCCTCTTATCTAAAGCTGTTGTGAGTTGAGAACTCAGATCCCATTAGAGATCTAAATATTCAAAACCCACCGTATTAAGCAAGAATAAAATAATGCAACGACTCTCTAAAAAGATATATTTTCTAACTTGATAAGGCAGTGAAAAAGAGCTAGACACCTCTCTCCCACTTTTTTGAAAAAATAGAAGTTTTGTATGGAGCTAACTGGCAGGAAAGGATGTCTAAATGTACTGCTCATGAAGACTACGTCAGGGGGAAACACTAATACCCAGAAATCCTACGAGGCTTACAAAGTGCCAAAGAAATCACTGAGCAGACGCGGGGCTGGCTGGCACCCACGCCAGAGGCCAGAGCCCACAGCCGAGTGAGAACTTCCTTATTTGCGAGAAAAGCCGAATTTTCACCAGCAGCTTCCGACCTCAGGCTTACCCCTTCCAGTCCCATGTCTGCAAATCTCCCCAAATATTGCAAAATAAGGCCTGCTGAATTTATGGGTAAGTGACCAAGAGACATTCAGCAGCTTCCCCTTGAACCAAGCTCTTCCACCTCACTTTTTCCTCCGTATCACTTCACACACCTTTTCCCTGGTCATGAAACGCTTTCCTGAAAGGATCTGGAATTATCTATAAAATGGGGGTGTGGATAAAGTTAACTAAAATGGTATTTCCTCTCTATAAATTCTAAATCATTTTCTATTTTCATCTCAAGTAATAGATGATTTTTTAAATCCTGCCTTATCCCTCCAAACCCCCCCCCCCCCAAAAAAAAACCTGAGGATGTTTTGATTTGTCACTGTTGGAACCATATGAAAAGTCATTTCAAGACTATCTTCAGCTCTCACTGTCCTGGGAACTGGAAGCAGCACCAGGCAGAACTAAGTGACTGTCACACCTCTGGGCCACCCCCTTTCCAGATTCCTGTGGCTTCTGCCATTACTTTATGGCCTTGCTCTCTCAGTTCCCTGCCCTTGTTAGGAAAAAAAAAAAGGTCGCTCTCCCACCTACAGGGTTAGCTGATGATAAGAGTTTTAAGATATTGCTCCACTCTGGGGATATTTGTTCTCTCAATTCTTTTAGAAAACAAAATAATGAAGCACTTTCCCTCTCTCCCAGATCTATAGGTATGAGTAGAAGTGAAGCCACCACGGGGCAAGAGTCTCTTAGGAAAGTTCCTTGGAAGCTAGAACTCTTCCCAGACCCCTCTTGAACCACAGCGGCCTGGGTAGGCTATCCTAGCTTAGAGGATCCTAATAAATTGAGTTTAAGCATTTCCCCAAATCTATTCAATCATCCAGGATTCGTGCTTTTCAATGAAGATTTCATTATAAAATGATGGAGAAAATGACTTACAGAAAAGACTATGAGGACTAGCCTTAATCATAATGAAAATCTCTCCTTCCACGTGTTCATTCTCATCAGAACTAGTCCTTTCCCATCAGCCTATGTATTTTCTGAAGCTGAACATCCCTAAAAAATTTTCCAGGAGAATCTTGCACAATGTCAATCTATTTCGGAAGGAGCAGAGCGTGACTGCCTCATTCCACATCGCAGTTAGTTTAACGTAGACTTGACTTGAATGCGAGGCTTATGAAAAAGTAACAAAAGTCAATAACTTATTTTTTTAGATCCCTAGAAGGTAAGAAATTTTTTTTATTGTATTATTACTTTATTTCTGCTCTTCTATATTTGAATATTAGGACTTCATATTGAAACAGAAAATTCAGGTTCTGTATAAAAAAGAATGGTTTCTCCTGTGTAGGAGGAACAATTGTAGTAACTATGTAGAGATTTAATGGCTCAGTTTAGTCAATAATTAAAACTATTTATATGTAAATGAAAGTTAGCAGTTTGGAAGTGGGGGGCCTACATACCAAAAGCAGTTTACAGATATGTTTTGTTTAGCTTACATAGTGCTTTTCGAAAATGTGAGCTAAACACCAACATTTGAAAAAACAGATTTCATAAATATTTAGATTTCTAGTTTTTCCGGAAGTAAGGCAAGCTCTGGCTGCACTGTGCTCCCAGTCCTGCCTGATAACCAAGGACCTCAACTCTCTTTGGGAGGAAACCTGTGCCCTGCTGATCACCGCAGTCCCCACCGCTTCCTGTTATTGAGCATGTGTGAGAGAGAGGCTGGCTTTACTCATTGACATTTACCTGTCTCTCCAGCAGGCATTTGGATTTTTATCGTCGAGTTGGAGTTTTGTATTTCCTGAAATTTCCTCATGCCATTCCTGTGGCTCTAAATTTGTCCCTACACTTCCTCCTTTTCGTTTTCATGCTTCATTTCTTGGTGCCACAGTCATGCCTGCCAGGGGTCAATTGCAATTTGCTATTCATGCTGAGGCCTTTCAAATTAGTTTTGTGCAAACATAGACCTATATCCAGCACAAGAAACATTGTTTTGCCTTGTGCTTGAAAATGAAACCAATTTACACAATACCAGAGTGTGAAGACCCTAGAAACCACTGCTATTTGAGACCTTGCTGCAGTGAAACTTGCACTGTTTTGCCCTCTGGTGACCTGTGCAGCTGCTGTAGACAGAGTGAGCTCTATTTTGGGACACTTTCTACACACTCCAAGCACACGAGTTATATGCTTGCTTTTATTAGGGTGCTTTCTCTAAAAGCAGTGTTAAGATTCTGAACTTCCTATAGAAGTTCATAAACATGTTTTATACTAAGTAGCAATTCAAATATGTGTCATTACTATAAAAACACTTAGCTGTCAGGAATATATTCAGGACACAGAAGAATCATAAAGCAAACTGTTTTTTCAATATCACTGCTTAGATATCGAATAAATAGGTATCTTGAACTAAGCATGTCTAAGATTGCAGGTCAGAGCTCCACCTCTCCAGACTTCGTTTTTTAAATCTCATTGCATTGCCTGTCTCAGCAAATGGCAACTCCAGCCTTTCGATTGCTCCGGCTAAAACTTCGGAGTTATTCTTCATTTCTCTCTTGACCTTACACCTCACATTCCATCCATCTGCAAATCTTGTTGGTTATACATAAAAAAAAGTCCAGCCCAGCTGGCGTGGCTCAGCAGTTGAGCATCAACCTATGAGTTAGGAGATTGAGGTTCAACTCCTGGCCAGGGCACATGCCCGGGTTTCAGGCTGGATCCCAGCAGGGGAGGTGCAGGAGGCAGCCGATCAATGACTCATCACTGATGTCTCTCTCTCTCTCCCTCTCCTTTCCTCTCTCTGAAATCAGTAAAAACATTTTTTAAAAATGTTCAGAATTCACCCAGTTCTCACTATTACCACAAATATCAACATAGTCAAAGGCACCATTATCTCTCATCTGAATTAGCTGAACAGCCTCTTACCTGGTCTCCCTGGCCCCCTTCAGTCGTTTCTCAACATAATAGTGATACTATTCTCTTTCAAAGGTAAGATTATGTCACTCCTCAAAACCCCCCAAATTTCCCACGAGGCGGAGTAAAGGCTAAAATCCTTAGAGTAGCAAAAAGCTCCAATGTGATTTGGGTGCTTCCCCTCCTGTCCTTATGTCTCTAAACGTGCACCCTGTCCCACCCGCCTTGCTCACTGTGCTCCAGCCACACTGGAACTATTGCTGTTCCTCGACTATCCCACGCATGCCCCACCTCAGAGCTTTTACATGTCTCGAATCCTTTGCCTGAAATGCTCTTCCCCTAAAAAACCCTCATCTCCTTAAGGTCTCTACTAAACCTGCTGGGTGAGGCCTGTCCTGACCACCCTTTTTAGAGTTTTCTCTTTGTCACATTATATATTCTATTCACTCGTTATTTCTTAGTTCCCTCGCAATGCATAAGCTCCACAATGTATACCCTCCACAGTGTATGTGCTCCACAGTGTATGCTTTCTGAGGGCAAGGACTTCTGTCACTCTGTTTTCCACTGCTGTTTTTCAGTACCTAGAACAGTGCCTGAGACATAATAGTTCCTCAATAAACACTTGATGAATGAAGTGGGTAGAGGTGCCATCAATCGAAACTCTCTTCAGCATTAGAGTCTGCAAAGAAGAATGCATGTTTCCATTCATAAGCATACGTGCATGATCTTTAGAAGGATAGAAGCCAAAAAAAAAGATGTCTTACATTTTCTAGACACGACCATCAACTCCAGGTTTATCAAAGCAAGTCCTTACCGCTAAATTCCAAACATGGGAAACCTTAATATCCGCATAAAGCAAAATTGACCATTTCAAGTTAAGTCAGGCTGAAGGGTAAAGGGCTGTTTGATATTATAGTCACTGCTGGCTCTTGTCAACTGCATGGAGGACTCCAGTGCATCTTAAGTAAGGCCCTTTGGGGCGACCTGTTCAGAGGCATGTTTCTGGGTCTGAGTTCCACTCTGTTAATTCAGTGGCATTATTGACGTCCACATTTGTTTTGTTAAATTACTTAAACAAGGAGGCCATTAGACGGAGGTGGCCCGAATGCCTTAGTAACCTACATATACAACAAACCAAAGCCTTAGCCTGTAAATCCCCCGAGGTTAAGAAAGCGAACCTACGGATATATAATCACTAATAGCCAACTAGGCTTTTCCAAACAAAGCAAATGCTTAAGCTGTAGCTTATCAGGTAATTTCCTTGCTTCTGTGTCTTCCTTCTAAAACTCTTTGCTGAGCTCCAGTTGGTGGAGTGCTCCCAATCATTTCTAATTTGGGACTGCCTGATTCAAATCAATTTTTGCTCAAATAAACTCTTAAAAGTTTACTATGCTTCAGTTTATCTTTTAACAGTTCTAACACCTCAATGTGGGTTAAAGTGTTACAACTGTTAGGCCCGTGTTATTTATATGTAGCATGATTGTTCTGAACTTGAAAAAATGTAACTGCAGGGGGGAAAAATGCACCAGAAAAATCTGCTGCTATGGTAGAAACAATTATAAAACAAAACAAAATGAACATTACGTTGACGACCATCTTAAAGTTTCTGTTGATTTGTTCGGGTTAATTTAGACATGGGTATGATCATTGTGCATTGTATATGCCATCAAATAAGTAAAAATGGGATGCCATCAATTGTCCAATGAGATTATTAATTCTGGACTTGGTGTTCACCTATTTCAGGGAATTTTTAATGCTGACTTTTCTTCCAAGCACAGTGAGACAATTAAAACTGGGGGCTGGCAATTAAGCTCTTATCTTGTGAGATTTGACACCATCTCTGGGTAGATAGTATGAGAACTGAATTACATTTGTAGGACACCCAATAATAATAGCTAATATTTACAAAGCTCTCACACAGCACAGGCACTGTTCCAAGGGATTTACATATATTGACTAACTACAATGCTATGAGGTGGAGACTGTTGTGCATGGGGAAAAAGTGTCTCTCCACCTTCTTAGGGTTCCTGGCCGGGTCAAAAAGGAACTTACAAAGACATAACAGGAGAAAAGCATACAAATGCTATGAAGTTTTTACAGGTCCATGGGGGCCTTCACCAGAGAATGAAGGCCTGAAAAAGTGACCAACACAGGAAGCTTTTATATACCTTTTAGACAAAGAAATAATACATTTGTGAAGACTTGACGAGACAAGGGGGCTTTGGCTATGGGTAGTGCGTGGTGAAGAAGTACCTTGGAAAATAAGGGTTAGTTTAACAAGGCTTGTTTGTACAGATTTCTTGGCCACAAATCCCCGTCTCTGGTGATAAGAACATGTTCCTTCATCCTGGTACAGGGAGGGCATCTTGCACAGGGCAGCTTTATGACCTGTTTCAGGGAAGAAGGGTGGAGGAGGGAGGTCAGAGTGACCTTCCTACTTCTGCTATTTTTTTCAAATTCTTTCAGCTTACTAAATTTATATGCAAAGGTGCCATATTTGGAGGCACAGTGTCCTGAACCCCATTACTGTTATTATCTTCATTTTACAGAAAAAGAAACCAAGGTAAAAAGAGGTAAAGTAACTGGTGTAAGGTTACAAAGCTAGTTAGCTGCAACACCTGGTTTGGACACAGGTAGTCTGGCTCTAGAGTCCATGCTCTTAACCACTGCTCTATTTTTTAAAAAGAGAATAATACTGTGGTATAATAAGAAATATATTGGTCTGTCTGGGGTTTCTGGCAGAGCTCCTAAATCCTTGGAATTTCTTGTGAGATAGGAGTGTCTTGTTAGTCATGAGGAGCCCCTTTGCAGCACACCTGAGTTGATGCTAATGAAGAGGCTTAGAGTCATCAGAAAGGGGAAAATCCCTCTGGAAATTAAGCTCTTAACCTCTGGGGTCTGACACTATCTCCAGGTAGGTAGAGCAGTATCAGAATTGAGTCAAATTTGTAGGACATCCAGTAGATGTCTGCTGAGAACTGGAGAATTACTTGGTGGTGTTGGAAACCACCCTAGAAATGAAAAATAAAAAACTCAAATAATTAAGTTATTTAGTTTTATGCAGGAGGTACATGGTAAAATCTTTCTTGCAGAATCAATAGCGCTGTTTTGAATTTGACAGCCTTTGAACAGATAGATTCAATTAAGAATGTAAAAATCTAACTTCAAGGAGCAAAAACTCGTGGAAACGCCTTTCATCTCCTCACAATCTCTAACTCTCTGATATGAAATCCCAGAAGTGACTAAACATCATGCAATATCAGAAGAGCTGTAGGAGGGCACAGCAAAATATTCTGCCTGGAGATGTCTTATTGAGGTCAGTGCGAGGACTCTCACGACACCCACGGCTGACATACGGACTGTAGCATGGGCTAGGTCTTCATCCCCGGCTACACCCAGGGCAGTGAGTCTATGACACCGATGCCCAGTGCCCGGTGGTTACTCTTCCCAGGAAGACGAGGCCAGGAGTTTGGAAAGAACAGAGCTTTCCCCTTCGTGCATTCTAGTCCCACGTGTTCAGAACACACCCCTTCTGCTGCATATTTCTGAAGAGACGACAGTCTCCCAACATTGCGAGCTGTAATGTATTCCCTTTTCTCTCAGCCAGCTTTTTGAACATTTTTTAGTGTTTTAATTTTAAGAACTTCATAAGATTGAATTTCTTTAAATTATTTAATTTAGTGACTTAGAAAAAATAATTTTCAAAAGAAAAATAAATACCTCATTAAATTTTAAAAGATTTTCATATCTTTTTCAACATAAACATATGGCAATGGACTTTGGAAAAACAAACTCTTTTAATACCAATTATTCTTATACTTAAAACACAGTTTATCAATACAGTTAAGCAATTTTTTCCCCTGAGACATACTGTTCTGCTTTTCTCCAAAGCACAGAGTAAAAGCATTTTAATTACAGTAAGCACTCATTAAATGCCTGTTTAACACACCTTGAGAGTCAGAGGACACAATGGTCTTTCTAAGATGTCAATCTGTCTGTATTTCAAAATATCTACAGTATTTCAATGTTTCCACGACTTCCTACTGCTCTAGGATAAAGTCCAAATTCCTGAGCATAGTATTTGGGGTAAGCGGGAGCCACATCCTGCCAGAACTTCGAACCTGCTCTTTCCTTCCCCTGCAATGCCTCCCGCACTCTCCCCTGCCCTTCCTCCCACCTCTTCCTGCTCCAGATCTCCGTTTGCGCTGAGTCTCTCCTGACCAGTAAGGAAACCTGGGTTGGTTGCCCTCCTACATGCTGCTAGGTTACACATTCATTGAAGATAAAGATTATATTTTCGCTCTCATGTCTCCTGTGTCCAGCACAGTGCTGATACATAGTCCATGGCTGATAAGTGTTTGTCCAATCAATGAAAAATCAAGATGATCCATAGTGTCAAAAAGGTACAGAAGATGGAATTAGGTCGTATATTTCTAT
Source organism: Miniopterus natalensis (assembly GCF_054644295.1). Lineage (NCBI taxonomy): Eukaryota > Metazoa > Chordata > Mammalia > Chiroptera > Miniopteridae > Miniopterus > Miniopterus natalensis. The sequence continues at coordinate 129,407,577 of NC_142082.1, forward strand.
AGACCCAGTCAGATGCCAACCAACTTTTCATCTGTATTTTTCTTTCAAAATATTTTTCATTCATCCCACAAATGTTGTCTGAATGTCTATTTGCCAGGTACTGTTCTAGGTCTTTGGGATGCCCATGGATAAACAAAACAAAAGTTGCTGCCCTCTTGGAATGGATATTCTAACAAAGAGAGAGACAATTAACATAAAAAAATAAGTAATTACATACGGTGTTAGGTGATAACTGTTATGGGGACAAAAGTAGAGTAAAGGGGATCAGAAATGTGGGAGGACAGGGTCAGGTTGCAATTTTAATAAGGAAGCTAGGTGGGCCTCATGGGAAGGGGGACATTGGGATAAATATGAAAGAGAGTAATAAAGTGTTCCCCTCGTGGATGCCCAGGGGAAGAAAGCCCAGCCAGAGAAAGGCCGTGCAAAGGCCAGTGCCTAGGCAAGAGTTTGCTTAGCTTGTTCCAGGAAAGCCAGAGGCCAGAGTGGGTGGAGGAGAGTGAATGAAGGGGAAAGAGGGGAAGTGGAGGCGGAGAGGAGGCAGCTGGAGCCAGCAGTCTGGGGCAAGGGGTGCAGGGCCTGGGTTCTATTCCAAGCGAAATGGAGAGCCTGGGGGAGGAGCACCGTGGTTTGGCTTACATTCTGAATGTATAAGCCCCATTTGGGGAACAAATTCTATTTTAATAAACAAAAAAATCATTTTTCTTAATTGATAGCTTCCTCTTTCACGGTCTTTGAATACTTTCTTGTACGGCCAATTCTGTGCCAAAGGGAAAGTCTCATCCTATAGCTCTGAGTCTTATCCAGGATTTTACAGCCGACTTATCTCGGCGCACAGGGACGTTATGGCCTGTGGCTGGGATTTCCCAATATTCACAGCCAAGTTGACTTTTAGGACACTGTCTTAAAATGTAATATAGGAAAATGTGATTTTAATTTTAAAATATTATTCCAAAATAAGTAGTGGTAAGAGTTTTTTAACAAGGGGCACAAGATTCATGATGCGGTTATACAAATTTGTAATTACAGCTACACAACTGTCCTGCCACCTAGGACAGTATCTCGGAGTCAGATGCTCCATGTGGACTTTGGAGCAAGATTAATTTTAGAAAAATTGCACTTCTGGACTCTTTCCAGTTTTTGCCATATCAAAAGAGAATGTATAAATTTATTGAAACTGGTCTTAGAAATGTTTTGACATAAACCCAAAGGAAAAGTCACAAAAAGGCTATTTCAAAAGTAAGCTAGAGAAAATATTTTATGAAGGAGACTATAAATTGCTAATAAATCTGACAAAAAATATTTAACTGCACCAATAACCAGAGAAATGAAAAGCAATCATGAGGTATTTAAAATGAATTTTAAGAAGGGAAAAGAAAAAGAGAGACACTATTCGAATATTTGAGTGAGAATATAGAAATTTAATGAAACATGCTCTCAACCTGCTTGGGAGGGATGAACAGAAAGCAAGGTGCTACCGTGTATTATAAATCTGAAAACAAAATCACCTCTTTTGGACTTGTGCTTTTACTCCTGGGAAAGCTTATTTAGGAATTGATACCAAAAATAAAATTTTAATTGTATCTTTTTTTTTTTAATCATCACCTGAGGATATTTTTTCCATTGTTTTTTCAGAGAGAATGGAAAGGAGAGAGAGAGAGAGAGAGGGAGAGAGAGAGAGAAACATCGATGTGAGAGAGACAAATTGAGTGATTGCCTCCTGCTCACTCCCTGACGGGGCCGGGCCTGCAACCGAGGTACGTGCCCTTGGTAGGAATCAAACCCGGCCCCTTCCGTCCACAGGCCGACGCTCTAACCACTGAGAAAACCAGCTAGGGCTGCATCATTATTTTAGAGAGAAATTATAGATCTTCCAATAAAAGGAGGGTTAATAAAATATGTTAAATTCACACTAAGAAATATTATATAATTTTAAACATTTTGTGAAAAATGAATGACATGGGGAAATACTTATAATACATATAATGATAAGCTTGATGCAGAATGAAATGAGGTTCAGACACATGGTCTCAGCACATACAAACGTGATAGAAATAAAAACTGGGTGGAAATATACTAAATTGTTAGCAGTAGTTAGAATGGTGATATCATAGGGAGTTTTATTTTTCCTTATATTTTTGTACACAGTATTTATAATAAGTAACCCTGTATATCTCTAATGCTTTTCTATTTCAGTGTAAACTTTGGGCTTTACTATGTAAATCTAGTTAATATTTTTTATATGTAAACTTTCAAGATTATTTTTATTATTTTTTTTAAATTTTATTTTTGTTTAAAATATTACAGATGTCCCTTTTTCTCCCCAATGACCCATTAAGATTATTTTTAAATAAAATTAAAATATATTCAGGAAATAGCTGAGCAGTAAAAAAAAAAAAAAGTGAAGCATTTTGATCTAGTTATTGGTATAAAGTGAACACTGGAAAACAGTACAGATCAGAACATCTTAACTGAAGACGATTATGAATTTTTCTAGGTGTCAAGCCACTGCCATTAGCTCTCTACTAATTTGAGCCAAAGGAGTTAGTAACAGTCTATTTGGTGCTAACTGTACGGTATTTTAATACTGACCAAACTATTAATGAGCCTGGATTTCTAGAGATCCTTAAGATGGTCCAAGTCTTGGAAGTGCTGTCGTTAAGGAACAGATACAGGACAAATGTTTCATGTAAAAATCAATAAGGAAAAGGAATGTTTTTCTAAGAGAATCTAAACCCTTCAAGTTTCCTTAACTCGGAAGCATGAAAGAGAACGATGCTAGTTTGCAACTCTTGATGAACTTGTTCAAAATCCTCCACAAAGGCCTTACAGGTAGAGAGCATTGCTGTTTCCCAGCCTGATACTCCATCCTTCTGGTAATTTTGTTCAGTGATACGCTGTTGCAATGCCCGGCTTGATACAAATGAAGAAATACAGGCCTCTCTTTTGCTGGGAGGCTTTAAGCCTTTCAAAGCCAAGCCATTTAATTTTGTTACTTAGTAAAAACAGGTATTGATTCTTTTAAGAACACATGCTTTTTTTCTTTCCCGTTAAGTCTTTACTCTAGAAACTTAGGAAAATCAGCATTTTTAGAGCTCCATTTCATTGAAGGCAGTTGTTCAATGTGTTCAAAGCCTCCCCAAGAGGTCTTCCTTCTCCTGGGAGTTCTCATCTGCCAGTTAACTTTGGTGACCCAAATTGTCCCAAGCCTCCTTCAAAAGCAAGCTAAGTATGTAGACATTCAAATCACTGATCAGTGTATTTTTCCCTGCAAATTCAAAGCCTGGTGATTACAACGGTGGGGATTCTGAATAGTCTCCTTAAACAAAGCCATGTTAATACTTCCCGGACTTCCTCTTCGCTCTCTGGAAAAGTAGTTTCCTAGAGGTGCTCACATAGTTCACCCAGGTGAGCAGTTCCTTCCTGCAAAGATTGTTTCTCACCCTGCATCATTCACCCTTTGGTGCTTTTAAGTGTTTGGTTGAGCCCGGCCAGGTGTGGTTCAGCAGTTGAGTGTCGACCTAGGATCCAGGCGATCGGGGTTCGATTTCCGGTCAGGGCACATGCCCGGGCTGTGGGCTCGATCAAAGACTCTCTCATCATTGATGTTTCTCTCTCTCTCTCCCTCTTCTTTCCTCTCTCTGAAATCAATAAAGATATATTTAAAAACAAAAAATAAGTGTTTGGTTGAAAACCTCTCTCCAAGAAGTTGGAACACTTGATACAATTTGCTCTTCCATTTCCTAGTCTTCAGTTTGGTTAAGCAGGGCATTAAGTTTTCTTAGCAATGGTCATAAGCATTTAGGCTTCTCCCTTCAAGCAATGAAGGACATAGTATGAACCCCAAGTAAACTTCAGCAAGACACTTTGCACTTCAGAGAACTCCTGAGGCATAATGCTATCCCAAGTGTCATACTCAAAAGTTGTGGGGCAGGGAAGGTGGGAGCATCATTTTTCTCTTACATTAAATTAAATTAAACTTCTTATTTACCTTTCTGCAAGTTCTACACACTGAACTTGTTGGAATATGAGCCAGCTTCCCTGGGAGTGAGTTTGGAAGTGAATCATTCAGCCTAGTTAAGTCTCAGTTGACTGCAGCCCTATATGACACAAAGATATTTGCTTAGTTACATGCTTACGTTCTACACTGCTCTTTAGGACTGCCAGGTCTAGAGTCAAGGGGACAACTGAACGTCACTGTGGCTACCTTGACCTCTTATGGACAGCAGCTTGCCTTGGAAACCATTATGGATGTATTCCAGAAAAACTTCTCCCTCTATTTAGCCACAGGGAAGATGTCGAGAAGGTTTGAGCTTTAAGCCATAAATGTTCAGGACGAGAGAACCTCAGTATTACTCCTAAACCTCATCAAATGTTGCGTGCTCAGTCCCAAGGAAATCTGCCTTTCAGATCTCCTTGCAGCGCCTCTTAATTATCTCCTCTGTTTTTGTGCATTTCTTATTTGGTGAGGAAACAGGATATGCAGTGAATCGAGTTACTCCGTCTACTGAAGTGAATGGTTTTGCTTTCTGCTCACAGGTGCTCTGCTTGTGTTTCCTTGATACTCCCTCCAGTTATTTCAGAGACACTGTCATTTCAGATTGTTTATAGATGTGTCACAGACACTTCAGATATCTTAATAGTGTCAAGAAAAGCTGCCCGCCACTAATCTAATGTCAATAGGAGTCTCCAATCCAGGGTGCAGTGTGGAAAAAGGAGGCGCTTTATTCAGACGAAAGGTTTGCAAACCAGGGAAGCACAGCCCCTGGTGGAAACCGAAAGTGCACTGCCCTAAGACACCGGGGAGCCCGCTTATATAGAGCAGTGCTTGGTCCATTTCTATGCAAATGAGGAATCCAAATTTGCACAGTTTGATTGGTCCCAAAAGCACTGTCACGATTGACTGGAATCACGGGTCATGATTGGTAATCATGAAGCTGCTCTGATTGGTGGATAAAGATGTAACCAAGGATACAGGTAGGCAGCTCTGATTGGACAGGACAGGTGTCAGCCCTTTGGTTAAAATGTGATTCCAGGAACTCTTTCAGAAGGTTTGCCTCGGGTGGCAGGAACACAGCAAGGCTCTTGACAGCTCAGCCTGTGGCTTTTCCAGAAAATGCAGCGTGTGAGAGATGTATGCAAGCAAGGGTTGCTAGACTCTGATTATGAATTTGGGCCCAGTTAACCACAGGGAGTCTTTTTTGGCAGGTACATTCCTTCTCAGGGTCAACAATACCAAGAATGAAATATATATATATATATATATACTTTAAATCTTTATAGCAGTTTTATAGAAATCTGACAGGGCTTGAAAACAGGTTTTTTTCTTTTGTTTAAATTTCTGTATTTTTCCATATGCCAGTGACACCTAACCTAACGCTGGTGCTATTTTTTGTTTGTCAACGATCTGTACATAATGAATAATTGGCTTTTGCATCTTTTTAAAATTGAAGATGTTCCTGGCTATTATTATTTTCATGAGCGTCTAATAACCTCTCTTTCAGGGTCCTTGTGGAGACGGGATGAGATGAGACCTGTGAAGCGCTCAGCATGGTGCCTGGGCAGCAAGAGCTCCCTGCACACGAAGGCCTTTCCCTTGGGAGCTGGTACCCAGGATCACTCACTGGGATTTAAGGACAAACTTTCATGACACTGTTATTTCCCTGTAAAGCTAAGCACAAACTAAGGACTTTTTCTAGAAACGTGAAGACCTTCGCCATGGGCATGCAATTTGTGTTTTAATACCAGAACTAGTTTTCGCATCTCTTCTCTGTTACTAATTTCCTACCTGCCTATCCCTGTGCCATAAGCAACCTACAGCCCCAGGGTGGGAACCCAAACGGCACCATCTTTCCTTTTCTATTAAGTTGGAATACTCCAGTCCCTTCTGAGAAAGGAAAAGGTGTGTAATTAACCGACTATGAAGATTCTGGTCTTGATCAATGTGCCATCCCTTCCATGGATTTATTTTCCTTCATAAAAAGAAATATTTAGAGCAAAGGATTGAGCATGTCGTGGTGGAATTTCCAATATGATACATGAATTGCACTTTTGTCGATTGGGGGAAAGGAGGCTATTTTAGAACAGAAAAGAATTCACCTCAAATGATCCTAAGAAGAACCGACTTCTTCGCTCTGTGTACTGATGATCTTTTTTGTAGGAATTTGAATGGCTTCGGGGAATGAGTTAAGTGCCTCATCTTTTCTCCTCTGCTTGAATTGTTGACCCAGAGTCAACAAACTAAAACAATTAAAGCATCATGATGGGAAACCAAGGTTTGAGGGGTCAGACAAATCTAGATTCAGATCCTCAGCCACCGCACTAGCTGTGTGTCCTGCGGCGCATCACCCAGGACCTGGTGACGGGCAAAGCACCGCCCCTAGCACTCTGTTCTGTACATGACCACTACCGCCTCCTTAAGCACACTCAGCACAAATACCTTTCTTTCTCTTCTCCAGACAAAAGCGATGATTTTCTTGGATTTGTTTCTTAAAACCAGGGAAATTTCTAGGAATGGCAGCAGTTAGGAACACGGGGAATGATTTAGCAGCTCCCTTGGGAAGGAAGTCAGAGAAAGCAGCTCCACTGTAGAGATTCTTCTTCTGCATCCTCAAAAGTTTGTTTCTATTCAAAAGACTCCACAAGGTAAAAAAAAAAAAAAAAAAAAAAAAAAGACGAGTACTTAGACCCAAACCCCCACTCTCCTTTACCAAGATCTAAATGAAAAGTCATCACAAGATACCTGTGTGCTGTGCAGCCTGCTAAAATTTGAAATTTACACCCCCCCACCCCCCTACTTTGTGTTTCAGGAAATTTGATTTTGACATCTAATTTTAGAATAACAAAGAGTCCTGCACAGAGTCCCAAATGTTCCTGGTTCCCAAGGACTTGTAATTTCAGAGCGTCTCTGTGAAAATCTAAATATACAATCTTTTCTCTCTTTTTTTGATAAATCACTTAATATATGAATTCTGTGGGAATCAACTTTAGAATCTTATGCAGAACCATCATTTAATTCTTCGGTAAAGCAGAGTTTACTACAAGTGCCCTAGCAGATCCCAATAAATATTACAAAGACCAAAATGTCTATAAAATATGTATGCACACAGACACATTTTTTATTTTAAACTGGTCTAAAACAAAATTGTTCCCCTTATCTGAAATCTTCGCAGAGCCCACACTAATATTCTAAGACCAGCAACCACCTGAATGATCATTTCATCAACAGCTCCATGCTTGGCACCACACTCTGCTCAGAAGACAGCCCAACTTTGGACACAGTTAAACTCTCAAAATGTGGTTTTACATCGTTTCATCTTCTCCTTACATTCAGTTCAAGAATGAGATCTTACCAAATGGCTTTGACATCATCTGTCCTTTACTTTGGGATTAAAAAAAAAAATCCAGGTTGAACAGAATGTTACAACCTATGCCTCAAAGTCAGCCAAAAGTTCATATATTTTACCCGTCAGAACTCCTGATGTTTACAAACTTTCAGATTTATTGATAGAACTTCTATTTTGTTTTCTCCAAACTTCTCACAGAACTTATTCTGTACACTCACTCATTCCACGAGTAGTCCTCTTGTCTCCACAATAAGATTGAAACTTCTTTTTTAAAATGTATCTTTATTTCAGAGAGAGGAAGGGAGAGAGAGAAAGAGAGATAGAAATATCAATAATGAGAGAGTCATCGATCGGCTGCCTCCTGCACCGCCCCCCCCCCCCCCCCGCTGGGATCGAGCCCTCAACCCGGGCGTGTGCCCCGACAAGGAATCGAACCTCTATCTCTTGGATCCTAGGTCGATGCTCAACCCCTGAGCCACGCTGGCTGGGCAAGATTGAAACTTCTTGAAGAAGGAACTCCTCATGTCTTAAAGTGTTCTTGAACCCTTCTTCCCACTATGTCTGACACTGAGTTTGATGATTCATAAATCATCAAAAATATTAAATGAATTAAAATGAATACCTGATATTTGGAGATACTGTCAAATATCTCCCTTTAAAAGACTCACTTTAGACAATATTTTTTAAAACTTTATTGTGGAAAATTTAGAGAAAAAATGTGTAATGAACCACATGTACTCATCACGAGCTTCAACAATTATCAAGTCATGGATACACCTGCTTCATATAAGTAGAGTATTTTTGTAATTAATAGATTACTTTTTGAGCAGTTTTAGGTTTACAGACTAATGAAATGGAAAGTACAGTTCCCATATACTCTTTCCCTCCTCCCTCAGTTTTGCCTATTATTAATATCTTGCATTAATGTGATACATTTCTACAATTGATGAGCCAATATCCATACATTATTATTAATTAAAAACAAAGTCCATAGTTTTAGGGTTCACTCTTTGTACATTGTAATATTGTGAGTTATAATAAGAAATATATACTATATAGTACTTCTTCTTTGTTCACTGCAACTGCCACAAAAGTCTCAAACCCCATGGAATTTCCAAAGTGTTGAAAATGACTAAGTTGTCTTCTGCTATGTTAATGAAGTGACCTTTGGAAACCCCCTAAAGATTAGAGATGGTTGCCAATGAAGCCACCCTTGTGATTAGAGGGTTGAAACTTTCAGTCCCACTCCCTGACCCCTGGGAAGGGGAGAGGGACTGGAGGTTGAATCAATGGCCAATGAGTTAATCATTCATGCCTACATAACGGAGCCTCCAGAAAAACCCAAAAGGATGGGGTTCAGGCAGCTTCCAGGTTGGCGGACACATGGAAACTTGGGGAGAGTGGTGTTACTAGAAAGGGCATGGGAGCCTCACGCTCTTGCCCCACCCATACTCTGCATCTCTTCCATATGACTGTTCCCGGGTTATATTCTTTTATAAGAAACCAGGGAGTGAGTCGTAAGTAAAATATTTCTCTGAGTTCTGTGAGCCACTCTAGCAAACCAATCAAACCAGAGAAGGAAATAATGGGAGCCTCCAACTTGTAGCCCATTAGTCGGAAGCACAGGTGACAACCAGGCCTTGCAACTAGTGTCTGAAGCAGAAGAGGGGCAGTATTGTAGGACTGAACCCTTAACCTCTATAAGATGCTATTTCTGGGTAGATAGTGTTGAAATTGAGTTGGATTGTAGGACACAGAGCTGATGTCTGGAGCATTGCTTGAATGTGGGGGGAAGCCCCCTTCCACATGTTGGAAGTTAGGTCCAAGAACCCAAAAGATACATTCTCTGGTTTTAACAAATATACCATATAATGACATGCGTCTACCATTACCGTATCTTACAGAATAGTTTTACCAAAGTTTTAATGTTAAGAAAATAGCTATAACTAACTCCTAATTATCTCAGGGCAAATTTTATTCATGCTATTGAAGACATTTATATTTAAATTCACATACTATGCCTATTATGATGATTTCACACATATTCTGTCACTCAATTCACAGCAATCCCCTTGGGTAGGCATTTTTATCCCCATTTTTTAGTTAAAGATATTGAAGCTCTGAAAGGTTAAATAACTTTCCAAAGTTCAAATATCTAGTAAGGGGCACAGCAAGAATTCCAACCTAGATTAAGTGGGATTAATTCATGCTGCAAAATTTATGACTTAGTAAATGAAAGTAATGCTAAAATTAGTCCTTTCCACCATTTGTGGAGCAATTAAGGATGCAATTGAAAGCAGATCCAGATGGCAGAAGCCTTCCCAGGAGCCAGGTTTTTTACACTGTGGCAGAGGAGCTATGACCTGGAAGTGGCACTGGGGGAGTGCTTGGTGCCTTACCCACCTCCCTTAGGGTGTGTGTTGTGTGTGGGAATGAACAACTGCAAGAGACTTGTTGGCCCAGGGAGAGTCAGGTTTCAACCAGGCTATGGAGCTTGAGGTAGGAAGTGTATTTTCCATGGTGTAGAGGTTCCATATGGTACAGAGGAAAAATCAGGGAGTGGAAAAAGGAACAGTGGAAGGTTATGCAGGAAAGAGGGAAAGCAAAGTGGGGATGAGCACAGAAGCCAAGGGCTTATATCTCAGCTAGTAATTAAGGGGAAAGGAATGTAAAGGTTGATGGGTTTAACTGACCACAAGGTTTCCAAAAGGATCTCCCTTGTAAGCCCTGAGTAAGTGTTGGGATTGGCAATCCCCAGTCTGTGTCTGGAAAGTCTGCAGTCAACAACCTGCTCACCAGTTGCTCAGAACCCCACTGCCTGTGAGGGAGCCTGATGCCCAGCAGGCTGGCATAAGGCACGCAAGTCAGTTCTACCAAGTCCTTGTGAGCGGTGGCCTGGTTTATGGGTACTGAGCATGGCCTGGTTGATACACAGGTAGGATAGCCCCTCGAGTGCTGGGATTTGATAGGATGACTACTAGAGAACATAAGGCTTATGAGCAGGGCAATGACAGTGAAAATAGCTTTCAAGACAGATCCTGCCTTGTCCAAAAGGACTATAGGGCCAACTCTAGGAAAAATTGTGTTGTAGGGGAAGTATACTCTTGGGTTTCCAACTGCCCTCTTTCTTCCACTTCGGTGGCTTCCTCTCTGCTCTCTTGCATGTCTCCATCATCCATCGTCCATGGCCCACCACTAGAGTGTCTGCACACGGCATATTTCAAGCAACCTTTTTGTCTCTCTGTACTCCATAGTGATATATCTGTTTTATGTCTAATCTTATACTAATAGACCTTACTATTTCTATAATCACATGTGGAAGTGTAAGCCCCAGGAACTCAGATAACTTTATTTGGAAATAGGACTGTTACAAATGTAATTAGTTACAATGAGTAGAGTGGGTCTCTAATCCAACAGGACTGGTGTCTATAAAATTGGACATAGACACATATACAGACAGGGAGAACATCATGGGAACATGCAGGCAGCCACCTACAAGCCAAGGGAAAATCATAGAACAGATCCTTCCCAGCCCTCAAAAGATATTCATCCTGCCGACATCTTGAGGCTGACGCCTTCTGGCCTTTAGAACTGTGAGATGATTAATTTCTGTTGTTTAAGCCACTCGGTTTGTGGTACTTGGTTACAGCAGCCCTAGCAAACTAACACATGCCCTCTGGGGCCATTTTTCCATCTTGGGGCTCTCCATTCCTCTAGAGCCTCGTTGTTCTTTATTGGAGCCTTGGCGTTTGGCCTGTGGAAGGAGGAGAAGAGCATATGAGGGTCACATAGGAATTCTATGGGGCAGTTGCTGAAGGGACACGCAAGTCTCCTGCCTGCAATTCATTGGGTTCAGTCACTTGGTCAAACCTAACTGCAGGAGAGGTTGGGAAACGAAGGCTAGCTGTGTGTCTACAAGCTGCAATAAACATATCAATTCGCATATAGCAATCCTTGCCCCAGAGAATGAAGAACAGAAAGATACTGGAGGAAAGAGATCGCTTCTAGGAGCCTGAACAGGAATTATCTATTACCCACTCATTCCCTCATCCACTCACCAGTTATTTTACTGAATGCTTACTATTTGGCGACAATGAACTTGGTAGTAGGGTGAGAACAGGAAACAAGAGAGACAGATTTCCTGCCTTCAAAGACCTTCCATTGTGATAAGCTATGAAAGAAAAGTGTAAGCTGACTTTTTAAATGTAGTCCTAACCTAGCATGGGTGGTCAGAGAAGGCTTCTTAGAAGAGCAGACATCTCAGTAGAAATTAGGATGAGCTGTACTGGTCAGCAATCCCTTCTCTGCAATTCCAAAATCCAACAAGCTCTGAAAATTATGTTTTTTTAAAAAAATAATTCAGTAACAAAACCTGGCCTGACCTTGACATATTTGGTGGAGAAGCCCGATCTGAGTGGACGTGAAGTTACTTGTCGTCTTTATCTATTGCATTTGGTGTGAATGCTTACAGATCTTGCTGAAGAACTGGAGATATGTTTGATTGCCAAAATAGAGGAATAGTATTGCTAAGATGCTGTGCAGGTTACCAGGGAATTGAAGAAACAAAGGCGAATTTTAAGGAGAACAAAAATGCCACAAATGGTCCTCAGAATATATTCCAGTTGTCCAAGGTTTATGGGTAACTTTAATATTCATTCTTCCAGGAGTTCCAATATTTGAATTATTTCCATGTGTCTGACATCAAAGAGGAATCATTAGTAATTCATTCAATACCTGGAGTCATAGAAACAGGTGGTGAACTATTCTGGGAGCAGCGTGGAGAGTAGGACCGTTAGCCACCATCAGGCTGAACCTGTAAGTCACCCTAACACAGAGTGAGTGGACTTAGGATTGAGGGTTTCTGCTGGCTGACTAGCAGACAAAGGTGATTATTAGGGCCATTATGGCATAAAATTATCTTCTCAATAACTATGGCATGAGGGAAATAATGGCAGTATTGGTGTTTCCAGAGATGTTCTGCTTGCTTCCTTTACCACAGATAATACCTGGAATCCACCACACAAGGAAACATTAATCCCAGTCACTCCTTTATGAGGCCCACACATAAAAATGAGCCATGAGGTCAGAGCTACCTTATGCTTCAAATCAAGAAACCTGGGAAGTGATTGATATAAAGCAGGGTTGTACCACAGATGTCTCTCTCTGTGGTCATGAAAATGTACTGTGATCTGTGCTCTCCAATATGGTAGCCAAAGCCCCATGTGGCCATCGAGCACTTGCAATGTGGGCAGCGAGATGGAGGAGCTGCATTTATAATTTAAGTTTAAATTTAAAATTAAATGGACACGTGTCTAGTGTCTACAATATTGGAAATTCAGGTATAAAGAGTTATCCCTTTTGCCAGGCCGGGCTTGGCTCAGTGGTTGAGCAACAACCTAGGATCCAGGAGATCTCTGTTCGATTCTCGGTCGGGGCACATGCCCGGGTTGTGGGCTCGATCCCCAGTCGGGGGAGCACAGGAGGCAGCCGATCAATGACTCTCTCATCATTGATGTTTCTCTCTCTCTCGCTCTCTCTTCCTCTTTCTGAAATCAATGAAAAAAAAAAAGAGTTATCCCTTTTCATGCAAAAATCACACCATGGTGGAACAGAGTTAGGAATCCTGTATCCTAGCTTTTGTTTCCTTGTCAATCAAACACACATACCAACTCTGGCACATTCTTGAAAGCACATTGACACCAAGTTTTATTTCTGTAGCTTCTTTTCCTTTAGAAGAGGGTTCTAACCTGGATAACTCTCTTTGCTCTAAAGTCTCTGCTCTCAATTACTTATCTCTACACCTTTAGTCTCCTACTTGGATTCCCAGATCCTATTTAAGCACTGGACAGAGTTTTCTATACAAATCATTCCCTGTAACTATCTATCATAAACACAACTTATTTCACCGATTAAAAAATTCCACCAGCCGGCCTGGCTCAGCAGTTGAGCATCGACCTAGGATCCAGAAGATCGTGGTTCGATTCCCGCTCAGGGCACATGCCCGGGTTGTGGGCTCCATCCCCGGTGGGGGGACATGCAGGAGGCAGCCGATCAATGACTCTCTCATCATTGATGTTTCTCTCTCTCTCCCTCTCCCTTCCTCTCTCTGAAGTCAATAAAGATATATTTTTTAAAAATTCCAATATCCTTTAAGTTACATAATCAACCCCCTGGGAGCATATTTAGATAGTAATATTCGAAGTATTTGCCACTGGTGTGTAGACTCCTTATTAAGATCCCTCCTATTTTACTAACCACCCTTGGAGTATGGACTTCTGACTGGAGCACTGCAGATCTTATTGAACTGCCTCTAGAAAGCATAACTGTATACACAATGTGAATACAGAGGTACGTCCAATAAACCACAGGCAACATAAGACAGTGGCTGAGGGGATGATGATAGGGGCTGTGCAATCAACAACTTTCACAGACCCGGCTCAAAGATTAGGGAATTTGTATTCTATTGTCCCCTTAACTCTGTCTTTTAGGCTCATCTTCACTGCTGTTCTCTCTCACCCACCTTCACCCCAGATGACTGCTGTAAGGCAATAGGTTGAGAAAGTAAAGGCAGAGCTTCTGAAATCAGCTGCCTGAGTTTGAAGCCTGGATCTGCCACTAACTCTGTCACTGTCCACCTTCCACGTGCCTTCATTTCCTCACGTGCAATGAGGACAGTAATATGCTTGTGTTATTAGGTTGTCCTAGGGCGATGCTGTAACTAAAATAGACACCTTGACGCTGTGCCTCACACCCAGCAGTACCCAATGACCATTTAAAGAAAAACAAATGTATGCCTACAACACTGGGATTGTTTTAGGCAGAACTATACAGGATAAAAGCCATAGTTCTTGGTCTCAAGGAGCTCAGGACCCAGTGGGAGAGACAGACAAGGAAACAGTCAGTAACAATGTAGTGGATCAGTGATTAGTTCTATGCAAAATATATGTAAAACGTAGTGCCTGGAGTAATCTGCCAGCCTAATTATCAAATATATATATTGATGCATAAGAGGCTGCCAGAAGTTTCCAATATCTAAGGGGATTAAGATACTTTATCATTAATGGTGATACACAGAGTAAATTTCAGCATAGGAAATATTTTAAAACAACTGATATATTGGAAAATAATGTTGTATTTTAAATGTTCCACATTAAAAAAATGTCTTTGTTGGATGCCGAAAACATTTTCCAGGACCATTTCCCAGTTAGAAATGAGACTAATGTAAACAGTCCAACAATTAGCTCCATGCAGTTGGCCTTTCTGAGCTAAAATGCAGTTACTGAGCCCAAGCCTAGAACTACAAGACCCTTCGCCAGCCACAGAAACGAGGCTGGGCCATATTAGGGAGCGTGTGGATTTCGGAAGGAGCAGCAAGTTCATCTCTTGCATTCCTTCGCTTGTCCCTTATGGCAACAGGCCACCTACCTTTTCACAGAAAGCGCGATATCACCATTTTCTCTGCCAAGCACAGGTATGAACTGAAACTTCAACATGTAAATATGGACCACTTCATAAGATAGGACAAGCTGACCAATTTAATAAATCCTAGGGAAGAGCGAGGGCTTGTTTTTAAATAGAAATAGCAGATTAGATATTAACTTGTTGATCTGCAGAGGCCTTAAATGTCTGTGTATAGTCAAGCCCATGACAGTTTTCACACATTGCTTTATATTTTGCATGGCAAGAAAACATACACTTTTATTCAAAGTGTGGAAAATCAAAAGTAGTAACAAAAAGTCAAGTAAGCACTCACCATTTTGTTTTCCTAAATATTAATTTTAATATAATTAGGGTTCGTTTTGTTTCATTTTGTTTTACACAATACATGGATAAGTTTAAAACCTGGAGGAAGAAAATTAATTTTGAAGGCATGAGAAATGTGTAATTTTGGGTCTTATAAGATTCTCCATAATATAATAATTCAAATCTATGTACTCTTTTTAACTGGATCTTTAAAACATTACCAGAATGCTGATGAGTTCAATAGAATTTTTTTTTTTTTATAAATAGGAGTGGGGGTGAGACTTGGATGAGGGATGAAGGGAAATGAAGATATGCCAAGACAAGGAGCTTCACAGAAGTTGATAAAAACCCAGTATATTTTCATTTGAATTTGGAAGTACTGCTGTGTTCCTGAAGGTGAGAAAAGAAATTTAGTTCTAGTTCAAGTCATTTAATACCAGAAAACATAATTGATTTTCATTTTTAAAGCTTAATTAGGTACATAAATATGGCTCATTAATATCCAGATTTTATACCTGCCTGACTACATTTACTCTCATTGGCTATTTCATTTTCACAGAGATTCACAAACCGAGAATAAGATGATAGCTCTAGTCTTTTGCAGAGTTAGATCTTACTGGTTCTCCCATTTATTTTACCTGAGAAGGTAGCCTGAGAGATGAATGAAAGGACATTGCCAAAAAGATCAAATACAAAGATGAGTTTGTAATTTTCTGTCTCATTTAGTTTTATATTCAGCAGCATGTTAACCATTTGGGAAAGAAATTCTTCATCAGTTCCTTTGAAAAGTAACACAGGCCATGACTCCTTTCCACCACCCACTTGGCCTCAGGTCTCCCCAAAAGTGTCTCCTTACAAGTTATATGCACATATTACCACAGGCACTCGTGGTAGTCAACCAAACTTGTCCACTCAAGGATACACACATTTATGCTATATTCTAAATTAATTTTAAAATAAGCTTGAGTACACACATGCCAGGTAAGCAGGAAGTTCTGTCTCTCACTCTTGAGGCTACTCCTTCCCTTTCAGTATTTAAGAAGTCCAAGGGCATGCACAATCCAATGGAGGAATTCAACCTGATTTCCAAATCCCAGCAGAGCTCAGCCATTTACTGCCACAATTCTCACCAACATATGGTGTCACTAAAAAAGTTGTCCCATAAAATCTAAAGGCCAAGGAGGAATATTTCTGGCCCTGGTCCATGGGAGTGGGTGGGAGCAGAAGTTATTCCTTTGAGGAAGTTGGCTCTACCATTTTGGATCCTTTAATGAAGCTAAATCCCTTTCTCAGAACAAAGCCTAGATGAGGAGCTCCTGCGATTGAGTTCCCAGGTTCATGGTTTAATTTTAAACTGGCAGCCAAGGCACTAGCTGTCCCAGGGGTGCTGTGTCACAAGAGGTCCAGCAGCCCATTTGAGGGCCCCCAACCAGCATCCCTTGGGGATTTGCATGCCAAGAGTGAGGCTGGGAAGCTCCTCATTTTCAGAACCTCAGACACTAGGCTTTTATTGCCTTTTAGGGTCCCAGATACTGTCAGCAGCGAAGGTCTTCTTACCTTTCTCTGATATTAGCCTTGATTATTCCCAGAGGGTCTACATCCTCCACCCTCTTTGGAGTAATGAAGCCATGTTCCTGTTGATGGTGATTTGCTTTTTCAAGGATGACACAGAAGCAAAAAGAAAACAAAACACACCAAATAAAAGCACAAGTTAAATTTTCATGGCGGACATCCCACTACACTCATTTCTTTCTGGTAGTAGCATCTGAGACCATCTTCCCTGTGTATGAATCTGCTCCAGTTGCAAAATACCATCTAGAGGATGGCTGAAACAGCAGAAATTGATTTGCTCACAGTTTTGGAAGCCGGAAGTCTGAGGTCAAGGTGCCAGTCAGTGTGGTTCAGAATCTAGTTAGAGCTCTGTTCCTGGCATGTAAATGGCCACCTTCTGGCTGTTTCCTCACATGGAAGACAGAGGTAGAAAGCTCTCTGATGTCTTTTCTTTTTTTTTCTTTCAGGATATGGAATTTTAATTTTACAATTATTTTATTCAGTACTTTGAAGATATTTTCCAATGATTTCTGGGTTCTATTGAGAGTGGTAAGAGTTTTCTGGTTCATTCTGTTGAAGATAATCTGTGTTTTTTTCTGTGGTAGGTTTTATTATTTTCTCTTACTTTATGTTCTGTGGTTTTACTATGATGTGATTGCCTGAAATGTGGTCATATATCTTTCTTCAATTTTGGAAAAATTTAGCTGATATTTCTGTGGGAGGATTTGCTCTATCAGATATCAGATATTATGATAAAGTATTAACATGAAGATTTGTATGGTATTGGTACAGGAAAAGACAAATAGGAAAGAACGCAGAATTAAGCCGATGGACCACATCTCAGATCAGTGGGAAAAGAAAATGTCTCAGTAAGGAGTGCTGGGATGACTATTTATTTACTTGGGGGGATAATAAAATTGGACCATAGATCAAAATAAATTACTGATGGGTTAAAGATCTAATTGTGAAACACAAAACTCTAATACGCTTGGAAAATTTCATGAGAATGTATTTGATCTCAAGTTAGGCAGGGATTGCCTTAAAATAATGTAAAAATTAGAAGCCATAAAAGAGATGAAAGTGAGACATTTGATTGCATTAAAGTTATCAAATTTTATTAATTAAATATCAATATATAAGACTGAAAGATAAGTCACAGAGGCTGATATAGAAATGAAAAGGTAATCGTTATTCAGAATATCTATAAGTCAATAAGAAAAAGACAAGAAAACAATAGAAAAACAGCCCAGAGAATTGAACAGACACTTCTGAATGGCCACTAAACATTAGAAGATGTGTTCTGGTATGTTTTCTGATAGAGGCACTAATCCCACTGGACCAGGCCCCACCCTTATGACCTCATCTTACCCTAGTTACTTCCCAAAGGCCTCATCTCCAAATACTATCACATTGGGGGTTCAGGCTTCAACATAAAAAAAGGTTGAAGCCACAAACATTCAGTCCATAATAAGAAGTCAAACTTCATTTTTGTTGTTGTTGTTGTTGGCTCACATTTAGAAGATTCCCCTTGTTTAAGATTTATTTTATTCCTGAGCTGCATCGTTTCAGCCATAGTGAAACTGACCAACAACAAAATTTGTTTCATATCAGATCATTGTTATTTGGAAAACTTAAACGGAAAGCAATTCATATTCTTATCCAGATTAATGCAACTTCAGCTTACATTTTTTTCCCCAACATGGCTTTTTAGAGAAAGATCAGAAAATATCCCAACATAGAAAAATATATAAATACACATAAATATATGTATACATACATACATATACTGTTTATTTTAGTGCAGTTAGAAAGAAAATATATGGGCAAATATAAGGGAATTCAAAGGTTTTAAGCCATTTCTATTACATAATAAATCTGAATATTTTTATATCTAAGAATTCTGAGGTTTTCTTTATTATAACCAAAATCAACTGCAACTTCATTTACATGTAATTTCTATTTTATACACTTTACCAGGGACAGCAACATGACCATTTCTAATATGTTTTTTAAAAAGATTCATAACTGATTACAACAGAAAATATTAATATTGAATTAATAATAATGTTAAATCACTACTACATGATGGCTGATAGGAGATGACTAGAAGCAGCACAATTCACCTTTTATCTTACCCTATCCTATCTTATCTTATCCTATATACAATTTCTTAACAACTGGAATAATAATGTATCATTTTATACAATGAGATTTTCACATAACCTAGAATAAAAAATGTTTCCTTAATCCCCCTTCCTTAACACATGTACACCCATCAGAATTCATTCTTGTGAATACATTGGCAAGAAAAATTAGCATGATGTCAAATGTAAAATATCTCAGTAACTTTAGAACCCAGAAAAAAATAGGGGAAGGGAAAAGGCTGCATTTTTTTAAAGTGAGGTGCTCATCTGGGAGCTTTTACAGCCATTACGCCGTTGAGTCATATAACCTCTCCCGCCAGGGAGGAAATGCTTCGGCTGTGGCACTAAAACGGGCCTTTCCCGGCGTGCAGGACCAGGAGATCTGAATGGCCACCCTATTTCATGTACCCCAAAGTGTGCCTGGGTGTGCCATTAGTTTTTTTACAAAAGAAGAGATCCATACTGCTTGTTCTAAAGGGCTAGAGATATTTTCCCATACTCGAAGTGTTTCAGTTGCTCCAAGCGTTTAAGTTGGACCATTTGTGAAACAATTATAATGGGT
Organism: Miniopterus natalensis; assembly: GCF_054644295.1. Classification (NCBI taxonomy): domain Eukaryota; kingdom Metazoa; phylum Chordata; class Mammalia; order Chiroptera; family Miniopteridae; genus Miniopterus; species Miniopterus natalensis. The sequence continues at coordinate 129,426,920 of NC_142082.1, forward strand.
TAATCCTAGTACAGGAGAGGTGGTGCTAATTAGTGGAAGGAGCTTACCATGTGTCATCTCACATGTGTCAGGGACTCTAGTCATGGAACCATGACTTGGAAAGACTGCGTAAGATATAAAATCCTTGGCGACATTCTTGTATTGCATGTTCTGTGGGCTGTGGTCAGGGAGAGTAAGGTAGAGAGAGCTGAGGAGACTGCGTTTCCACCTGCAGACTTGGGGAAAGAGCAGCACTGCGGGTAGAGCATGGAGCGACAGCTATTGCAAGAGAGAAAGGAGCAGGAAATGGCACTGAATGAATGCTTACTGCACACCAGCCTCGACGCTGGGCACTTTGTATACATTGTCCCACTTAAAGAGTACCAAAAAATCTGTGAGATATATGTATTATTATTCTCATTTTACAGATGAAAATATTGAGACTTGACGCCTAAGATCACACACCCAGCCCAACTGGGGTTTGAACTTGAATCTGTCTGGTGGTGAAGCCCAAGCTCTTTTCTCTGTGCCATATGTACATATTTACCATATTGCTTCTGCTACATCTCAGAGGTTTTTTTTTACTAGCATAAAGCCACTTAATTTGTATTGCAGATTGTGCTTATATTATTCTTATATACCAAACAGATTCTGCTTTAAAAGAAAGTACACAGACTCAAAATTAAACTTGAAAATCTGAGCTATTATCATAAACCAAATGCTGCTTAAAGTTCTGAAAATGTGTGTGGAACTGGCTGGAGAAACCATAGGTTCATGATTTCCCCCCATTGACATGTATACCCCTGTGACTATCATTGAAAAATTATCATTGAAATATACAGAATTGATAAGTTTAGGTTCGGTTGCACTTTCCCTGATTTAATTTTTTAATTTTTCAATTAGTTTACATTCAATATTATTTTGTTTTAGTTTCAGGTGTACAGAATAGTGGTTAGACCATCATATACTTTATAGTGTTCCCGGATATTTCCAGTGCCCTCCCTGATTTTAATAAGGTTTCCCTCTACCTAATATCAAGTTATGCATATTGTGATCATAATTTAGAGTCAAATTTTAAATGCAGCTGTAACACACTGCTATGTTTTATGGGGGGGACGTGCTGAGTCATGTTTCTCGTCCTAGAGTCTTGGGTGCTTCTCCAACTTCTAGGCCTTGGGGCTATTCCCTTCTGGGCCTGTCACCCTGCTTACCTTAAGAAGTACAGCCCTCTCGGTCTCCTCCTGAGATTCTCCCCTTAGCATTCTCTGCTGGACTGGCACTGCCTTCAGTTATCCCTCCACCAAAAAACCAACGCAGATCATTCAAATGCAATCTTTGGCAATGGCATTTGCCTTGCCTGTGGGTGCAGGTCACAGCTGTCATTCTAGCATGTGTGCTTTCTGCTGGGTAGTGGGTTGGGGGATGCTGGCCATGAATTTCCATTTAATTCTTCTTAATGCAAGATTGTCACTCTATAATAAAGTATTGTGACAAAAAAGTTAAGCATTGGGAGGAAAAGTAATTCCATTCTGCTTACAACTAGAGAGACAACACAGTACTGTAGAAAGAACACTGAGCTTCCACCATTTAATCATTCCCAGCTCCCTCCAGAGAGAGGCAGAGGTGACACCCAAGTCTTTGGTTACCAACCAGCAGCACATGTCATTGGCAAGTCATTTAATCTTTGTGGCTTGATTTTTCAACAGCATCAAGAAATAATGTTACCGCCTCTACCTTCCTTAATTTGTTATAAGATTAAAATGAGATTGTGGGTGTAACTTGCATTGTTAAATACAGAGCACTCTACTAAACTCCAGGCGGCTGTGATGTGACTGATTCCAACCTTCACCGGCCTGTCTTGTCTGTCTCACTCATTTGGCACCTCAGCAGATATTGCTGTCATTAGGGGGACCACCTCATCCCAGTTTGCCAGAAACTTTCCTGATTTTAACAACAGAAGTCCCACATCCCAGAAACCACTAAGTCCCGGGCAAATCAGGATGTGTTGTTATCTAAGAAATAAGGAAGTTACTTGAGAAGGAGAAAGCCGACTGGAGTTAATATCTCCTCTCAACATCCCCTCCACAGGAAAGAAGCCAGGGAGGTATTTCCCTGAGTCTGGGCTGTGTTCACCTAAACCCTCCTAAAGCAAAGAGGTTTTCTGAGAAGAGGTAAAGCTGGATGGTCACTGCTGGGAAGGGGATATATCATTAAATATCAGTCATTATAACTAATATATAGTGATATATTAATAAGGAAGTGAGTGTTGGTGGGCATTCAGGATACCATCCTTATAGCCGGACCAGCCCTGCTTTCTGTGCCCAGCAGCAGGTCCTCAGGTTCTATATTGATGAGAGTGGGAATCTATCTGAACCCAGCCCAGCTACCAGGCAGCTCTGCTCTCCCCACCCCTATGATCTCTTTCCACTCACACCCAAGGATCTGTGTAGCATTTCATGCACTTTCACAATCATGTGAAATTTTCAGTTCGGCTGAGATAATGTAAAATGGTCACTTTTTTTTGAACCAGAGCCAATAAACTAATTATTACAACCTGAACTGCAGGTTCCCAACCAGCCTTGGGCTAGTCAGCTCAGCAGCTCAGCTCTGACTCCCACACTCCCACCCACCTCAGGAGAGGGAAGAGAGCTGGTGTGGCAGGCTCCTCCTGCTGCTGCCTCGGTGACCTCCAGCACTGCTGTAGATACAGCCTAATCAAAGGCCTGTTGTTTTCTTTTGGCTCTGCAGCATGATTGTGGACACTTAAAGTAAAAGGACAGATCCAGTTCCATTACTGTGGCTCTATCACAGCAATTTATGGAAAGAGAAGACATGAAATTATACCAAAATGGTAGCAATAGAATAAAAACCTGTCTTTGAATATTATAGAAGAAATGAAATTTGGGGTGATCAGAGGAGACTTTAGTAGCTCCAAAGCTACTGTCAGAAAAACAATCCCCAAACTGGCCAAACGAGCTGGACTGCTTTCCCATGAATCATCAGAATTACCTCAGGCTCCTGATGGGCTGGTGCCCATACTCCCCCTTCCTTCTCACCTGTGGGAAACAGGTTCTTAAAAGGGAGAGTTACCACCATCACCATTGGCTTCTTGGTCTTCACCAGGGCTGGGCACAGGAGTCTTTATGCTTTTTCATTTTTTAAAATCCCTTTATGAATGTAATGATGTGTTTTATAGTGCATTTTTTGAAATGCTGGGAAATGGATTTTAGGATTTAGGAGGTTAGGAGGGGACATAGGAATAATGTGATGTCTCTGAAAGAAATTGGATTGTTCCCATGATTCATGGTCCCTTCACTGGAGAGGGATCAGTGATGTGCTCACAGATGTTTAACAGCACACCACTGGGGTGGGAGTGGGAGGGAACCGAAACCGAAACCGAAACCTGATTTGTAGTGTTTGCCCATTCCCATGGTGTAAATTCTCCCACCATGACCAATTTAGGTGTCTCTAGCTTACCATTGGGAATTATTCTAGTTTTCCTTTGCCAAGGTGGGTCTTACCTGATGCATGTTATAAAAATATACTTATTAAAAATTAATATTCATCAAATTGATTGAAGTTATAATACTCTAACGAAGATGTCACTGCCTTCCTTAATCACTCATTAGTTATTTGGTATTTCATTCATACTCTCAGTCCCCAGTCATGTTCATTTTTTATCTGAAGTCTGTTTCTTTTTCTTATTTAGCTCTTACTCCCCTTCTCTATATTGAGAACTAATTTGTAGCCAGAAGATCTTCCTGTGTTTATCTCTTACTTTTGTTCTTTTTTTTCTTAGAGTCCCTAAAAATTATCATGTCATTGAACAATTACCTTTTCACTTCGATATTTAGAACCTCAGTTGGGTTCCCACTACTTTAGGATAGAGCTGAAACTCCAGGGCCTTTGTGATATGGCTTTGACTCCAACTTAAGGTCTCTCCAGTCCCCCCTCCTGAAACTGGCACCCTGACTTCTCCAGAATCCTTACAGCAACCTGAATACACTGAGCTGCTTCATGTCTCCAAGCCTTCCCACCTGGGCTTCCTCTGAGAATTCCTACTCGCTGACCCTTCATGTTAGGTTCTCTCTGGGCATCTGATCAATGCAGCTGCAGCACCCTTTGCTTATCCGGATCACAGCAATGACAGTAATGATGGGTACCGAGCTGTCTCCCTCCATTTAGGCAGTGACCAATTTGGCAAAGGGACAGTTATCCTGTTTGATTCCTGGCACCTTACAAAGTGCCAGGTTCTATACTAGATGCTCAACAAATACTTGTTGAATAGATGACTAAACAAATGAATAATCATTGAGGTGATGTCATTTTTTATCCCTATTTTGATTCTGAAGTGTTAAAATCCCTCAATCATTCATTGAAAACAATGTCCATCGATACATTTGCAAAGGAGATTGGTTCAGTAAAATATGATGCAGCCATCGAGGAGAATTAAAATATTGTAGTAGAGTTCCAAAAAGTGAAAAATCCAGATGCAAGAAAAAAAACCCTGTGAGCAGCATTATCTATCTTACACAAAGAAAAGGTACATATGCATACATATATGGAAGTTTTCAGCAGCATATGTAAATAGACTTTCACTTTCTGTTTCCTATTTGATTTTTGTTTTACCATGTACATGTATTACTTTTATATAAGAAAACATTTGTATGAGAAAAATATTAGCAGAGATTATATAATGTTAGAAATATGAGCCCTTTTTTTCTTATTTATACTTCTCTGTAATTAACAAGCATAAATTGTATTTTTAAAACCAGGCTAAAGGTAGTGATGTTCTCCAACCAGCAGATTTTTCAACACTGCATATGAACCTACCTCTGGTAAGTGGGTTATCTTTCTAATTTATAGTTTCAGTGAAACCTGTTTCCTGGCAATGGTTGCCAGGACACGCCTCCTTCTCTCCTGCTCTCCATCACTTTCACTTTAAAGGCTTAAGGGCAGGAAAGATACAGCCGGGGAAGCATTAGCATCATTCTGTGGATAAAAAGGAGCTCTCAGCATATTCCACTGAGCACGGGCCTCTGATTCCCCCAATGTCCCCCGAAGAGCCCTCTCCCTTTAAGCCTTGTGGGAAAAGTCTCAGAACAGAATCAATGAAAAATAATTACTGCTTCTCGCTTTGGTGCTGGTCTGCAGAACAAAGAGTTTCTATAACTGCCTTAAAGGAATATACTCCTCCCCACACCTATCACATATTATTCTCTTAACATATTGCCACAAACTAGAACAAAGAAACAGGTTGTGAAATAATACAGAAATTTATTTTTAATTAAAAGCTCATCTGCCAACATTAAAATTTTTTAGGAAGATTCAAATAATAAGGAGCAGCAGAGAGATCCTAAAGGAGGCTTGACTCTCTCCTAAAGGCAGATGGAAAACACCACCACATGCCACCTACATGGAGACTGACTTCAGATTAATTGCACTGTGACAGAAGGTGACTGTGGTCTGTGATTGTGGATTTGCTGGCTCCATTTTTCCCTTTTTCTCGGAGAGAGCCCATCAAGAACCGTCAAGCGGGCAGACATGGAGACTGTAGAGCCAGGAACCACAGCAGACACACAGGATTAGGAGGTGGGTTAGTTCCCCACCCTGGGACTGGGACTTGATGCAGGAGGAGGCACATCACTGCATCATTCATTTCTCCTCCTTCCCTTTCCCAAGCCATAGTGACAGCGACTACAAGGCTGGACATGGGGCTTGGGGGTGGGGGATGACACTAGGAGAAAGAGGGAGAAAGCACGGACCATGAGGGTTCTGAGACATTCTAATAGTGGAGGGGGTGTGACTTCAATCTAAGAGATACTTCTTGAGCTTTCTGGAACCTTTACAGTTTGAAGACAGATAGAATTGAGGAAATCTTTGAGTCCATGGAGATTTTGGAGCCCAAACTTTCCCCAATTTTGAGTGCTTTATGGGCATCTTAATTCTAATATTCTTGAAGCTGAGAAAGAGAGAGTCTTGAAAATAGAAAGCAAGAAGCTGGCTTCTTAGGCCTGGCCCTTGGTTTATGAAAAAAGTGCTAAATGGAATTTCTTATTGTCTGGAAGGCCTCAGGTACATGAGCTGCAGACACCATGTAGGAGGAAAAGGAATTCTAGGATTGAAACTCCAGGACTCCATGGGCCCCTTGAAGTTATCTGAGGTTCCCTATTGAGTAAACTCTAGTTTAAAGCTTCCTAGTGTTCTAAGTGGCAACCAGACTGTGCTATAAATCAGTTTTCCAACCTGTGTTGAAAGCTGTCTCTGCAATATTCTTTACAATTAATCTCACATTTATAAATTGGCATTTAATCCTGACTGTGTGACCTTGGTACATTATATGGCTTCTCTTGACCCCTATGTCTTCATCTGTAAAGAAGACAGACTGGAGGAAGAGTAGATAAGTCTCTGTAGGATGCTTTTTCCTGCAAGTAACAGGAATTAAAAATTCCAACTGACTTGAATAATAAGGACAATTATTAGTTTACATAAAGGAAAGTCCAGCGTAGAATCAGCTGCAGCATTGGCTGGTCCAACAATTCAAGGATTTTTATCAAGGACCCAGTTACTCTGTCTTTCTCTTCTACCATCAATGTCATCTCAAGCAGGCTCCTTTAGGGTTGTAGGATGGCTGTGCCTAGTGTTTGGGGTGTTCTTCTTTATTCCCATCAGGCGGAGGAGAGAAACTGGTTTCCTGTGTCTTTCTTAAGTGTGTAAAAGAACTTTTCAGAAGCTTCCAGTAAATCTTTCCTTATATCTTATTAACCATAATTGGATCACATTCTGTTTCAGATCTAATTCTTGGGACAATGGATAATATTGACTTTTGAACTCAGTTTTTTCTGAGGTTCATGAGGAGAGTAGATATCTGAACAAATTTGGGATTCTGTTAGGAAGAAAGAAGTGGAAATGGATGCTGGGCTGGCATCCAGGTACCTGCACACTTTCTACCAGATCAAAAAACCCATTCTCCTCTGGGACACCAGTCACTGTGTTGGGGTGACATTCCTCTAAGGTGTGTACTGAGAATGTCTGTGGTCGTTGTATTTAAGGTTTTTTTGGTTCTCTGACAAGAGTAGAAGAGCAGTATGTTTAAAAAAAATTTTTTAAAAATATTTGCATTCACTGTATAATGCCAAACACAGATATTTAGGGATATCAATTCTTAAAGAATCTTTTAAAATATTATTTTTAAAAAGAAAAAAAAATTCTCAATTTAGGAACCTAAACCAATTTGGATGGCGATATTTTACTTTTAAGACTTAAAAACTACTTGTATGACATTTGCCAAAATATACTACCTGAGGGGTACTAGTGTTGATGTCACTTAAACTCCTCTAAGTCTTTATTTCTCCATCTAAATGTAAGGATAATAATTCCCACCTGCTATGAGATAATGTATGTGAAAGGGTATTGTAAAGCGTAGAACTGAAGAGGTGTAAGGACAGCCAGGGCCTCACTGTCCAAGCATAGGATTTCTGAGAACAAAGCCATTTCTTCCAAAGACTTTCAGGTCTGCCCAATTGAGAAAGAAAGGCAGCTTCTAGAAAACAGACCTCTGTGCAGCAGAGCAGCTCATTACTGTGTTAATTTGGGCAGATCTCCTTGTATCCTTCCTCTCTCATTTTAAGTAGGCTTTTTGGGCTTCTGTGCCTCAGATAGTTTTTACTGAAAAGAGAGCAGAGGCTATCCGAACTTAGTGTTCTTTCTGTCACTGGTAAAGCTGTAAGCTCACAAAAAGGACAATTGGAAGTGTCTTAGTGAAGGATGGGAGAGTTGAATGCCATTGAAGACAAGGAAAGGAGGAGATGGTGGGGAGGGGGAAGAGACCTGTGGATTCCATGAGCGCCTGAGATTTAGAGCCACGCCTTGGCTGTGTCCCAAGGAAGGAGCAGGCCCATAAGCTGCACAGTGTACTCAGGAGAGCAATATTCTAACAACAACAACAAAAGTAGTCAGCAAACCTTCTGGGACCACTGCAGGCTTGAGTAAGGGCTGGAGTGATCAACTGTCCCAGTTTGCCTAGCACAGACCTTGGGACATGGGACTTTCAGTGCTAAAATCAGAAATGTCCTGGGAAAATAAGGATGGGTTGGTTACCTGAGGGGGAAACTAGGTGGCAACCATGATGGAGTAGAGCTCAGAAGACCTCCTGCTGTGTGAGCACCGTGTATGTCTCCCCCAGCTGGGAGTTACCCTTTGGAGAGTAGGGAATTCCAACCATGACTAAGTGCTTTGGGGAAATCAGATTCAACTTGAAGTTGTTTTAAAGGAAACAAAGCAATGTTTTTGCATATCAGAGCTTGGGAGCTAAAATTCATATTTTATACACAGGTTAAAAAAAATCAACGACAAAAATCTCTTGAAGAAACTTTGTGGCCAGATATATTTGGGGATTCAGAACATTTTGGAGTTTAGAAAGATATTTAGTATGTGTTCTTTATAATACATGGCAGCTCTAATACAGTACCCTGTAAGCAGACAGTTTGGTATTTCTATAGAAATATTAATGTTTACATTAAATGAGTTAAAGAACGATAAATAGGCTTAGTTCAGGCCAGGCTGTGCTCCCAAATGAGTCCAAATGAGTTCAGGTTAGTTTAGGTTTTGCCAGGAAGTTAATTCATTTTTAGAAATTTTAATATCTTGGAATTATGGTTAATGAATGAGATGTTGCTGTATTTGTAAATATTTATAAATATAAAGACATGCCCTCAATCTATTATAATATTACCTGAAAAGTAAAACCTATCCCCTGTTTACCAATATTAACTTAAGATTCTGGAGGATTTATGAAAATCTAATACTGCTTAACACACTTATAGAATTTATCAGTCACTAATATTGGAATATGTAATACATTTAAATGGCATTATGTGATACATGGACAATTCAAATGTTATATTTACACATTATAGATTTTTATTCGGACAACTAAAGTGTGATGATCACAATTTAAAACAGCTTTCCATAAAGGTCAACCGAAATGTTGGTTTTGCTTGACATGCCAATGAAGAAGTAAGACATACCACACCTGCCAGAGCGGCTGCCACCAAGGAATCAACAAACAAGTGCCGGCGAGGACATGGAGAAAGGGGACCCTAAGACACTGCTGGTGGGGATGCAGACTGGTGCAGAGGCTGTGGAAAGCAAGATGGAGCTTCCTCAAAAAATTAAAAATGGAGCTGCCTTTTGACCCAGCAATTTCACTGCTGGGAATATATCCTAAGAATCCTGAAACACCCATCAGAAAGAACTTATGCACCCCCATGTTCATAGCAGCACAATTTACAATAGCTAAGATCTGGAAACAGCCCAGGTGCCCATCAGTGGATGAGTGGATAAAAAGCTGTGGCACATTTACACCATGGAATACTACGCAGCTGTAAAGAAGAAGAATCTCATACCCTTTGCAAAAACATGGGTGGACCTGGAGAGTATTATGCTAAGTGAAATAAGCCCAGGTAGAGAAAGACAAATATCACATTACCTCACCTATATGTGGAATCTAATAAACAAAATAACAAACAAAATTGGTCCAGAGGCATGGATGCATGGAACAGATGACAGATCTCAATGCGGGGGAGGCAGGAAGAGATTAACCAAAGAGCGTGTATGCGCATGTGCATAGCCCATGGACGGCAACAACAGCGTGGGGAAGGCCTGGGGTGGGGCAGGGGCTGGGTGCAGGGGGCCGAAGGTGGGGGGAATGGGGAACATCTGTAATATTGTCAACAATAAAAAAGAAGAAAAATTAAAAAGAAGATCTATTTCCTTGAGTGATGCTGAACTACAGGGTGATGCCCTAGATGTTTATTCCTGGGCTTTGGGCCAGAAAAGTTTAGTTTAATGTCTCTGTGGAAACAAAGTCAAGGACGCTGGTTTACAAACTGCCATCAGGGCTCTAAAGAAACAATGACAATATTATTAATAATACGAATAGCAATGCCTTTGTTCGTAAGCCTAGAAGGCGTGGTTATTGTGAGCACACTTAATTACGCGTAGGCACAATCATTCTGCATCCTGACTCAAAGTCATTCTTTTCAGGGCCTGGAAAGCTACACGAGTAAGTTCACAGTGTCTAAGCCTTTGGTGGTTTCATTCCTATTCCTTACTATTCCTATTCCTTAGAAAGAGAGCCCAGATCTAATTTATTCAGAGCTTTGAAGATACGATGCAGCGTCTCGAATCAAATTGAGTTGTAGATCAGTAATAAGTGAGAGAAGCACTGGCTCGTTAGTCATAATTCTTAGATTTTCCTTTCCACGGGGAAAGCCTTGGGGAAAGAGAAGCATCTTAGACATTTCCTCTCTAATGAATCCATGTGTAACATGTACCTAGATTGGTCTTGATGTCCACATTTGCACCTATCTTATTTTGCCACATAACATGCAATTTCTCTCTCTAATCACATGTGATGGTTTGTAAAACTTGATGCTTTGGGTAGGTTTTTTTTTCTTCATTTCATGTGTTTTTCAAAGGTTTCAAAATCAATTTTCTTGTCAGAACCTTCTATTCTTGCTTTTGAAATCTCCTTGTGTCAGACATTCATTTCCATTCCTTCCATTTCGATATTCATGACAAACCCATTACATGCACAGAAATCTAAAATATTTATGTGTAGACAACACTGTGCCTCTAATTATTGCAAATGAGGCTCCTTGTCTCTTTCATGCTATCTCCTCAGAGAGGGAATGTGTGAAGAGCTGTGGTAATCATTTTTTTTTTTTTTTTTTGCCAACTCCTTTAAAACCTTCATAAAAACTCTCTTCACACAATCTACCCACTGGCAAATGCATTTAACATTCCCTGTGGCTTCTGCCCCACTGGTTTGCCTTGTGAAGGCTGCTTGGCCCGATCCCTGGGCTTACAGCGCTCCTGTGACTTGTGGGCCACACCCAAGGCCCTTCGAGGCCCTCAGTTGGAGGAATGTCAGCAACTAAAAGGTGAACAGCCAAAGCTGCCTTTTCATGATGCATATTGACCAATCTTGCTTTCTTTTAGGCTCCAAAGTTCAGTGGACTAAGAGGATCAGTACTGTTCTCCATGCCAAATATCCCCCAGGATCCCAGCTTACACTAACCTCAAACCAAAAAAACGATAGAATGAAAGTACATCCACATTTTTAAACTCACTATTAAATGTAATAACTAGTTTCTTCAAACCTTGGGCATGTAAGCCTGTATTGTCAATCTATAATTAATCACACTATAGAATAAGAAATCACAGAGAAATGAAAAGTCATGGAAATGTATTAATTACGAGTAAATTATACTTTATTATTTCTTGGTGTAAGCCTCCAACCATCCACACTGCAGTTCAAGCTAAAATCTCAGAGGGAAGTTTCTGTTTTTCAAAGTCTGCTTGTTGTTCATAAGAATATCACTAAAAGTAAGAGATAGCTAGACTTAAGTAGCTTTTTTTTTGTTTTAAAAAAAGGCTCTCTGTCCTATAAAAGTTGATACAATCAGCACCCAATAAAAGATGACTCTTTAGTCATATACTCATTACTGTGGAATAAACCCAGAAGGAATGGTGTGTGCACTGTAGAAGCACTTTGAGATAGAGGAGACCTGGCATGGAGATCAGCAGACCCTCCCTCTCTATCAGCACCTCACCTGCTCGCCCTCCACAGGATTGATTTCTATGTGTCAAACTGGAAAGAAAACACAGCTTGCTCATCTGTGTAGCCCCCACTTTGCTCCTTTCTTTCCCATTGGGAGCCAACGATTTCCTCTAGGACTTTAGAAACAATGAGATCAGCCAGCCCAGAGACTAAACTAACAGAAATATAACACCAAAGTGTCATGAACAGCCATCAAGTTGAAAAGGACAACAAAAATCGTCTAAATAAATGACGCACTCCAGGGACCGCAACTAATGTGAAATTGTTAGTCTTAAGTGTCAAAGTCCTCTTTGTATCTCCTGTTTGTGGCAAGTTCATAAATGGTATTTCTTGAATTAGCTGTGCTTTGAGTTTTCCCTGCAAACGTCGAGCAGTTGGTATCTTTTTTCTTTCTCCCACGTAGAAGAGTGGAAGCTCCCACCTATTACCTTGAAAATAAAATTAGGTCATCCATCTTCTCATAAAAACCTAAGTGGAACCAGAATCAATATTTTAAGGCAAAATATTTGTTGCAGTAGTTACATTAATACCAAACAGATCTATTTAACTGGAAACTCCTAGAAAAATAAAGCACCTGCAAGGAACTATCCGCCCACCCAAATATGCTTCAGAACAGCAATTAGGGTTCAAGGAGATGATCTTTAAGTAATGATATGAACTTCCCTACTAAGCATTGGCAGACAGCTCTGAGTGTTGGTATCTATTGACCTCAAACCATAGGAAAATGCATCAGTCCCTTGCTCCCAATACACAATGTAGGAAATAATGCACTGTGCACTTTAAAAACCTGTCTCTTCAGATACAGATTTATGTGACAGGTGGTCTAGGGCAATAGACTTTGTTCTATTTATTAATGTAACCCAAGCACCCAAAACAGTGCCTAGAACATAGAGGATATTCAACGAGTGAATGAAAGAAGTACCTTCAAGGTCATAGAAGGCCAGCTTAGTAAAGAGTGATTTCCCTGAGCCCTAACTTACCATTTCTAGCTTTCCTGGGTTGTTTCTAGCCTGTACTTTTCTCTCCATAGGAGAAAAAAATGGAATTTCTCTTGGGTATAGGTCTAGGAGTAGAATTGCTTATTCACGGGGCGTGTGCATAATCACCGTACTACACTGTAATGATTTACTTGCCTACCTTCTCCAGGGATGATGTACCCATTAGGCATAGTAGGTGCAAAAAACAAAGCAAACAAAAAAAAAAACACTCAAAAACCTTTCTGGTTGAAGTAAATGTTTTAATACATAATATTAAAATACAAAAATTTCAAGTTCCTATCAACTACTATGAAATATCACTTTTAATATTATTTAGTGGAGAAAAGAGTCCATGAAGGCAAAAGTGCCCAGAGGCCATGAAAGTCATACTGCACATTTTGTTTGTTGTTATTGTTTTTTTGTCCTTGTAAACTTGCAACCTAGCACAAGATCTGGGAAACATTTGGTGCTAAATATGTGTTTGAGGAATGACTAAAATAAATTTCATGAATACACATTCCTTTTTTTTTTTTTAATATACCTTTATTGATTTCAGAGAGAGGAAAGGAGAGGGAGAGATAGAAACATTAATGATGAGAGAGTCATTGATGGAGCCCGCAACCCGGGCATGTGCCCTGACCGGGAATCGAACCCCGATCGCCTGGATCCCAGGTCGATGCTCAACCACTGAGCCACGCCCGGCCGGGCTTGAATACACATTCCTAACGAAAGTCAGACAGAAAAAAAATATGAGACATCAGTGGGATTTAAATGCAGTATGAGGAAGCAGAGAGGAAAGCGCTGATAAAAGAAGTCGACAAGAGAAAGTCAGTTTTTAGGAACGGGCTGGCAACAGTAGGCGAGAAGGCCTCGGAGGAGGCTTGGGAAGGGCGAGCTGAAGCCAAGGAGGTGTGGAGAGGCACCGGGGAGCTTCTGTAACACGTGGGTGCATTTGGCAGGTGATGTACTTTCTGGCAGACCGAGGAATAATGGAATTTGTGTGCTCGAAGTGCTCTTAAGAGCTGTACTAGTCCAAATTCTCATTTACAGATGAAAAAGATACAGCTGATTCAATTATTGGGCAGTGCTCTTTCCACTGTTCTTCCAACTCTTACAATGGTCAGAATTGTATTTGCAAGGCAGGGTGGTGGGATGGACAACGAACACGACAGTCATGTGCTTATTATGCATGTGTATAACACACATAATGTGAGCAATTCCCCATGTAGCGTGATAAGAAGTCATTTTCAGGGATCTTAATAGATCTATATGATTATTTCCAGGTCACGGAATGGGACATTGTAATTCCTCATTTCTCTCAACTCTACTGCAGCTCTGACTTTGACTCACTATCACCTGCCATGCCACCTCTCAAGTAAGAAGTCTGACCTTATTGATGTTTCTAAATTGGTCAGATGTCCGGCCGGGCGTGGCTCAGCGGTTGAGTGTCGACCTGGGATCCAGGAGATCGGGGTTCAATTCCTGGTCAGGGCACATGCCCAGGTTGTGGGTTCCATCAATGACTCTTTCATCACTGATGTTTCTATCTCTCTCTCTCCCTCTCCTTTCCTCTCTCTGAAATCAATAAAGATATATTTAAAAATAAATAAATTAAATTAAATTAAAAAAATAAGTTGGTCAAATGACTAAAAGTACAGGTAGCCAAGTCTGCCTAAAGGGACACTAGAGCCCAGAAACCTCTCTCCTATTGACCGTCAACAGCACAAGAGGCAGAGGGTGAGATTGTAAACAAAGTAAAGAAACTCTCCCATTATTAAGCAGAGGAAGAGTTTGAAGGTCATTGGAGGTGTTCTCATCTTTGCACCACAATCAGTAGGCTGAGTCCACTCTGACTTCAAAAATGTCCTGGTTCTATAGGGTCCCTATGAGGCGTTCTTTCTTTCCTAGATGACAGCTGGAAAACCGCATCCAAATGCCTAACCCATTCTTGAGTCATTTGACAAATGGCTAAGGAGCTACTCCGCAAGAACTGCAGGCTAGAATGTGCAGATGCAAGGGTGACATTGGGAGCCTGTCCTTGGGAGCTTATGGTGTAGCTGAAGGGCCACCTCAGGGAAGGGAGAAGAACCCGCTGGATGGTGTTCTGGTCATGATCACGTGTTCAGGATGAATTGGCTCCATTCTGCCTCTAGAACATTCTTTTATGAGTGAACACTTATGAGGTTTTAGAACAACATCAGTTCCCCACTTGTGAGCCAGAACTGAGGAAGCTAAAGTAGAAAAAAATTAAGGTGGGAAGTGGCGGGGGAGAGGGTGGGAGATGGGGAAAACATTGCAGTCTAGGAAGGCCTCAAGGACATTCCAGTTCAGTAGAATCCATGAAAGGAACTAAACTTTATTCTTTAAAATCTGAGATTAGCTTCATTGTGCAATTTACTAGATGAGAGAGCTGTCTGCTTAGTACACTGAGCATCTTCACAGAATCAACGGACATGTGGGTTCTACTACCTGATCGGAAGGAGGAGGCTTCTACTTTCCATATATAGATTGTTATCACCATGTATCGATGAAATAGGAATGAGGCGCTTATCTCTAGTTTGGAAACTTTGTCATTCTTCAGTAAACTAACTCTTACTCCAGGATCTTGGAAGGCAGACTCATTTCTATTAATTATTAAGGTCCCAAATTTCCACAAACCCTCTTCCCCATCAAATTCACTTGTGCAATACTGGCAGATTAATTTTTTTAAAATGCCTATTCCAGTATGTCATTTCCAGAGTCCAAAACTCTCAACAGCTCCCCATGGCCAAAAGAAAAAG
Organism: Miniopterus natalensis; assembly: GCF_054644295.1. NCBI lineage: Eukaryota > Metazoa > Chordata > Mammalia > Chiroptera > Miniopteridae > Miniopterus > Miniopterus natalensis. The sequence continues at coordinate 129,442,282 of NC_142082.1, forward strand.
AACAAACTCTTTAGCTGACATTAGAGAGTCACTTATCATCTCAACCAACCTACCCATTGCCCTACCGTGCAGGCATGCTATGAGATCTACTCAAGAACTTCACAGCATGTCATGCACACTGTCATCTCCGCACCTTGCTTACTCTGTCCTTAACCTGGTGAAAACCCACCCTTTCTCTCTGCATATTTATTCATTTATTTGTTTATTGGAAAAATACTCATGGTGCATCTGCTCAGTTCCAGAAACTTTAATAGGTTTGGTGGATCCAGAGATGAGCAAGAAAAGGAGAATGAATAACAGAAAAAGTTAGAAGTTTCTGCAGGAGGATGGTGTTCTGATCATGTTCATGGTGTTCAGGATGGTCCCTAATCCAGGAGCTTTGAACTCCAGCTTTGGTAAGTGCTATGCAGAAGTACAGGGCCTTATGATGATGTGTAGCAGGAGCATCTTATCTCATTTGGTGGATCAAGGAAGGCTTCCCTGAGGGAGTAATTTTTCATCTGAAATGTAAAAACTTAAGAGGATTTAGCCAGGCAATAGAGCATTCCATGAAGAAAGAATCACATGTGTGGCACCCAAAGGCATATCCAAATCCCACCCATCCTGAAAGTTTCCCCTTAATCTGCAAATTCTCATGAAGTGTTTCCTACTTATGGAGTCCATGTTGAAGAACCACTTACTCTTCTGAACTCAATAGTCTAATTCCATACCACTTCCCTAAGCTTTTAGTCACAGTTCATCTTATGATGGTGTTACCTTTTATGTTTTATCTTCTCACCTGGGTTATATCAAGGCAGAACCATGCTTCAAAAGTCTTACAATCCTTATGAGCATCTAGCTCCTAGTAGGAGCTCAATAAATATTAAATGCACATATGCATACATGCACCATTGAATGAATGAATGAATGAATGAATGAATGAATGAATGAATGAATGAATGAATGGGCTTGGTCAGTTAAGATCACCTGCATGGCCATTCAGTGAGCCTCGGCAGAGGGTATTGCAGCAATACAGAAGGTACTGTATTATTTACCTTTAAAAGTAAAACATTCACTGGCTATTTACCTCATTAAATAGAGCCTAACCCCAATGTCTCCCAAAGAAGCATGGAGATGAGTGAGTGTCAGAAAGAACTGGCTCTATTTATAGTGCTGTGAGAAGATTCCTCTCATATCTAACAGGTATTGGATGGTATAAATTGTTCTCAAGAAAATATCAAAATGGAATGCGCTCAGTTCTGTTGGATACAGTACATTCTTAGTAATAGAAAAATCACCTTAACTAGCCTCCGGGCAGAACCCTTCAATGGGGACCTACTAAAGGATGTGCGAACAGTGGCCTCCCGGCAGCTAACCTTTTCACCAACCGAAATTTGTATTTAACACCATTTCCCAGTTTGCAGCAAATTCCCTTTGCCCTGCTTCCACACCAGCCAACATTTTCACCTCGATGGCTTCTCCATCTTTGTACCTCATCCTTCTTGCACCCTGACCCACCAGCTCTGTGATGGGTTATATCATTATTTTCCTCAAGAAAATCTCAAAATGGAACATGCAGTTTCCTTGGGATACAACAGAAACCATCTCAGTGAGTTTCTAATACATACTTGTATTTGAAAGCTGACAATATGGGGAGATAATATAATCGTAAGGAGGCAGCTTACCCAGAAAAGGCACAGGAGAACTGAACTCTTTACACCTCAGCCTCTATTCTCTGAGTTTTCCCATTCTCTGGATTTTAGATAAAATACCAGAATGAGGAGCATTTTGGATAAGTAGCAATATGATCTTTGCTGTAGGTGCCAAGCCAAAAGGTATCCAACTAGATATGGCAGGAAGAAAGACCCAAGGAGAAACAGGAGTGCAGCTCAGTTCTATAAATACTTCTGAGCACCTGCTAAGTTGCACATTCTGCACAGGGTGCCAGAAATACAAAGGTAGATAAACTATTGTCCTTCATTTGAAGGAGCTTTCGATCAAGGGGAAGATTCAGACACGTCACCATGTGATCACTGCATAGTGTGCAGGGTTCAGTGAGAGAGGGAATGCAAAGTACAAAACAGCTACTCATCTCAGAGCAGCATAGGAAGGTAGCGTGGTCAGAGGGTTAAAAATAATTCTGAAATGGACATGCTGATGCTATAAAATAGATCATATTGTCACATAGCTACATAAAAATTCACTTAAAAAGAGGGGTCATTGTGTTTCTGAGAAACGGCCTAATTTTTGGCCTAATAGATCAAATGAGGATTCCACAGCACAAATGAAGCCAAAGAAATATGAGATTTAATTAATTTAATCACTCAAAATTGACCGTGCACACAGCTGTTCGCTCAGATCTTGAAATTTGACCAAAGCTTTTGTGAATTTTTTAGGGCAGCATTTTTCAACCTCAGTACTATTGGCATTTTGGAGTGGATAATTCTTTGTTGTGGGAGCTGCCTGGTGTATTGTAGGATTTTAGCCTCTAATAACTAATTCCAGTAGCATCTGCCCCCATTTCCCCTTCCCAATTGGGACAAGTCAAAATGTCTCAAATTACTAAATGTCTCTTTGGGGACAAAATCATCCCATTAAGAACCACTAGTTTAGTATGTTTAATGCAAATGAACACAATCATGTCTATTTTGTTCATTTTGTCCCCAAGTTAATGGGTTTCTATCTAAGACTCTGTGTAATCATCCAAACCCAGGGACTTGTCATCATTATTGTAGTTAAGTATTTTCTTAGCCAATTTCTACTTGAGGCCCAGTGATAGCTGAGGCAGAAACTTCTAACTTTTTCTTTTACTTACTCTTCTTTTCTCATTCACCCTGGAAAAATAACCCCTGGTTTCTAGGTGGGCATCCACCTAGAATGAGACACTTCCTGATCCTGTCAATGAGCTAAAAGCAGAATTAACATGCACTATTTTCTGAAATGTCCTTCAAAAGAGGACACATGCCCTTCTTCTGTTCTCTGTGTCTGCTGCTTCAGTGAGTGTAATTGCTGGAGCTCTGGCAGCCATGCTTGATTATGAGGTGACCCTGGGAATGGAAGCCACATGTGTTAGAGCAGCAGATAGAAAAAGCTGACACTGTGGTGGGACCTGACCAGCTCTGAATCGATACTTCCATACTACTATAAGGTAATATTGGTTTTTTTCCCATTGTTACTACAAGTCTCTGTTACTTTCAGCCGACATGGTATTAACCAGTACAATTGCCTAAGGTAGGCATTTATTGTATTTGCAAAAGTCTCTCAGCCATTATCTTCCTCACTTTAGAAAGTTTGATCCACTCTTCCACTAAGATCTTTCCAGAAAATACATCTTGTCATCTCCTCCCCTTTTACAGTATACAATGCAGGTTTGTTATTTCAGTAATAACCCTCCCACCGCCTTTCTCTCTATTATTTCAGCCAGTCAGTTGCACCAGATACACTGTTGCCACCCAGTTACTAAAAGCTGATATCTCCTTGTGCCTATCAGACACACAGAATGAAATGACAATGCCTAATAATGGCAGGGTTGCAAGAAAAAGTATCCACCCATAGATTTCTGTGAAAATGTGCCGTGTTGCCATCTTTTAGAAAGCAATTTAATAATAGCTAGTAAATTTAAAAATACATACTCTCTTTTACCCATCTGTCTACTTCTAAGAAGTAAAATCAATATTAATGAAGGATATATGCATATAGATACTTATTGCATTTTCCCCCATAGTAGAAAAAATGGAAAGAAAGGAATAACTCTCATAGAATGAAGGGCTGAATAAATTTCAGAGCCATCAACATACAGTTGGTATTTAATACCATGGAACTAGGTAAAATTGCCTAGGAGAGGCATGAAGAAAAAAAGAGAGAGGATTTGAGAGCTGAGCCCTAGAACATGCAGCGTGAAGGGGTCAGGAAGATGAAGAGGGTCCAGCCGAAGAAAAGGAGAAGTGAGGTAGGCAGAGAATAAGGAGAGTAGTTGGCCAACGGCTGAGGGAAGAAAGAGTTTCAAGGAGGATGGAGCAACCAACTGTGCCAAGTGCCTCCGAGAGGCTAAGTAAGGGGAGGGCAAAGGAGGGATCGCTCGCTGAGGCCACATGGAGGTCGCCAGAGCCACTGGCAAAAGCAGTGTCCATGGGTTGATGGAGAAAACAGCTGGACTGGGGAAGGTTCAGCAGAGAATGGAGTGTGAGGAGATGGAGACAGCGAACATACACAGGGCTGGATTTTTGCTGCAAAGGAGAAGAGGGAATTGGGTCCATGGGTTTGCAGAAGGTATTTTGATTTTAGATGCAAATCAGTGCAGCATGTCTTAAAAGAAATGCTACAGCGTAGAGGAGAAATACATGATTCAAGAGAGAGGGGATAATTGCAGGGTCAAGGTCATTGACTAGCTAACCTCCCAGAGAAGTGAGCGAGCCTCAGGCAGGAGCAGGGACAGGGCGCCCACTGAGACCCCAGGGAGGCAGAACAGACGGGCGCAGGGCAGATATGACGGCCGCTGGGCGGTGGAAAGGGAGGACATCCCCTTGATGGCTTTGGTCCGCATCTGGCTGGAACCAGGACTGCCCGGCCTGTGTCACCAGTGCACGGGCTCAGGGGTAGGCCCATGCTAATGGTGTTAAGCCACTAAAAGTGGGAAGATGGGTTACGTGACGTTGTGGTGGCAATAGATAACTGATGCAAGGATTGTCCCACGTCAGCACATACAGAGCTGCCTCTCTTTATAAAAGGAATACATACAGCCTTACGCTGAGTATGCCTCATTTTATTTATTTTACCATTTCCCTACGGCTGTTTATTTTAGCCGTTACTATAAACAATGCTCCAAAGAGTACCTTCCGCATACCCTTTGCACACACATGAATCTGTACAAAGAATTCCTGGAGGTGGGATTTCTGGATGAAAGTGTACATGCAGTGATAATTCTAATAGGTATCGGCAAAATGCATTCTATAGAAAACACCAATTTACATGAGGGTGAAAATTTTATGAGTGCCCATCTCCATGTGTCGTCATGCTACCTTTTTTTCCTTTTGCCAATATGCTAGGATTAAAAAAAAAAAAGCAAATTACGGTATCATTTTCATCGCTCTTATTGAGCAGTCCTAAGAGGAACCCACCGTCCCGCTGGTTCCCACTCTGGGGAGCACCCGTCTCACAGCAGCCAGCCTCCCGCAGCCAGCCTCCCGCAGGCGGGCGGAGGCTCCGAGCCTCGCACGGGCGTCCCCGGGCTGTTCTGTCAGTGTTCTCCCCTTGGTGAGAGTTCCCAAAGAGCAGCGTATGATGACTGATCTAACATAGGAAAGAATGGGGACTATATTCCATGTATTTTCAGAGAAATGAGTTATGTTTAGGATTATTTATTTTAAATGGGAATGTTGAAGGATGGTTGGAAGAAGCTAAAAAGGAAGAAGGGAAATAAAAAGAGAGAGATGAGGGGACAAATAGGGTTTTCTGAAGTCCCTTTGACTTCTACCATATTTCCTAACTGATTTCTCACTAGATGTGTATGGTAAGTGCTATGTACTTTGAAATACTTCAGCATGGACAGTGTGATAAACTTGTGAGTGTTTGTTAGTTTTTGCCTCAGAGCTGGTCTGCTGCCCCAAGACTTTCTCACAGGTCTAAAGAGCAGGTGTCCAAATGGGGAGCCATATCAGTAAAAAAAAATAAAGTGTATATATATAAAGCGGGAATCCTAAGATAATGGGGGAAGTACTAACAAATATAAAAGGGGCTGTGGGTGCATATAGTGGAGGGAATATAATTCTTGGAGTTAGAGATTGGGCCCTTTTATATCTGCCCAACACCCTTACTACTATATCAAACATACTTTCAGAATAGTTATATAGTTCTTCAATGTGCTTTATAATTTTAAACAGCAAAACAAGGAGGAAAAAGTTTACTTATGGGTAAGCATAAGTAATTTGACCTTAACCCAAGAACTAAAAATGTTGGAAGCATTTCTAATTTAGCCATAGATTCTCAGCTTTATTACTTTGTACTCAAAGGGCAATTATCTTAGATAGTGGTTTCTGATATTTAAGCATTTTTCTTTTGTACATCTAACAGGATTGCTTTTGGAATAATAACCCTCTGTGAAGTCAAAAGGTCTTTGGAAGAAAGAGAGTAGATGACTAAGAGAATGGATGGAGTCTCCCACTAAAGACAAAGTAGTGAAGCCTAATGCAGCCTTTTATCTTCTCCATTAAATGGTCATGCAAATAAGTGGCTCAAGTGAGACAACCTTCTTGAAACTGATATGATTTCCTGGAGGGCTCAAGAAAGCAAATGTCTTTAAGCACTGAGTTGAAGCCCTTAAATAAAGCACTAAATTGAAAAGATGTGTTTAAATTCAGCTGTTCATTGTCTTTTCAATTCTATCGCTTTTCCACTTAATGTATTTTTTTTCTTTCACACATAATAAGGCTCAGTTATGAAGAAAAGAGACTGGCAGGAGAGACAACCCAGCCATTCAGAGTTTCTAATGGTCTCATCAGATAATCACAAAACATTGGTGCCATTGAGAGAGCACAGTCTGGGGGCGGGGGGGCATAAAGGCATGATGGCATGCCCACAGGCTCAGTCGCTGGGTCTGAGCTGTGATTCTGCCCCAATCTTTTCGACCAATTCACTCAGACAATTGTTTTCTTCTTCCCCAGCCAACCAATTATTTGATCGAACTAAGAAAAAGTGGTTGTTTTGACTCTAGGCTCTAGCCCAATGATAAACTGAAGTTTGCATCTTACCATAGTTAATTTCAATTCACTACTAAATTGATATTCAGTTTGAGATACAAAGCGGCTGTTATGTTCTGAAGCCTGTAAATCATTGTCAACTTATTTTGGCTTTAGAAACAAGCCAGACATGTGAAGATAGTGCCAGCTACATACTTTTCTTTAAAAATCCCAAGTGCCCGGTGATCTTCTCCTTTTCTTTCACCGCTGTTTTTTGGGGGGTTTTGCTTGTTTGTTTTGGGTTTCTTAAATTATGATGAATTATCCTTGGAGTAGTTGATTCTGGTCCATTGGTTTTTGTTCACAGTCACCAGGTGCGTTTCCAAGACGACCTGAAACATTTCAGGTGTTCTATACCTGAGTGGTCCTTCTCCTTACCTTTCCCATTCCTGCCTCTCCATCTGTCAAGAGACTTAAGTCCTTAAGGACACTGGGCCCATGGAAAGATAGGGGCAAGTATTCACCTGGGGGACCTGAACTTGCCTCAACTTCCCATAATGATGCCTGCCACCTCCCACCCCACCCCACCCCCATACTTTTTTCCATCATAAAAGAATTACAGGCATGCAAAGTTACCCAAATGTCTAGGAGAAGGTGTCATTTGTCATGTCAATCAGATGGGTTGACTGGTGACTGGCTTGGTTAGCTATGTCCAGCCTTAGTGGAAAGAGAGTGGTGGCCGAGCGATGTCCACAGGCGTGAGGAGCACAGCAGGTGCTTGCCCTCCTTCCCAGCTCTGAGGGACTGTGCAGGCTCCAGGCGCTGGCTGAATGACTACATCCAGGAGGAGTAAAATCGGGATACCTTCTCTGTGGGTTCTTTGGCACTCAGCACTCACATGAGGCTCCACTCTCAGAGCTCAGAGGAAACCTCCCAGAAAAGGGAACCTAAGCAAAGCTCAGCGACAAGTGGTCTGTAATGAAATGGCCTTGTCAGAGCAACAGAAGGACCAGAGAACAGATTCAGGGTTCCTCCTCACCCCAAATGCACTTCCTAGTTTACACTAAACCTTCGGGAGGCGGCGAGGCGAGGGAGGTCCTGTGCTGATGAAAGTGGAAGCCGCCCCTGCCCCTGGAGCAGGCTGTCCACTGGCTCTGGCCTTTGACTTGCCTCCAGGGAGTTGCCCATCCTGGAAACCTCTCCTCCCCCCTTGAGCCTCTCCAGTGTGCCTTATGGCGTCATTATACCTTCTAGAAGAATGCCCCTTCCAAGGAGGTCTGCGAGTCCGCTCTGTGTATTTATTTTCGGGTTTCTTTTCAGTGGCAGTGTTTTGCTATACTATGTCGGGGCAGGGATCGCGAGTGATCTCGTATCTGTGGGTTCTCTCCCTTTAAGCATTGTTCCCTCAAATCGTTTTAATTCGTTTTGTTCATTTTCTCTACTCAAGGCCCACCCCCACCCCCACCGCTCACTCTCACTTTTTCTTTCTCTCCTTGCCATCTCTTATACAAAAAGCATCTTTCACTGTAATGACCCCTGTAAGTAGCATAAGAACTAGCACACGCACCATTGCTGGGGGATTCCCACCCTCTTCTGCTGCGTCTGCAGAGTGCAGTGAGGTGTGGTGGCAAGACTGCAGCCAGGAGGCCCAAGCCTCCCACGCGGTAGCTGTGTGATTAGGAGCAAGTCAGCCTCTATTTCTGCATCTATAAAAAGAGGGTCATTCTTCCTGCCCTGCCTACTTTGCATTTTCAAATAAAGACTTGATCTTGAAATCTCTTTGTAAATTATAAATCGCTATATAAATGTTGTTTTATAATGGCTATCTCTTTGCAAATCTGGTCACCCCACTGTGAGGTGCTAATTATATTGCAGGAGGACCTCACTGTCCTTTGTGGCACCTGAATAAAGAATGACAGCTTCTAGGCAATGCCTATCCCAAGTCATTCTCTCTTGTTTGGGACCCTCTTTATGTATCCAATAATGCTGCCTGATTTCCTGACAGTAACCACAACACAACCACATTCAGGAGGAGAAGCTACTGGGGCACTCTCAGTGCTCCAGGAAACAGCATGGCCATCACCAGGATGCCTCCCACACTACTCAGAGACTTTCATCTTTGCCATCCATAAACTTCCTTAGGTGCAGGTCAGAAATCTCCAGATCCTTTCCAGTCCACTACACATAAAATTGCATGGAAAAACATGCTTCCAGTGTAGAGATTTCTGTTTTGACAGTCTTGTATTTGTATCTTGACTCAAACTCTTTCAATGATACATCTGTTCCCCAACTGGATCTTAAAGATAGCTGGTGCTCTATTTTGATAAAATGATAAATTGCATCTAATCTGTGCTATGCTGCTTGGGAGCAGTTCCTTTAAAATCTTCTCCATAATGCTATTTAAAGAATAATTTTCATTGAAACAACAATGAATATTAACATGATGTTTCAGGCGACGGCACCTAACTAAAATCTCAAATATCACACACTGTAATCAATTCATATTTTCAACACAGCAGTTCCTCACCAACTGTGGAAATTTGGTTTCTGAAAATCCCCAAGGTAGAAGAATTCATTGTTGAGCACTAAGAAATCATACAGAAAAAAACAACCAACCAACCAAACAAACAAACAAATAAAAACAAACAAGACTAGTAGAGCTAGGGTTCATTATAAACCTTAAAATGTTCTTACAAATTTATTGTTATCAATGAAACAATAAAGGCAGCACACTCCATAAAGACAGAATCAGTGAGATGATAAAATTTGAAATTCGTGATGTATGTAGAATATTTGTTTGGCCTCTCTCCAAAAGGAATATATGTCAGGTAGGGACAAAAATATTGCTGACCAAGAGGAGGGTCAGTGCTTAGCCCAGGCTTGGCCGTGGGAGGTGAGGACAGGATGGAAGTCAGGCTGCTTGTCCTTTACCTGCAACCACACTGCATGAGATCAGGTAGTGATAGCAACAGGGCACCCTGAAGAGCTAGGGGAAACTGGGGAAGTCTGTCTCGGATATACCAATCAATCTCATGGGGATGTGGGGTGGGGAACAAGGGTAAATTATTAAAGCTGAAACTTAGAGCCCAGTAAGGAGCTGAGAACGGAGGAAAGAAGAAAGAACAGCAGCAGCTCAGAGCAGAGAAGCTAGAGATGAGCATTAACTCCTGCACCAGTTTTGCACATTCCAGGTACACTAGTGTGTGGAAAAGGTCCGTATAAAAGGTCCATCTAAAGACATAAGGAAAAATGAACAATAGTGAATTATTATTACCCCAGTTACTTCCAATAAGCAGGTCTTACCATGTAGGTATGTACAATGGAATTTTGCATATAAGGACTTGGGGTTGGGAACAATGACTAGTACATTTTCAAAAGATCTATTTTCATAGCTGAAATTTCCCTCAAGTCTCATTTGGTATGTCCTCCAATCTGGTAATAAAGCAAAATGTTTCAAAGGATCCATTCATTCCAAAGAAACTGAAAATTAGAATTGATTTTAAACCTTCCATATGGCTATTTTACTTCTGAAGAAAAAGATAGTTCCATCATCAGCCTTTGTAATTTTTATTTCAATTATTACATGAATGATCAGAATTCTCTCTGGTCTAAATACTGGTATTAGGAGAGACTCAGGTTCTTGTGTTGTAGTCCTGAATGTGTTTGACCAGAATCCCAGGGGGCATATAACCATATTCTTGACTTTCCTGATTGCTTTAACCACTTACCTACTCTGCCTTTGCAGTGTTAGACAAACTGTGTAGCAAGCATATTAGTTTCTTGTGGCTGCTGTAACAAATGACCACCACCTTAGTGGCTTAAAAGAGCAAAACATTACTATCTTACAGTGATGGAAATCAGAAGTCCAACATGGGTCTAACTGGGCTAGCATGAAGGTGTCGGCAGGGCTGTGTTCCTTTCCGGAGGCTCTAGAGATAGATCTGTTTCCTTGCCTTTTCCAGCTTCTAACGGCTGCTTGCTTTCTTTGTCTCATGGCCCCCTTCCATCTCCAAAGCCAGCAATGGAGGGTCAAGTCCCCACTCACGTCATAGGAACGCTAACCCTTTGGCCTCCATCTTTCACATTTAAAAATCCTTGTGATTACATTGGGTTCATCCAGATAATCCAGCATAATCTCCTCACTTTAAGGTTAGCTGATTAGCAACTTTAATTCTATTTGCAGACTTAATTCCCCTCTGCCAGGTAACATAACATATTTACAGGTTCCAGGGATTAGGATGTAGACATCTTGGGGCATTACTCTGCCTACCAGGTCAGGTTTGTTGAAGAGGGGATAGTCGCTAGGATCTGGTTCCACATGCATAATTTAATAAAGTTATTCATAGAAATTGTGTATTGGAGTACTTCAAATAAATGTACTAATGAAGAACTAGAAAAATTCTCCTTTATATTATTAGAGAGAGAGAAAACTTCTGGTCTATCTTCTTTTAAAGGCATTAATCCCATCCTGAGGGTCCCATCCCCATGATCTCATCTAAACCTGTTATCTCCCAAATCCCATTTTCAAATACCATCACATTGGGGCTTAAAGGTTTCAATGTATGGATTTTGTGTGTGTGTGTGTGTGTGTGTGTGTGTGTGTGTGTGTGTGTGTGAGGCAACACAATTCAGCCCACAGCACCATCTGAAGAGCAAATTGGGAAAACTCCCAAGATTACAGCAGAGTTTCCCTAGGCTTTCCATACCAAACTGAGAGCAGTATGTGACACCTAGTATTTGCTCAATAAATACTGGTTGAATAAATTGAAAAATGGACAAATGTCTCCCTTTACCACTGGACCAGTCCTCCCAACATCGTTGAGTCACATAGCAAGAATCGCATGCATTTGTTAAGCAAATGAATATATTAATAAATTAACACTTAGAGCCCACATACTCCGGCATTGGATCCCAGCACTGAACTTCAGCTGGCCAACTGAACGGACTGACGACCTGCTGCCAACCTTCCCCGCTGCCCACCGTCTTCCCTCCGGTTCTCATCCCCCGAGAGCTTCCAGCGCCTCCCGCCCTTCAGGAGGAGACACGTGGGCGAGGCTCGAGCGAAGCAGAGCTGCGTGCCCGTCCCAAAGCAGCCATCTCCCGTTTGGGTGAAGCTGAGCAAATCACTGAATCTTTTTGATAATCTTAATCTTTCTGGGGGTACAAATATCTTCAAAGGAAAACAATGAGGATTAAATAATTTTAAACAAAATTATATTTCTCCAGCTAGGAGTAGCATCTCAATAAATACCTATTGCCTTCTGATAATGGGCAATTTTCATTTTCTACAAATCCTGTTTCTTCTGTAGGAATTTTCTCTCTAAAATTAAGTTCAGTCTCAGTGACACTGTTAATCCAGGTGCTCTGCCTTCTTCTTCTTTCCTTTTTAAAATTTTTTTCAATTGCAGCTGGCATTCAATTATTTTATATTAGTTTTGGGTGTACAACATACAGCATAGTGATTAGACATTTATATAATGTATGAAGTACTCCCCTGATAATCCTAGTATCCACCTGGCACCATACGTAGTTATTACAATATCATTGAATATATTCCCTATGCTGTGCTTTACATTCTCATGACTATTTTTTAACTACCAGTTTGTACTTCTTAATCCCATCTTTTTCACCCAGCCCCCAACCTCCCTCCCATCTGGCAACCATTAATTTATTCTCTGTATCTATAAGTCTGTTTCTGTTTTGTTTGTTCCTTTATTCTGTTCTTTAGATTCCACATATACTCTGCCCTCTTTAATGAAAGCAGTCCCTGAGATTTGTTCTGCCCGAACTTTCTTCTGGACACCAAGGGGCAGGTGTGCATCCTAAGCTCAGCCAATCATAGTTTCTCTTAGGACTTTGCTGAACAGAGTAATGTGAAGGCAAAAGGAGCTGCCAAAAGTTTATTCATTCCAGCAGTGATATCTTAACAATCATGTAATTTTTATATCATTTCTTGTCTGATTTCCCAGCCTGATTCTCTGATCTTTGATTCCACTAGGTAAACTCCCCAATACCCTTTGCGTGTGTGATTAAGTTAGCCTCAGAGTCTCTAGCTTGCCACCACAAAACACTAACTAAAGCTTATATTTAAATTTTTTTAAAATTTGACTCAAGGGCATAAAAGTAGCCAGATAAAAAGAATAAATATTTTGTTCATTGGTAGAAAGATTTGATATTGTAATGGTCAATTTTTTTTCTGTAAAATCAACAAGATCATTATTAATCCATCAAAAGTCTTGTTCCCATCTGGAATTAAAAGTAAAAGAAGGAGACCAACCCTACTGGACATTAAAGGGTATTATTATGCCCCATATTATCAACATTGCAGTACCAGGTTATTTAAGTAAGAATACATTGATAGCTATTTTTTAAAAATTAGGCTAAGTGAAGTAAGCCAGTCAAAGAAAGGCAAGTATCGCACAATCTCACTTGTATGTGGAATCTAATGAACAAAATAAACTGACGAACAAAATAAATCCAGAGACATGGATGCATGGAACAGACTGATGAATCTCAGAGGGAAGAGGAGAGGAGGGGAGTGGGAAGAGATTAACCAAAGAACTTATACCTATATGCATTGCCCTTGGACACAAACAATAGTGTGGTGAAGGCCTGGGGGTGGGGGTGGGGGTGGGGGTGGGGGTGGGATCAGGGTAGAAGGGGTGAATGGGGGGAGGAAAGGGGGACATCTGTAATACTTTCAATAATAAAAATAAATTTTTAAAAAATAATGATATATCAGAATTCTAGAGGTCTAAAATCCAAATGCAAAAATAATTTCTTATAAAATTTTTATAAGAAAATAATATATTAATGTACTAATGATCTTAGAGTGGAGAAAGACTTTCCAAGAATGTTACAAAAATTAAAATCATAAGGGAAAAGACATTAATTTGACCAAACATGTTTTTTAAATTTGTAGAGCAAAAATACCAAACACATGAGCCCTTAACTGAACTGATATCCAGTTTTCTCCTAGCCTTTTAATAATATCACAATTAATCTACCATTGAATCACTTTAATCATTTTTTTAAATCATAGTAAAGGTTCTAGTTCAGCAGTTAGTTATACAATATTGACCCAGATTCAAGAATCTGGCGACAGTCACTTTGAACTGAAACACACACATTATTCAAATATGTGTGAAACAACAAAGGTAGTGCTTTAAAATACATATTATATGTCAAGGTAAGTGCTTTGCATTTATTATTTCATTTCATTCTACCAAACCTATAAAATAAGTACTGCTATTATATTCCTTTTACAGGTGAAAAAATTTGAGAGTTGGGGAGGTTAACTTACATAGTCATTAAATGGTAGAGTGAAGACTTGATCCAGGTCTGTATATAAACTGAATATGTGTCCTAACAGCTTCAGTGCACTGCCATCAATGACGTGGAGCTATAAGGCACATTTGGAAGGCTCAGTAAGCATAATACAAGATGCTACCTGTGTGGGGCTTTTCCTTCTAAATAAAAACCTTCACTACACACAAACACACACTCATCTATTCAAAAGCCTTTACTGAGTCCCTACTATGTGCCAAGTATAAGTTCTAGAAGCTAGTAATCCGGCCGTGAATAAATCAAGAGTGTCAGTGTCCGACTTCAAGGGAGGAAACAGTACAAAAGAAATAGCACGTAGTATACCAGATGGTAATGAATGCTATCGGGAAAACAAAGCAGTAACGGTAGACAGAGAGGGATGGTTGTGCAGGGAAGGCTTCTCTGTTAAGGCGACATTTTAGCAGATACCTGACAGGTGTTACAGAGGCAAGGAGATATTTAAGAGGAGAGGAATGAGCATGAGAATTGCTTGTGCCAAGCCGTGAGCACGCTGGGTGGGCTGCGGAGCAACACGGACAGCACTGTGACTACAGTGAGCCAGGGTCAGAGCGGTGGGAATGAGTCAGAACTTTAGTAGGAGTTAAAATCATGTCCACTTACCAGGCTCACAAAACATCCCTTGGTGCCAGTGTCTGTGAGCAAGCCCTGGCTGAAGTTCAAGCAGAGAGGCAGCTCTCGTGTTCCCAGAAGAGATCTGAACGATCTGACTGAAGACTCGAGTCACTTGGCAATGCTGTGTTCAACCAGAAAGATACACTTGGCCCTCAGGAGACGGGAAGCCAGAGACGTGTAAGATTAACTCACACATCTGCTAGATGATCTCTCCCGTTATTGTCTTTATCAAGCAGGGCAGACTAAACAGTTGAAATGATCAGTCAGCTTTAATTGCAACTTGGAGCCATGATCTCTACCATGAAATGAATTCTCTCCACCCTGACTGGGTTATGCCTGTGAGATTTACATGTGATATCGCTACCAGGATTTTGGTTGGGAATTACTCTGATTCCCCCTCCTTGAGGGTTCCTGTTAAAAACTCAACATGCTTAACTCTTAATAGTTGGCACACACTGAGGAAAGTGGTGCTGTGGATTCTGCAAATAAAATTTTGGTTTTTAATTCTATTCAGCTGTTGTCAGATGTTCTAGTAAAACTGGTGATTAGAACGTAAGTCTGGTTAAAATCAACGTCGAAAGATGCTTTTTGCCAAAAGAGACCGAGGGTTTATGCGGTAACCTTTAAAGGGAAAGATTTGTTTTTAATTGGACTTAAGTTATTATACTAATAAATTATATTCCTAAAGAACAGGGTTTGGCAATTTTTTTAATAAGGGCCAGATAGTAAATTTCTAGGGTTAGTGGGCCATACAAGACTCTTTTATAACTATGCAACTCAGTGTGAAAGGAGTCTGTAAACAAATAAGCATGACTTAGTCCAGTAAAACTTTATTTACAAAAGCAAGTGGCAGACAAGATTTAGCTCACAGGAGATAGCTTGCAGACTCTTGCTATAGAACCTGTGGTTGTTTCTTTCTGCAAGTGCTTAGAAAAACAGGTAGAAAAGAAATACTTTTTTTCTTTGATCCCTTTGTTCATGAATATCCATATTAAATGTAATTAAAAAAACACACAACACCAATCCAACTAAAATAAATACCAAATAGAAATAATAAGTGGAGCTCAGGGTACAGATTACCTCTGCTGTCTTAGGACAAAGCAAGGTATATTGATGCCCGACCATGACAGGGGCCACTGTCTTATGAAGAGGGGTTTCTGCTCAGTCATATTCTCCTCCCCTCCTTCTTTGTTCAGATTTGTGAAATCTGCTGAATACTGTTATCACTCTTGCATCACCCTTCTGATGATCACAGACTCTCCTCTTCGGGGCAGAAGAAGCTTCCCCGCTCTCACTGGGCTCTGGCTGCTGAGCCCCTCCTGCCATCTCCCAGCCCTGACGTGCCAGCCTCCCTCGGGTATCCCAGGACCTCTCCACACAGCAGCTCGTCCCCCAGTTCTGTGGGTGGGCACAGATGGCCAGGTTTCAGTCTGCCGATGAGAGGTGCTCAGGGTGCTTGGAATGCCGAAGTGAAGCAGAAGCCATGTTATGCTCCAGAGGTGGGTGTAGGTAAATGTGGGGCCGAGGGGAGCTTCTCTGGAGCCTCCAGAGAGCTCTTGAGAACCACGGCTTTGCTGCAGCAGATTGAGGTGGCTGATGGCGCTTCTCTAAGATTCCTGAGAATTGCTGCAGCTTGTGGAAAATGTATGGAATACATAGGGAGGCCTCTTTTATGAACAGAACCCTGTAATAATCACCACAGGTAAAGAAGGCTAGGTTAATACACATTCAACATCATGATAGCATTTCCTTTCCTTTCAGAAATCAGTGGGTATTAAGGAGAGCATCTGCTGATGAGCCAAGGGCTGTATTCCATCGAATCTAAGATGCTATTGAATATAAAACATACAGCCCAGCTGGAGTGGCTCAGTTGGTCGAGCATCGTACAAGGCACCGAAAGGTTGCTGGTTCGATTCCCAGTCAGGCCCATGCCTGGGTCACGGGTTAGATCCCCAGTTGGGGAGCGTATGCAGGGTGACCAATCGATGTTTCTCTCGCTCTCCCTTCCTCTCTGTAAGCATGTCCTCAGGTGAGGGTTTAAAAAAGAAACACAAAAAACAACAGACAGTTATCATTAAGAAAAGAAAATACCCCAAATAATGTAGCTTAATAAGAAGTCTCTCCACAAAGCTGGGACACTAATCAGCTATATCTCCAGTGCAAGCATAGATGAGAAATGAACAGGCCTCACAGACAGGGACAGAAGATAACATGCAGGTCTGAACATTGCCAACGGGGGAGAGGGCGCTCCCTGGAGAATTTGAACTACGAGCTGCTTCTGCAGCTCTGCGGTCTGTATTTACACCTTCACTGTAGCCCCCCCACCCTGAGGCAGAGAATTTAGTGGTTTGGAGTCGGTGGTGCCTTCGTGACTGTCCAAGGCAAAGGCAAACCATCCCTGGAAGGCCTCCCCTTCAGTCTAGGTGGGCAGTGATTATACCGCCTTCAACTGGAAGGTAAACCCGATCTCAGGCTCAGAGAGGGGGGGCAAAACAACTGTGTGTCTTGGAACTGGTGGAATGTATGGGCCAGCAGCAGTACACGAGCTGGTTCCGTGAGGTTCGCACTGAGGAGAAGCTCGAGAGGATCCCCTTTGGGTTTGAGACACAGAGCCAGGCAGTTAATGAGCATGGACCCAGCGCCTCCGCTTACAGAGACCCTGTGACCCGGCCCCGTCTGCGCCTCCAGGCCTGCTGGCCCAGCCTTCACGCTCTTCGCGCTCTGGGTTCCAGCTTCTTTCGGCTACTCCCGTCCTCAGGACTCACCGAGCCGTCCCATGCGTTATTCTTCTGCTCCATTGTCCCTCCTGGGGTTTTTTGTGGGCTAACTTACTCGTACTTTCCAAACTCAGGTGAGTTATTGCCTCCTTGGGGATGCTCTCTGAGTCCAGTTTATGTTCCCCTTCCCTGTGCTTCCACAGCACCTTGTGCTCAACCACAGCCAACAAGGGGGAAGTAATTACTGTTTGCTAAGGATCCAGTTTAATAAAACATAAAGCGCCTCCTGCAGTGACTGGCATACAGTAGGTACTTTTTGCTGAACTGGCCTGAGTAATTCAGGTCAATTCAGCAAAATGCTTTGTCTACAATATCCCAGCTGCAGCGTTGAGGCCACCAGGATGAGCCAGACAGTCCTTGCCTGCAAGACGACAATATAGTGAGGGAAAATCAAAGAAAACCTGCTATCCTGGGGCAGCGTTACAGAGATACGGGGAATGGCCTGAGTTGAGCTGCTTGTGTGGCTCAGGAAAGGGTGCCAAGAGTGGACGGATGTCTGACGAGCATCTCAGAGGTGCGGTTGTCATGAGCCAGGTAGGTGGGAGGATGTTTGTGAGCAAAGACCTAAGAGCAAGAGAAGACAACTGTAAGAATGATGTGAGCGGAGGTTACACGTATGCATCTTTGTATCCCAGAGCTCAGCACCCCTCCTGGTACATGGGGGGAACGAAGGAAGGGAAGAAGGAAGAAAGGAAGAAATGAGAGAGGGGGAGAGGAAGGGAGAGAGGGAGGGAGAGAAGAGCAGCAGGGGGGTGGGGGGAGGAAAGGAATCTGTCCTGCATTTGTCAGCTCAGCTGGTTTATGGGCAAACAGAGCCTGTTTGTTAGTAATAAAGCATCTCAGGGGAGAGGTGGGAGGAGGGAGGGGAGGAGGAAGGAAGGAAGGAGGAAGGAACTCTTTGGGGAGAATTTGTAAAATTTGTATGTGGTCGTTCTTGCCTAATAATCTTGATCCTACTTTCATTTTATAATAGTCAAAAGTTCCAATATGCCCATCAAAACCAAGGGAGACAGCCCTCTTCCCACACCAGAGCAGCAGGGGCCTGTGTGCAGTTACATTCTGGTAACCTGTTCTCCAGAGAGAAAACAAAACCCCTGCTTCATGGCATGTGCCCATTTCTGTAGTGTAAAGACTCACACAGCCGATTTCAAGCTACCACCATAATATGACTAAATGCAGAGTTGGGGAGAAATGCCACAGTCAGCTCTTGGGAAATAGTACACATGGATCCCAGCTCTCCACTGCTTGTGTGGGCATTTCAAAAAGCAGAAGACACAGAAACAAGAGCCAGTAGCTAGAGCACTGTGAACACCAAGTCATGGGAACTAACTTCTGGAAGACTCGGCCAGCTTTTTGTAGGAGGCTGGCCACCTCTTGGAGCACCCTGAGAGATCAAACGGTTTGTCTCCCCAGCCTTGTGGGAGCTGGCTTGGACAGACGCTACAGTGAAGATCTGATAAGGCCCAGATATTCCATAAGGCTCAGCTGCACTCTGGGTGGGAGGAAAGTCCAAAGCCTCAACCCACTCCCGACGGCCTGGATGCCTGGGAAGCAGCTGTGCTCCTCTCGCTCTGGCAGCAGAGTTATGCCTGAAGCTGCACACACAGGGGACCCCCCCGAACATGTGCCAAAGGAATTAAGGCACTTTGCTGTGATTGGCAGGCGGCCAGGTCCCCACCAGGGAACAAGAAGCAGAGAAGGCTGGAGGTTGCAGACACAGTTATCTGAAATACTCCTAAGCATCCAAGAGCGGTGGGGACATGTATATGACATGGAGGGCCTCAACGGTGATGAGTGAAGGGTCAGTGGACAGAGAAAAGCTTAGGCTTGTTACCAAGATGGTTATTTATACACGTTCTTACATTTTGCCCTGTCTTCCTTCTTTCTCTTACCAGCTGGGAGAATATGGTGAGTGGGCACAGGGGTAGTGGGAAAAAAACAAAGAAACTCTTTAGAGTCAAACAAACAAGGCTCCGTGGTTATGGTGCATAAAACTGAGCCCCTTCTCTTGACAGGCAAATGTGGGGCTACCTTACCCCGTCCAACATCCTGCTGCGTATTTGGCCCTGGAAGTGATCGGAGCATCCAGACAGATTATAAAATTGCCGAGGGATGCGTCCACACAAAGACTTGTACACGGATGTTTACAGTAGCTTTACTTACAATACTCAGAAGGTGGAAACAAGCCAAATAGCCATCACCTGAGGAATGGATAACAAAATGTGGTGCCTCCTGACAATGGAATGTTACTCGGCTGTAAAAAGGAATGAAGTACCCATATATGCTACAATATGGGTGGATCTTGTAGACATTATACTAAATGAAAAAAGCCAATCATAAAACACTACGTATGACCACATATGATTCTGTTCATATGAAATGCCCAGAGCAGGGAATCCCATGAGACATGAATTAGATGAATGGTTGCCCAGGGCCAAGGGCAAAGGTTGAGAGGAAGAGAGGATGATCACTATAGGATACTGGGCTTCCTTTTGAGGTGATAGAAATGTTCTGAAATTGACTGTGTTGGTGGTTTTACAACCTGTGACTATACCAAAAACCACTGAATGTATACTTTAAATAGGTGAATTATGTAGCATGTAAATTATATCTTAATAAAACTGTAGTTTAAAAATCTGAGGGAAGCTGATCAGAGTATGACCAACTGTTGCCTCGTCCCCTCCTCCCTGTCACCACAGCTGACTATGGCACTGGGAACGGTGTTCAGAGCAGCCAGACCTGCTGAATGACAGGTAGAGGATCTCTTGGGATAGTGAAGTAAAACTCGTCAGGTATTAAAACAAAATGGGACAAAACATACCTAAATAGAGAGATTAAAGGTAAACAGAGCCATGCAGCCACTATCTCTTTAGTTATCCAATTCAGACACCTGGGTGTCACCTCGTCTGTGGATGGTGCCTCCTAAAGACTTCAAATCTCTCCACTTGTCTCCATCTCCACTGCTCACTCCTAGTCCACATTATCACCTGAATACTCCAATAGCTTCCTACCCCGTCCCCATTTTTACTCCTGCCCTCTGTGGCTTATTCTCCATATTGCAGCTAGAAGGGACTTCTTGAAACCCAATGTGGTCAAACCCACCGTAAGAAGGCACCAGGGAACAAGCAGTTGTCCCAGGAGTAGGCTCGGTGTAGCTGACCATGGTAGTCAAGGGACCCATCATGGGAAGAGAAGATACAGGGACCAATTATGACCTGTAGAGGCCCAAAGCATTGAGAAGGATACAGGGCTCTCCTCCACATAAAGTTAATTATTAAATAAACAATGCCAAGCCATAAAACAAGTATAAGGGTCTATGAAGTTCTAATATTTTCCCCTAGGACATCAAATAATTTGAAAAGAAAAAATACAGTGCCT
Source organism: Miniopterus natalensis (assembly GCF_054644295.1). Classification (NCBI taxonomy): domain Eukaryota; kingdom Metazoa; phylum Chordata; class Mammalia; order Chiroptera; family Miniopteridae; genus Miniopterus; species Miniopterus natalensis. The sequence continues at coordinate 129,463,049 of NC_142082.1, forward strand.
CTGACTTGCTGGCACCCTAAATACACATGTTGGGCCTGTCTTTGGAGTAACACAGAAGTCCAAGGCAGAGAAGGTTTTCCTCATATAAGACCTTGTCTGAAAGTAGGAGACATTTATTCAGATTCACTTGTCCTTTATTGAGTGCCAGCTATATCCCAGATGCCACTCTCATCGATTTTGCATACTTCGTTTTCTATTCCTAACAACAATACAGCTTTATGGTGATTTGGAGATAAATTCTATCATTCCCTCCAAAAGAGAGTACATCAGAGAGTTTGGCAACACCCTCCTAGACCATGGATCATGTTTCATAAATAAGAAAAAGAAGTGTATTGGTTGAGTCCACCAAGTAGCAGAATCCAAGACAGTTAGACCTGCCAGTTATTTGTTGAGGGAAAGAAGAGGAGTAGCCAGGGAGAACCATCACACTCAATGCAGGTCTGACCCCTGTGAGGATGAGGGGGTCAAGCAGGAAGAATCCAGGGCTGCAGTGCAGTTCCAAGAAAGGCACAGCCAGGCTTGGGGAAGGGGGTGTTCTCAAGCCAAAGTTGTCCACTGAAGAAATCTCAAGTGCATCTAGCATGCGTCTCCTACTGTGCCAGGTCACTGGCTTGGGGGAGCTGGTGAGAAGTTTGGCTGGGTGGGTCCAGAAGGGCGGCCCCTTCAGGGGTGGATGAGGCGGTGGCATCTGTCAGTTATGCCCCCTCGGCGGCAGCTGGGAGCAGGCTCCCACGGTCGCCAGGCCAAGGCACCAGAGAAAAAATAAATTTTCCTATTCACCCAGCTTGTTTGGTGGTGAAACTATGACTCAAATCCAGGCTTTTTGAACCCATAGTGCATATTGACCTCACTGTACCAACAGATTTCTTATTTGGAATGATGTGGACTGTGGAATTTTAGGCTATTTGAGTTTATCCCTTAAAGTTTTAATTTTTTTAAAAAAAAAGGTTTTCTTTTAGTGTGTTGCAGTCTTCTCACTTACAAGTTGGGAAGCTTTGCCAACTACCTGGCTGTCCAGTGTAGAATTTTATCCAAGTTTCTGGTATGAGCTTGAGCCAGAAGAGAACATGACACCCTTGAAAAGTAACCAGGCATCTTTGTACCTCAGGCATCTCTGAAATACGACTTGCATTTTTGTTGGAGACACAGCATCCTGCCTTATAAAACATCTTTCTCGCTGCTGATGCCATAAAATAATGAACAGAAACACCAGCTTCTGGCTCCTGCAAAGATACATTTTCTGTGCCATTCCCCTTGTCCTTTCTCCCCTGCTAAGGAGGAAGTTTTGTAGCACAATAGCTATCAAAGCTGTGGATAACAAAGAGAGGTTTGACAATTAGATGCCATCTTTTGGGGAATTCATCTATTCTACAAATATTTATTGAGTACCTACTGTGTCCCAGGAACTGGAAATGCAGTGTTGAACATGGGGAAACACAAGGCCCTATTATCATGAAACTTTCCCTCTAGTGGGAGGAGAAAGACACTAAACCACAAACAATATTGAATAGCAGATACTGCTATGAAAAATATAAAACATCACAAGGGGTTTAAGAAGGATAGGGGAAGGCGGTGACAGTTAAACAGCAGGGAAGGCTTCTGAGCAAGGATACGTAAGAACGGAGCCAGGCGTGTGAGGATGAAGGAGGAGAGCATCCTGGGCAGAGGGAACTTGGAGAGGAAAAGCAGCTCTCCGAGGCAGGAACATGTGTCTTGCATTTGAAACAATAGAACGAAGGTCTGGGTGGCTGATGCCCAGAGAGTAAACAGAGGGGGTCATGGGTCAGAGGGTTAGCTAGGGGTCAGCTCACACAAGATTTTGTAAACCAAGGCAAGGATTGGATTTAATTCTAGGTGCAACTTGAAGGCTCTGGAAAGCTTTAAGCAGAGTAGTGCCGGGAGCTGATTTAGTGCTGTAGGGAGAATGCGTTGTGGGAGGCAAGAATAGAATTCGAGAGGCTGCTTGGCAGGGACATGGTCCAGGGGAGAGATGGTGGTGGCAATGGAGAAGGAGGAGAGATGGAAAGCCAATTTCATCTGTGCAAGACAGAGGCTGAAACAGTGATCTCTTGACCCTGACCACACGGATGTTACTTAGAAGGTCAGCAAGATGCAGCCTGGACCTGGGGAAGGGGCAGAGGGTCTTAACCAAAAAGACAGAAGGAAGCCAAAAGAATGGTCCCACCTTGATTGTGCATGGTTGAAGGAAATCTGATTCAAAAAGCAAAAGCCTACTAAACTTCATTTTTTGGATTTTGGGTGTGTTCAAAATTGGTAAGATTGTGACTTTTCTGGTAACAGACTGTGACAGCACTGCCCTGGAGATGCTACAGGACACGCTAGTGAGTTATATAATATCAACAATGGCTAACAATTATACAGGGCCTCCTATGTAGCAGACACTAAGTGCTTTACCTCTATTATCTCGTTTAAATCTCATAACTACTCTAGATGTAAGATTATTATCCCCATTTTGTAGATGAGGTAACTGAGGCACACAGAGGCTAAATTACCAAACCTAATTACTCTCACTCTGAAGGCTCTCTTCTGCTAAATATAAGTGGGGTTCCAGTGACTCTAAGGATATTGAACCCTCACTCAGCAACCCAGGCTGTCCGGCATTTAAGAGCTCCTTGGCCATTTTGAGTGGGTTCTTCTAAGATGCACAGCCATTGTGCTGGTGCAGTCATTGTGGAAGGGAATTTTCCCGCTTTGGCCATTGCTGATATATCCAGGCTGGCAGGAAGGCCCAACAGAAGGCCTTAGAAGAGAGTATCCAGGCCTCAACAGTCAGAAATTGCTGGTCCTCCAATGTCACAGCCCAGCTCTAAATATGGCACTGCTTACCTTCATGGTGAGGAAACACCTAGTGACAAATTAATGTATTGACCTACTACATGCTAGGCACTGTACTAGATACAGTACAGAAGGTGATAGGGAACAAAGTCCCTCCCTGCCTTCAAGATTTTATCTGTTAGTAGGGATACCAGCAGACAGACTGGCTAAAGTTCATAACAAGAGAATTAACAACACAAAATACATGTGTAAATAGTTAACCAGAAAACTGCAGAACATGGAAGTATGCTCACTAAACAGAAATTAAACTCTATAATCCATGTGGGTTGAGCAGTGACTTAGAGAAGGGTTTAGGGGAAGAAGGGGGGAAATTATTGAGGCCACTCTGGAGGCATTTGGAGTACTGCTAAGGAGTCCAGGCATTTCACTGTGAAGGGGAGCATCCGGCTGTATTTCTGCCTGAGGCCACTGCCCTCCTTTGAGGCTGAAAAGCATTTGCAATTTGCTGGGTAATGCTAATATTAATACAGGACCATTTTGCTTCTGACTTCTATTCTGCCCAGGAGAGATGGAGAGCAAATCTAATAGCATATGAATGGAGGAAATCGTGTCCTTGGGAAGCTCCCAGACTGGAAGATGACTGTTCCTAAGAACTCTTCATGAGATAGTGGACAAGAGCTGTTTAGGGGTCATTTATCAATAATTTATATATTGAGAGAAAGACAAATCTCCTTTGGCAGAAGGAGGAAAGTTGGGAATCTGATAACTCCAGGGCCCTAATTACCCTTCTCCCTCAACCACCCCGCTTTCCCAAACACACTGAAGATATGTGTGTCCTCTGCCGTGACAGTCACTTGGACAGGGAAGAGAGGAAAACAAGAAAGGTTCTGGTAAAGGTCCCGCCCTTCCTTCTGACTTAGAATTCCTCGTCTGGGTCAGCGGTGGAGACAATGTTTCCAGAGGGCTTCACTAAAATATTTTGTGGAAAACAGAATTGGAGGCCCCAGGAGTCCCCTTTTTCATCTCATTGGCATGGATTACTAGTTCTTTGACACACTGGAAGGACCAGTGAGTCTGGATGATAGAAAACAGAGGGCAGTTCTGCGTAGAGTGCCCCCTCGTGAAACCTGCCATCTAGAACAACCAACAGGAGCACAGCTCTTAGTCATCCCGATAATGAAAACTCTTCTATCGTAACAATATTGACTCTTTGCTATTGAAATGGCAAATACTTTTATCCTGTTTGTTGTTACCTTTTAGTTCTACTCCTGATTGTTTTTACTCACTGGAGGGTTTTATTTTCATATGGTCTGCTCTACTGGTCTTGGCCTTCGTAGCTTCCACCTTTATGTCTGAAACATAAAGAAGCCTTCAACAGCCAATATTATAAATCGTTGATGTACATTTCTTCTAATTCTTTAGCATTAACCCATTCAACCTTTGTGTATGACATGAGAAAACAATCTAATTTTATTTTATTTTTCCACAAATTAACTGATTTTCCCAGGTCTACTTCTTGTTTTATCCATTTCTTCAATAATTTGAAATGCATCTTTATCATATGCTAAATATTTTATATCCTTGGACGTGGCAGATTGTATCACCGCGATCTCGCCAAGTATTCCAGGACCCTCTTCTGTGATACCCACCCCATGCCACAGGGGGATAAAGCACCCTGTTGAGCTCAGGTGGAGCCATAGAACTTGCAAGCAGGGATGATATGTATCGCTTATGAATAGGAGCTTTAAGAGCCAGTGAGCCCTGGCCAGTGTGGCTCAGTGGTTGGGATGTCCGTCTGCATACTGAAAGGTCGTGGGTTCGATTCCTAGTCAGGGGCACATGCCTCAGTTGTGGGTTCACACCCAGTCCCCAGTCAGGGCACATGTGGAAGGCAACCAGGCAATGTGTCTCTCTCGCATCAATGTTTCTCTCCTTCCCTCTCTCTCCTTCCCTCTCTCTCTCTTCCTCCCCTCCCTCCTGTCTCTGGAAAGCAATGGAAAACATATCCTCAGGTGAGGACTAACAAAAAACTAAACTAAACAAAAAGAGAGCCAGTGAGTGGCTTGCTGTCCTTGTTTTTCCGTAACAGTACCATTAATGTTTCTAGGCAGCTGCTACTCCTTAACCCCGGCTCTCAGGATGAAAGCTCAGCTGACCCAGGGGGGATCTGCAGCGTGGGCAAAAAATAGAACTTTGTTGTAGTAAACTGCTGAGATTTCAGGGGCTCTGTCACCGCAGCGTAACTGAGTCTATCCTGATGCGTCTACGGCCTCACTCTTATGCCTACTCTAGTACTGGAAAAAGTCCTAATTTTTTATTAGCTAGACTTCACCCAACTAAGACTAGAAGTTAAGCATAACCGCTCATCTGAAAGTCCTGGGAAACAAAGCAAGAAAACACACAGGCCCAAACCATTCCCTCTAAGGTTCTCATTTACTATCCTTCCTGCCTTCCATATCCCAGAATGAAAGGTGACGAGCTGTGGAGATCGAAAGGGAAGGATAACCACAGGGCGGGGCAAAAGTAGGCTTACAGCTTGTATGAAAAATAATGCGATAATTGATAACTGATCATTCAAGAATGAGCTCGTGTTTCGTGCACTCACAACCGTGAACCAACTTTGCCCCACCTTGTACTTGGGGGAAAAGAGCTGCATTAAAACTGTCTTGAAAACAGTTGGTTTTAGGGTTTTGGTGTTATCTTTTCTCCACTAACAAAGGCAGGCAGGCCACAGAATGGGGATGGCTGTGTCACTCTCTCACCTGTGACCTTCCTCTCTGTCAGCTCCTTGGCGGGGACCTGAAGCGAAGCTCCATGCCAGGTGGCAACACTGGGTTGCCAGGAAGTGATGTGGGCGAGTGAGGTGGCGTTTGCCTTGGGCATCGCTGGCGGGTCGTGAAGCGGGAAGCCAGTAAAAATGTACCTGAGCCCCGGTCGGTGGGCCCCGAGTGGCGTTTATTCCTCCTGAGTGCAGGCGTGTCTGCAGGGGCCACGGTGCCAGATGCTCTGCACGCGTCACACTCTCAAAGGTGGCATTGTGGCCCAAATGACACTGGCTCTGCCGTGATTGGACGCAAAAGCCAGAAGGCATTTCTAGGAGAAGGATTGTTTTTAATGCTCTGCCTCCATCTGGACGTGACTCATCTGTCTCCAAACAGGCAGAGTGCATCCTTGCGCCAGCCTCTGGGACATGCCACTGAGGCCCGGGACAAGGCTCAGGTTTGCATCTTCCCGTCTCTGAAACCATCTTCATAGCCAGTAATGAGAGTCAATGGACTCCAGTTAGAACCACATTTGGGTATAAGACCTACTTCTGCTCCTATGCCTAAATTTTGACATTGAACAGCAGCCAAAATTTGACTGTCTTTTGAGCTTCAAATCAGGGCAAACTGTACTGTTTCCAACACATGTCTACTCCAGCCTCCCTCCACAGCCACCGCCACAGCTCAGCGGGGATGCACAGACATATAAATCAGAGCTGGCCCGCCCAGAGAAGGATGGAGAACTGGACGCCACCCAAGCAGAGAAGTCATGCCCATGACAATTAGTTACCAGAAACACACTTTCCAAACAGCACATCACAGAAGCAGGAACCTCCTAAGTTCACTGCAGTTCAGGACAGAAGCAGCTGGGAAACAGAAAAAGACTGGTCAGGATTCTAACACGAGGCTACATTTTTTGTAAAGACCAAGTATTTGCATCTCTTGCTCTCAAATTCATATATTGAAACTTAATCCCTAATGTGATGGTATTTGAAGGTAGGGCTTTTGGGAGGTGCTTAGGTCTTGAGGACCCTGTCCTCAGGAATGGAACTAGAGTCCTTATAAAAGAGACCCCGGAGACCCCTCACCCCTTCCACCCTGTGAGGAAACAGCGACAAGCAGCGGTCTGTGAACCAGAAAGTAGACTCGCACCAGGTACCAAATCTGCTCACACTTAGATCTTGGGCTTCCAGCCTCCAGAACTGTGAGAAGTACATGTTCGATGTTTACAAGCCACTCATTGTGCGATACTTTTGTTATAGAAGCCCAGACAGACTAAGACGGCTTTGAACATCGAGGTGAAGACACTGAGAAATCTCTGCAAGTGCTATAGGAAGTTCTACTACAAGCTGAATTGGGTACCAGTAGAGCGCATCAGTGACAGATGATAGAAGGCAGAAAAGAATACAAACTGGACCAAATCAAAGAGCTTCTCATCTCCTCAATGAGAAGGAATCCAAAGGGACATACTTGACGTTAGTGGTTATCATCATAGTCATCCTAAGGATGCTATTTAGTGAACTCCATATGGTCTGTGCTCCATAGCTTAAGTGTAATCATTCTGAATTCATAAAAAATGTTTCTTTATAAACTCTCCAAATAAGGAATCCCTTCAAGCTTTCTCGAGATAGGTATCTGATAGGTCTGGATAGGTAGATCCTACTGCCAAGTGAAGTCAGCATTTTGCTGCCCAGATTGGACGGCCCAGATAACCAGCACTCCTTACAGAATTGTACCACAACAAGGCTTCGTCCTGTCTGGGTGTGTTACAGGTTACACTTCACATCTACCATCTCCTTTCATCCTCACAGTGCCTTTGTAAGGCAAGAAGGGCAGATGGTATGCAGATAAGGAAACTGAGGCACAGTGAAGCCAGGATCACAAAGTTGGCAAAAGACAATGTTTTATCATTGAAACTGATTCTTGGACCCTTTCTTCTAGCCCCATCTGTCTAACTGGTAAGCTCTTCCAGAAAAAAAGTGCTGTGAACACTCAATGTTCAAGCCAACATGGAAAAATGTGTCTTAGACATTTTTGAGAGTGGCTTCCCAGCTTCTGTGGGATCTTCCCTGAGCCCAGAGGTGGACCTCCGCAGCCATATCCAAAGCATGAGGTCTACTGCAGTCTGGCCATGGCTGACAGATCCAGGGGGATGCCAGGTCCAAGGTAGACCACTCAGGACAGAACAGAACATAACACACACACACACACACACACACACCAACCCCTGAGAAATTTAAAGAGGAGACTTTGGAGCCAGGTTCTGGTAGGGACAACTCTCTCAAGCAATTATTCTCAGATGCTGTGAGATACGTCAGTATCAATTCAATTTTTTAAAAATATAATTTAACTTTTTAAAATTTTGCCTAACTAATCACATTCTGCTACTTGCAACCAAAGAACCATAACTAATACAACAAAAGTTTCCCAGTCTTTCTCTTTCTGGGTTCAATACTTGTCTTTTCACATAACACCACTTGCTTTTATCCAAATGCAGTTCTCTTCATTGGTCATTTTCTCTGCATTTCTCTAACAATGGCAAAGTTGGGGTACATTTCATTTCAGCCACATCTTCCTTGGACTCACCAACTATGGACCATCGCAGATGACCATGAAAAAAAAAATAGAGGCTGAAGAGAAAAGTCACACTTATGTACTTAAGAGAGAAAAATGGACTGGCAAAAAGCCAAGGGAGTTGTGAAGTCACTGTTAAATTAATCAACTCCTTGTCACATTGCCTCAGTTCCTCTAAGCACTAAGAAGGCGCTAAAAATCTGTCTCAGGCCCACAAGAACCAGCTAGTTGACTTACATTGCAAGTTAGGTCAGTTCTCTATCCTTACATCACCTCCCTTTTGAGTAGACTTTGCATTTCACATAATACCAGACCAGCAGGCTGGTGGGTAAAATACTCAGAAGAGTGTTATGAGCTCTAAGCTTGCAAGTGGAGCTATAAAGACGAAGGAGGAGGGGGAGGTGGGAGGAGGAGGAGGGGGAGGAAAAGGGGGGGGGGAAGAAAAAGAAATTTAAACCTTAAACTCTGTTTTGTTTGAACTAAGGAAGGCAAGGACAAGCTCTGCTCTTCCATTAGATAAGACTGAGTGTGGTGACTATAAATTAGAAAATAAGAATAGAGCTGGGAGGGAGCCCCCTGGAGCCTCCTGGAGCTTTACTGACCTCCCTGCAGGATATGGGAAGGGCAGAGCCGGCCTGTACACCAGTGAAGGGGATGACTTGTACAAATGCCTAAAGGACTCACACAGAGGCCTTCTCATCCCTGGGTGGTACCAAGCGTGGGTAGCCAAGGGAATATTTTATGAACCTCCAGTGTCTACTTCAGTGTGGCTAAAGGTGCTCTTAATTGGTTTTCTATTCAGAGGCATTAAATTAACTTTACCTAAAAATATTGCTTACTTAGTTCAGTGAAGGAAAATTGGATTTAGATTTAGAGTCTTTGTACAGATGCAAAATAAGCTCTAAAACCTTCACATTTTTACCACAGCATATGGGCAAAGCAAAATGCAAATGACTTTGCAATTCTTGATTTGAACATAAGTACTCTTGTGTCTGACACCAACATACTTTTTTCACTTTTTTCAGGTTAATATTGGGGGAAAGATGGAAGAGTTAAAGAAATAGAGCTAGATTTGGACTCCTCTAAATTATCAATGCAGATGAGTAAACCGTTTCATTTAGAATGAACCAATCGCTTCTCTGCTTTAGGCTAAGATTAAGTGTAGAATAAACCAGTATCAGAGCCAAGCAGATCAGGGCCTTACTATTTTAATCAGATATATTTAGGTGCAGAGAAAGAGCACTGAGCAGAGAGTCCTGAGACTCAGGTCAGAAGTTAGACAAACTTTCTCCTGTGTGAGCCTTTGAAAAGAAAGGATCCTGACACTAGATTATCTCTAAATCTCCTTCAAAATCTGTATCATGTTTGTAAGTGGCCATTTTACTATTTCGTATTACCCAAAAATCTGAACATAATAAACTCTTATTTATCTAAAATCTGAACACCTGCTCTGGCCTGTGTTACTCAGTGGCCCTTGCACAGAAGGGTCATAGGTTCGATTTCCAGTAAAGAGCATGTATCTCTCTCTCTCTCTCTTCCTCTCTCCCTGTTCCTCCCTTCCACTCTCTCTAAAAATCAATGGAGAAAATATCCTCAGGTGAGGATTAACAAAAAAATAAAATAAAATATTTGAACACCCAATACGTTTAAGTAGTCAGAATAGTTTTTGTGAAACTGTAAAAAAGTGACAATAATAGTTACTATGGTGTAAAATACCCTAAATTAACTTTGGAATCATAAAGAAAAGGTTAATTTTGTTCTGCTTGATTTTATGAAGTGTGTTCTAATTCTCTTCCAGGGAAATTCTCAGGAAATGAAAGACAATCAGAGTACAGACATACCTCAGAGATATTGTGGATTTAGTTCCAGACCATGACAGTAAAGCAAATATCACAATAAAGTGAGATACTGAATTTTTTGGTTTCATGGTGCATATAAAAGTTATGTTTACACTATACTGTAGTCTGTTGTGTGCAATGGCCTTATGTCTAAAGTATATATGTGTGTGTGTATATATATATTTATATATATATACCTTAATTTTAAAATAATTTATTGTTAAAATATGATAACAATTGTCTGAGCCTTCAGCAAGTTGTAATCTTTTTGCTGGTGGAAGTTTGACCTTCAATTTGTAAAAAACCGCAATATCTGCGAAGCACAATAATGTGAAGTGCAACAAAACGAGGTATGCCTGTATTTAAAAAAAATGAAACATCTTCTATTAGTCCACCAGATTCTCTAAACCTCAAATAAGACTGTGGTTTGCATTGATTTTTTTTTTCCCCTTCTTGTAAGTAAAACTTTTTTCATTTGTTCTTGCCTCATTTCCATCAGTTATTCTTGGCATCCAGAAAAGACATAATGTTTTGTTTTTGTTTTTGTTTTGTTTTTTCACTAAAATCGGAATCCTGCCAGGCCTGCAACATGAAGAGTCACAGGCAGCTTTATTTCTTTGGATTTTGCAAGGACTGACTCAACTTGGGTGGAAAGTGTCCTTAAGTCCAAAATACTATTAGAGGAAATTTCTTTTGTCTTATAAGAGAGAGCTAAGTACAACCATCTAAGGGGTTCATCTCTTCCCAGAGAGCACAGCTGTTGAGTAAAGACACTGGGCGTGCACCCGAGCTAGGCACCCACTGGACATGGAGTTCGTGCGTGAACTATGGGTGCGGTGCCGCCCCACCTTCCAGGCCATACGCTCTGCTGGGCCGACAGGCGAGTCTACCCTTGCAAGCCCTATTTGCCCTTAGTATACAGCGAGGGGGAAATGAGGCACGGAGAAACTTTGGCTCCAAGGCAATAGATTTAGTGGCAAAGTTTAACTAAAAAAATCTATTCATTCTCAAGGCCTCATCCAACACCAAATGCATTTAGCTGTTTTTTTTAAGTATAACTTTTACTAAAAGGCAAATCATTCAACTGAACCTTCCAAAAATCCAAATCTACAGTTAAGATGATGTGATTAAAATGCATAGCATTCTGGTGGTCTTGTTTGTTGAAAGAACTTCCAAGTATTATATCAATTGGGACTCAGTCAGGAAACAGAAACTATGCCAGAAGTTATTGTGAGAGAGAGAAGAGAGTACAAAAATTGCTAACTAGGGTTTGAAAACTAGTGATCTGTCTCCTATACTTTTCTTGGTTCCTATTTGCATGATTCCTATTATAAATCCAAACAAGTATTTGTATTAGACTTTTAGATTAAAATCAGAGGGTTTTTTAAAGACATAACACCAGATTTTTCACCCTGAAGCCCTACAAAATTATGATTTATCCACTATACTTATTTTCATAAATGCTACTTATCTTCAAAAAATAATACATATGAATTTTTAATTGTAAAAGATAATTCTGAGAACCTAATGGACTCCATTATGTATCAGTAAATGACTATAATGAATAACTCCATTAATGGGAATTGCTAATAGAATCCACATATCACTGGGAAATTCTCAATGTTTCTGTTGCTATTGCCTTTGTTTAAATTGTTACAAAGAATGAATTGTCAAAGACATCTAATCCTTAACGGACCTGTTAAAACTTGATTTCACTTTGCTCAAAAGTAAGTTGAATTCAGATTCAATGGAAACCAGAATGAGATAGCCAAAGAATAGTTCCATTCATTTGGGAGTACTAGCAATTTGAAAGGCATTTTTAGGATGACTATTGTGTGTCAGTCACTGGACATAACTTTGTAGGTTAAAGTTAAAACAAGGCCTCTAATTCAAGGAGCTGCTGGTTTAATTGAAAAGACGTTTCTAACGTACCTAACACACATAAAAGGGCCTGAGTCTGAGGGAGGTAGCCGGTCACGTCATGGCAGTGGGGCATGTGGAAGCCCAGCTGCCGTACATCTCCCAGGGTCCCTTGCAGCATCCTGTGGCCCTGTGATGAGTTTCTCTCCAGTGGTCTGTGCCAGAGTTGGGGTGTCCCGGTCACACAACACTCCACCTGTGCTCCTCCATGTATTTCTCCTTGCCTTGGGGTGCAATGACAAAGATAATAACTGGAGTGACATTGGAGGCTACATATTGAGGACAGCAGGACAACGCCATCCTGAGTTTCTAAATGACTGTACACAGCAGAGACAGGCCTCTCCCAACTCCCTCCACGAGCAATCTGGAACTCCCTCTCTGGCTTATAATAAGAGAAATAAACCCCTATATACTACATGTAGGCTAATATACTTTGGGTCTGTTTGTTATAAGAGTTTAGCCTACTCTAATTAATACACAGTTGAAAACCAATATATTGTGTAGAAGGATTTTAAATAGTCTGGTTAGAGTTCCTAAAAGAGATAAAACCTAATCTGGGTCATAATTAATAACAACCAGAATTAATTTGGAACCTTACTGTGGCAGGGGCTATGTCCAGAACTGACATGTATTATCTAATTGTCACAACAGTCCTTCACATTCACGTGTACTAAGCCTTACTTTGCAGATGAAGAAACCGAAATTTAGAGCAATTGGGCAACTGTCCTTAAGTCATACAGCTGTAGTGAATGGTAGGCTTGTCATTTGAATGCAGGTCTTTCTGCCTCCAAAGCCAGTGCGGGATGGCGGGAGGGTTGGGGAATGTCAGGAAAGGCGGGCGGTGTGTATTATCACCGCAGGCCGCAGCTTGGAGCGACAGTAGCTGTGGGATGTTCCTGTCCAGTAATATTCTCATAGAAAGGGAGTCCACCTTGGTCTCCCCTTCTTCAAATCAGTCTTGACCTCTGAAATCTGAACTGCACTGCTCTTTCCTCCATCAAAGCTGCAGCACTAGGAAAGCCCAGAATAAATTATCAAAATACTTAAGAGATGAAAAGAAAACCAAAACCCAAGCCCTCGCCCACCATCATTCCCACTGCCAAGCAGAAGCCCGGTCCATCTGAGAGAGGACAGAACAGAGACCAGAGGACAATAAAATCTTTGACCCTTCCTATGTATAAGGAGCCCCAGGAGGATTTGGAGGGTGAAGGGCAAGGATCTTGGCCACAGAAGAGAAGGAGAAGCTCCATCAAAGGCAAATGTGCTGTTCAAGGTTACCAACCATTTGCACACATAATCAGGAGCTAACTGCCAGTCATTTGATTTTGGCGTTTGGCTGACCCTGGAGGAATTCAAGACAAATAAACAAACGCAGCCCTGGGGACATCTAAATAAAACCACATCTAAGCAATGAGTGACTGCGCAGAGCTTTGACCAGAGGAGGTGGACATCGATGGGGGTATAGACCATATTCCCAACGTTGCCTTTGAGCTGACACGTGTAAAGTGTTAGAGCTGTGTTTTTAATTTTTTGATGGAGAACATTTATAAGTCATTTCTATTGCAGACGGTTCAGTGCCTCAGATTGACATGCAGCAGCTACATAGAGCCTTCTGCTCAGCCTCCTGTGCTCCAAGACACCCCCGCACTCCATCCTCTTGAAGCCTTTCCCAGAGTCTGCAGTTCTCCTTAACCAACAGGGACAGCCAGCAGCCAAAAAAGTTAAGGCCACTCAAACTGAGAGCACCAAATGCTTTCACTGCAGAAGCATAACGACAACAGAAACTGTGGATGTCCTAAGAGTTGTTTGCTAAAAATGCTTGCTCTCTGCTTTCCAGGCACATGTGGAATGGCACTTCCTGGCCTCCAGATGGTCAAGTGTTGCCATGTAACTCATTCTGGCCATGGGTTAGGAGCAGAAGTGACAGTGCCACCTCTAGTATGGCATATTTGATTGCTAGTGCAAGACCTTCCAGAATTATCTTGCTTTCTACTCAGCAATTGGCAACATTTGAGTCAGTGGCTACTCCATAGGGGACATAGAGCTTGAGCAAGAAACAAATCTTTGTTTTTTCAAGCCACTGGGATTTTTGCAGTTATTTGTCATTGCAGTGTGACCTTGTCTTTCCTGACTAATAACAATAAACTGTCACCGAGTGCCCTATCCTAAGCACTATTTCTATATATTCACTTCATTCTAACAACACCGCTTTGAAATGACTAGTATTGTATCCTTGTGGCACAGATGAAGATACAGAGGTACAGAGAAGTTATATACATTGCCTAAGATGGCATAACTAATGCAAACGGCAGAACTAGATGCAGGTTGAGGAAGTGTGTCTCCAGGGCCCAAGATTTAGCCTCTGAGCTCTGCTGCTTCTTGACCAGTGTCATACATCTTAATTGATCACCGTAACAAGCTTTAATAAAATTGCTCATAAAAAATGCACACATAGAAAACTGCAGGAAAAACGTCGTCATATCGAAGTCACCATATGCTACCATCAAGTTTAACTCTTGTTCGCAGTTAATTGCAATTCTTTTATAAGAAGAAAAAAATTGGCATTTGAAATAACTGCTCCCCAGATGCCACTACTTGAGTCGCCAAGTTGCATGACAATTTTTTAAAAGTAATGGCATGCACATGAAATAAATAACGTCCAGTCACATAGGCTGCTGTGCTTTCTGCAAGATCTACACTTTTGAACCTGGTCTGCCTTAGCTAGAGTCATACCAAAACAAACAGAAAAAACAGGAACTGGAAACACTATTTAGCATGTTTCATTTTAGATTAAACAAATTTTACTCCCTGTTCCCTAGTAATTATATATAATTAAAAAGCACCAAGGAATGTGTGTAAAAGCACAATGAAGTAATAATCATGCGAACGGTAGCTTGTTTTAACTCACCGCTGAGGGGAAGTTGCTTTTATTCAGATTAATTTGTGAAAGGACTGATGAGAACATGACAGTGAGACAGAAGGGAACATGTTCTTTCAAATTGCTCCGCTCAGAAAACACAATTAATGAAACACACCTAATTGCATAATGCCTCTGAAGGCATTACTGCTGAGTACACTTTAAAGGTCATGCTCCTTTGCAGCAGCCTTCTCTGCAGAGGAAGTCCATTCTATTTTTCAGAACCTTTACTGAGATCAGATTGACTCAGATCACTGCTCTAAAACAAGTCCTCGTGGAGTAGTTATAATAGTTGGAAGCTGAGTTCAGGCATCATCTTAGTATAAGCCTGACCCTCACTTGTGTGTATTCTCCATAACAAAGACAACTATGAAAACGCTGACTTCCAATTAAGCCATGTATTTATTAAAAAGCAATGTATTGGCTACTTGGTCATAAAAAAGAATGAAATCTTACATTTTGCAACAGTATAAATGGACCTCAAGGATATTATGCTAAGTCAAACAAAAACATACCATATGATTTCACTTATATGTGGAATCTAAACAACAAAATCAACAAACAAAATAGAAAGACTCAGATACAGAGTATAGACTGATGGTTGCCAGAGGGGTGGGAGTGGGGGTCAGGGGGTTGGGTGAAAAAGGGAAAGGTATTAAGAAGTACAAATCACAAATTGGTAGTTACAGAATAGTCACAGAGATGTAAAGTACAGCACAGGAAATAGAGTCAATAATATTGTAATAACTAGGTACGCGGCCAGGTGGCTACTGGAAAAATTGTGGGGACTACTCTATAAAGTACATGATTGTCTGACGCCTATGCTGTACACCTGAAACTAATACAAAATAATATTGAATGTCAACTGTAATTGAAAAATAAAATTTTAAAAAAGAAAAAGCGAAAGCAATGTCTTGGGCATCTGCTGGAGTAAGGTCCAGAGCTGGGTGCCAAGGTGAGCAAAACATGAGGACTTGAACCCCGGCTGGGAGCTGGCTGTGGCGGGGCTACCTCATTTAACCCTCACAACAACTCCATGAGGTCAGGACCACTGTTTTTAGATCCCGTAGAAAGGCTTATGTTAATACATGTGGAATGCTGTACAGTGTGATGCAAGTGTTAAGAAGAAAAATAAAGCATGGAAGGAAGGTAAAGCATGGAAGCACTGAAATAGGGTGGCTAGGGAATGTCACTAGAAAGTGACATTTGAACAAAGATATAAATGAAGTGAGGAAAAAGCAAAGAAATCTCTGGAGGGAGGGCACCCCAGTCAGAGGGAAGAGCAAATGCAAAGGGCTTACGGAGGGAAATGTCACCCGGAGCAAGTAGGCTGGGTGCCTGGAGGGAGGGGAGGAGGGAGAAGCATCCGATTAGTCAGAGCGGGAGGGGCCGGAGCTTTGAGGGTCGTGTAGGTCCTGGAAAGACAGGGTTTTACTGTAAGCGACAGGGGAAGTCCTGGGAGCATTTTGAGTGCCCGAGGGTCACGATCTGACAACAATAGAATCCCTCCGGCTGCTGTGTTGAAAATAGGCCGAAGGGCAGCGAGGAAGAAGCGGAGAGACCAGTTCCGAGGTTAGTGCAATCAATCAGGCAAAAGGTGACAGTGCTCTGGCCCAGGGTGGCTACAATCAAATGAGAAAAAAGAAAAAAAGCCAGTTTCTGGATACACTGTACTTTTAAAGTGAAAACAACAGGATTTGTGACAGACCAGATGGAAAATGTAAGAGAGAGGGGGGCCCGGGGATGGGCCCGGGTCCTTGGCCTGGAACTAGATTCATGGGTCATCTTTTACTGAGGTGGGGGGAGCTGAGAGAGGAGCAACTTTGAAAGCCCAGTTTGGAGTATTTAAGTCTGAAATACCCATCAGATGACCAAATGGAAATGTCAAAGAGACTAACAGTCCTGAGCTAGAGATAGAACAGAGCTGCAAATATACATTTGAGCATCATCAGCATAAACATGGTATTTAAAGTCAAGGGAATGAATGAGACCACCTGGGAGATGTTTGCAGAGGAAAGATGCCTAAAGGCTGAGTCCTGGATCACACCAACATTTCAAGGTTATGATGAAGAGGAGCCAACAAAGGGGATTTACGGGAGCAGCCACAGAGGCAGGGAAAAAATCAGAGTCCAGACCAGTGATCCGGGAGTCGACCAGGCTGGAGAAAAGGAGATTATTCCAGTTTGCCTCTTTTATCGTTGTTCTGAAATAAAACCAGAGGGTAAATGTGAAATCCTTTGAAAAAGATAAAAAGCCTTCTATGTCTCCAAGATTCTCAAGAACTTTCCCAAACTGTGCATGCAAACGAAGTATATTGATTTTTTTAAATAAATGTACAAACATTTACTATATTGATTTAAAATGTATGAATTTAAACAAACCACTCAACCAAAATATATGAGGTACAGCTCTAGGAATAATAATACATTTTAAAATACTCAACAAGTTATACAAATCCAGCAAGGTCCTTAAACATTGTTGAGTCTCCCTGCGTCTTCTAGCCGTTTGACCAATCTTTCTGTGGCTATGGCAACATAAAGAGGAAAACGTTTGCCTTTTATGGTATCAGTATCACTCTAGGATTTATAATTTCCTGTGTCTCTACCAGAGGTTACAGAGCTATCTCTGGACACTTGGGAACAAAGAATGAGACTGTGTACCCATTCCCCATCAAGACAATGACATCCTAAACCTACTGACTCTTAACCTTGTATGCTATTTTTCATATATTTAAGACATTTTTAGGATCGTGATATTTGTGTTTATTGAACTTAGAGCTTATAATGAACCTATGAGTCTTTAGGTAATGATGATGGCAGATGCTCACTTACTTATTTAGAGATTCAGCCATGAAGACAAAGTAGCCAACTTGATCTCAGAAAATAAAACACCTAATACAATGTGGGGAAAGCATATGAGTTAGATGTGCAGGGCCAAATTAAGCCATGCAGGAAGCAGGCCAGGGACAGACCCATGGGGAAACTTCCACCCTCATAGGAGTAAGTCTTAGAATGTATCAATGAAGTATTGATCGAACTTGATGCTGCAATGTAAGGATACAGTTAAATTCTACGTGATTGACCTGCAAATTTTAATAACAGGATTTAAAAGTGTACCTCCCGCTTTCCAACCCACCCATCCCCTCCTTAATATGTTAGTGTGATTTTTTTTTTTTAAATATGCTTTGAACCAAGGCAGGAAAAAGGACAAGTAACTTTTTCCCTAAATGAATGGCCTTCCTCTATGTCTTATTTTGGCCACATAAATCTTCTGCTTCAAGGCCTTTCTGCCATCTGCTGAAGAAATGGCATGAATTCAGACAAAAAGATTACCTGGTCCAACCTCTTCTGTCTGAGGCTGTCCTCAAATGCTAAGTTAATAGCCACCTAGGATCAGCAGGGGCAGGCTTTCCACCTCCGCCTCCCCAGCCTTTCTGCTTACACAGCTGATGGATGAGCTTGTGCCTTCCTGTCATCCCCAGCCCTTTGTTTGTTTCACTTTTTGACAGCTATGGACCTTGAGGAGAAGCCAAACAGGTTTGGAAACCAGTTTGGTTCCAGCAGACCGGCACAGTGGGAACTCACCTCTATGCACAGGGATCTGGGGCAGTGCCTGCCTGGGCACTAGGAAGTCAGCCCAGGTTCCCAGGCAGCCTAAGGCATCCAGTCTAAACAGATACATCAGCCTGCTCACTGAGAGAATAAAGCTGGCTCCCCCAATATAATTACAGGGTGGCTGATTTATTGGTCTGAACTTTGGTGCATGGCAGGGGTAATGTTATTTGTGCCAGTTTATGGTACCGGGCCAAAAGATGAGATACCAAGCTAGCCTGATTGGTTCCAACAATCCACTTGCACAAACTGAGCTCCTGCATATGCCAATGTGTGTTCAGGGATTATGCCACGTGGTTTAGCCTCTTTGGCAAAGCCCCTCCGAGAAGGAAATTACAAGTCTTTATATATTCAGAGCCATTTAATAGCTGGCAAGCTACTGCCAACCACCTAAGCTACTGCCAAATGTACTGAAATGTCTTGAGGGGTCCATCCTTGTCGTTAGTTTTATAGCTAAATAAATGCACCACAAATGAGAAATGCTACTTTTTCTCTAATGGAAAAAAACAATCCTTTATCTCTGTAGCCCTGGCCCCTGTCAGCGTAAGCATACTAAACCCCAGATGGGAAAAGAACACTTTTTATGAGATTATCAGAGGCCATGTGAACTCGTGGGCCAGGAAATGGACATGGAATGACAGAGATGGCAGTTGGAATTACAGCTCCGCCGCTGGACAGCTTTGTGTCCTTCCGCTAGTTTCATAACCTCTACAAGCCTAATGACCTCATCTGTGAAATGGGAATTAAATGTTGTTACAATGAGCAAGTGGTTCTAGATAAGTCACCTGCACAGCACCTGGCACAAGAGAGGTGCTTGATAAACCAATATTTCTCAAAAAGGCAGGGGTCTAATGAGGAATTCTCTAGATGGGAAGTTCTCTATGGAACATTTTTACCTTTAGGTTTACCTTTCCATCATACTTTAAAAATTAATAGAGCCATATTCCAGATCAGCTGGGAGACCCATTTGGATTAGATTTCAGATCTCAATTTGGAGTCTGTGTTTACAATTACATTTGCACCAAGGGGTACTATTTGAATTGTGATGAGCTATAGAGAAGAGAAGAAAAACAGAGTTGATAAAAAAGGAAGCATCTATACCAAGTGAAGGCCAGTGATGCTTGAGGGTGGTGTGCATGAAAGTTCTGAGAGTTCAGAACATAGAACATGGTGGGAGGACCTAGAAGGCAACACACACCACAGCAGTGAGCAACAGTCAAACTTAAAGCAACGTTTGTCACATTTAATTAATACTATTATTTTGAAATGTATTGGTTTTGTAATTTTGTTTATAGCATAGAAAATGGTTTTGATTTCATGGTTGTTCCCCAGTAACAAAGAGGTTTATAACTGGTTTTAGGCTTTATATATCTAAGTAAATAAAAATAAAAACCATTCTTATCAACAGTGGATGTTTATGCAAAGTTTTTCCCCATAGAATGAGTTCACAGATTATTCAGTTTTCAGGAATCCAGTAATAACTGGTCGCTGTTAGTATAATTATTATGAAGGAAATAAAGAAATTGATTCAAGGGATAAACAACCTTATTTACTTTCAGTGAAAAGGCAGGCTATAATGTGCATATATATTATGATTAACATTGTGCTAAAAAAATACGTTCAGGAAAAACAACAACATAAAGAAATATTCTAATTAATAATTGTTATTTTTAAGTGATAAAATTATGAGTGATTTTTTATATTTTAAAATATTTTATCTTTAAAGAACATGAATGCTATAATTTAAAAATATATGTCTAAAATGTAAACAACCCCTACAACAGGGTGTGAATATAACTTATAACTAATACAGGTTGATTCCAGACCAGCCACTGAAGGTCTAGGGAATCCCTTACTTCCCAGCATTTACACCCCAAGCCCCAGTCCCTGGTTGCAGTAGATTCTCATACTGTGCGCTTCAGATCCCTAACTACCCCCCTCACAGTTCCAAGAGATGTGATTTACCGGGCAAGTGTCTCCCTTTGAACACTTTCTGGGAACTCTAATTCCCTGTGGTACGGGTGAGTTCCAGGAACCATCCCTGCCACAGTGAAGGTGGTCACCCCCCGCAGTCTTCTCCCTTGGCCTGTCTCCATGGCCCTCCCCTGGCAAACAAGGAAATAGGTCTCTGTCGGTTTTCTTGTTTCTCTAGCCCCCCTTTTGGCCACCCCTGCTTTCTTTCTGGCATTCTTCCCCAAGCCTCAGGCACTGCGCCACACCCATGCCAGGTTTTTCCTTGGCTAGTGTTCCGAGGTTGTCTGCCGGTTCCTCCTCAGTCCTTACTCTGAATAACGTGCTGGGAACTATTACCTATGCCAGCTGCGCTCTTTAAGTGCCTAAGCCTAATCGCGTAAATATATATATGTATAAATATATGACATAAATATATGTCCTTAAAGTATATGTTATATATGTCTTTAACATATGTATCTTTTTAAGTATGCCTCTATACATGTAACTATATGTATGTTATATATGTTATATCAGGGTACAAAAACAGACATGTATGTGTGTATATTTATATATTATTATTATTATTATTATTCTTGAATACTGGGGCTACGCCAAAGCACATAAATCAGTGTCTTGGGAGGCGGGCCTGGCATTGGCATTTCTCAAAGCTCCCCCGGTGGCTGTAACGCGCAGCCCAGGCTGGAGAGGGTCAGGTCGCCCCCAGGAAGCGAGGCAGCGGCCTGCAGGCCTGAGGGCGCACTGGCTGCAACTAGCCCGGCGCGGCCCTGCTGCCCGCCTAACCTCGGGCAGCTTCATGCACCCGGGTCCCTCCGCGTCCTTCCTCGTAAGTGCAGAGGCGATGCCCACGCTGTGTCCCCCAGGGCCGAGGCGAGGACTGAATACCTTGTGCCCGTGAAGCGCTCGGAGCAGCCTCGCCCCGGGAGAGCCCGGGCCGTGCAGGCTCTCAGGGCGCTCACCGCCCCGCCGCAGACAGCGGGCTGGGCACCCGCGCGGCGTGGGGGGTAAGGCGCCCACGTTGCCGTCTCTGCGCCCAGTGGGACCTGCGCTGGAGCCGCGGGCTGCGGGCCGTCTGCGGGCCGTCTGCGGGCCCTGCTTCCCTCTGAAGCCGGATCTTACGAGCGCCCCTGTCCTGGGCACGACCTTTGCCGGTCGCCAGGGCCCACCCGGTGCTGCTGGGCTGAGGGTACCCCGCGTCCGTGCAGATCAGGGGAGCTCGCCTAAGGGGCCCCACCGAGCTCTTAAGAGCCTGACGGAAGCTTTTCGTGGACTAATTACAAAAACCCATTTCCACAGGCCGGCTGCAAGCGGACCTGGTTCTTGGAGGCCGGGAAGCCTTGGGCAGCCGTCCGGGAGCCAGGGCTGGGGGGGTGCGGCCGGCCCGGGGCGGGGGGGGGGGGGGGGGAGTCCCCGCTCCAGTTTGCTAACCCTCCCGCGCCGGGGTGCCGCGCACCTGTCCGTGTTTGTCTTTAGCCGCCGGTGTTGACTTAGCACGAGGCCCTGCGGGGGGTGCGGTTACGGGGCTACCATCAGGGCTGCGAGCGGCCCTGCGCCCCGGACCAGAGGAAGGTGCCAAGATGGGCAATGAAAACGGAACCGCCCCGTGCTCTGGCTTAAAAATATCTTCACCAAAATTATGAAAGCACCACAAGAACAAAACAAAGCATAAACCATCCCGCTCTCCGAGGCAGATTTTCCTCCCCGGCCCTCCCCCAGCCCGGAGAGCAGTGTGGGGTGTGCAAATGCGTCCTAAACGCGGGGCCCAAGTCCTGGGTCCCATCCATACTTCCAGCTCTGGGCCCTGGGCGTGCTGGCTGGCAGGCTCCCCTCCCTGAGCCTCAGCGTCCTTGGCTGTGGAGGGGAGGGTCTGAACGCGCCCCTCTCTGGGACCCCTTCCAGTGCTCGGGCCCTTTGCCTGTTGGAGATCAGGGGTGCAGCCAGCTCCCGAGCGCACACTGTGCCCTGGGACGTGGGGAACTGGGGAGAGAAGGGAGAGCAGAGCTGGCCGGGCCTGTCCCTGGGAGCATGTGTGTAAACACGGAGGCACGACAAGGGGTTTGTAAAATACACGCTGGCTACAACATGTGTATAGGGGAACTGAATGTTGCAAATGGGGATTAGTAGTTTCGCTATAGAAGGTGACTCTAAAATTGCTGGAGTGAGGATGAGTGGGAACTTGCCAAGGTGGGGCGGGGAGGAAAGGGTTGTGTTATAGGCAAAGCAGCAGGGGCCACTCAAAGCCCTATGATATAGAGGCCTTGGAGTTTGGCCTGCAAACACAGAGGAGCCAGTGACGACCGGTTTTAAGCACCACCCATCAAATTTGGGCCAATGGAAATGTCATGCAAAATAGCTGTATAAGCAAATGATCAAGAAATTAGAAGAGGTGCTTTCTTTCATTTTCCACATTTTTTTACATTGTTAGATAAGGTCCAATGAGTGGTATGATCCTGTTTCCTTGCCTGCTTCCTAGAGACAGTACTTGAGGCCTCAGGACATACGTTTGCTGGTTGTTGACTTTAATTTGCAGCCTTCTTCCTGATCCCCTCTCCGTTTAGGCTATGCATATTGAGAAACTACCATGTCCTAAAAGCTTTCAGGATCAGTTTCTTTGCACACTTACCTCTTGCGTACTCTCTCCTCTCTCCCGTTATCACGTATTTTTTTCGCTTTCTGTGTACCTTGACTATCATCGGGCCAGCAGAGATTATATCATGAATATTTTATGTCCCCACAGTGCCAGCATAGAAGAGGCTATTAATAGCTGAGTGACTTAAAAGAATATTCCCACGGGCCTAGCACATGCCTGGCACAGAGCAGGAGCATGATTAGAAGAAAGCACATGGGCTGTGCTATCAGAAAACACAGGCTTTACCTCTGACTAAGTCACTGGAGCATCAGTGGTCCCGAGCAAGTCATTTCACGCTGAATCACAATATTTTCATCTGTAAAATGGAGTTAATAATAGTGTTAAAGGATATTAAAACCAAAAAAAGTTAAAATCATGACTTTCATACAGATATAAAATGAACAAATGCTAAAAATTTCAATAAATAAATGTTAAATTTGTTCAGAGGAAAACTAAAGAAACACAGACTTATTTGGTGTAAAGGAATGTTGAAATGAGTTTACAAATAGACAAAAACTGGCTTTTTCCAATGGGGGAGGGGGATGAGTGGGTGGAGAAGCCAGTTTCATTCCATCCAACCAGCATACATTTATGTATCTCACAGAAAAATCACTTGCATTGCTATCAGTTACCTATAACCTACAAAGTTGTAAAACAGCTTATAGGCAATGAGAGGCTCAGACTCCCCTCCCCTCTCACACACACCTTATTAAATCGGAATCAGATCATTTGAAAGGTGTGCAGTCAACAACGCATGGTTTCCCACTCCTTGGCACCCTGTGGTTGCCAGGAGGATTCTCACCTATGTAGAACACCTTGCATAGTCCAGAGAATGCACCAGTTACCCAGAAAATGATAACTGCTTTCATTTTTATTAATATAAATTATGAAAGAAAATTGCTTCATGGTTAAGTTTGTGCTCATTCAACAAGAATGTGTATTCTTTCATCACTGTCATCTGAAGACATCCAGTAGAGTGTCCAGCACTGGCTTGGTACTCAGTAGATTTTTGAATGACAAATTTATATTAAGGACAATATTTTGATGAATTGTGAAACAGATTTTTTTAAACAATTGATGATTAATCTTAGAGTTAGGGGAGATAGCAAGGGGACCTAGATGACTACCCTCATGTCCTCTTTCTGAAAGTCATGACACCCAAGTCCTGTGAATATAAAATGACAGGTGAATGCTACTTTGCCACAGCCCCTTCCCACTTGAGGCCAGTGTGGGTTCTGTTGAAAATGAGTATTTTTGCTTTACCCTGGTTCCAAGTCCTTATTGAAACACAGCTCTCACTGATGCCAGCTGGATTACCCACTGTGCCAGCTGTGACATCCCAGCGGCATTTTCTTCAGCGAACCCGGACCAGATTATGGCGGCATCGTTGTTGCAGCAGTTCAATTCTTGTGGGAAGCCAACGAATACAAACTCTGTTTCTTGAACTCACTTCATTTAAAATGATAAGGAAGCAAAGGTAGAAAGGGGGCTTGGTGACGCAGGTGTACATGACCCTGAAATAATTCTCTGATGCCAAGGAGAGGGGCATGGAATTGGGGTAAGGATAAAAATTGGATGTATTTTGGAAATGTCTCTAGCTTTAGTGGTTTATTCCTCGCAGAAATCCTCACTGACACAAATTAGGTCAGGCCCCCACCCGCTGGCCTGTGCTTGTCTCTCACGGTGCTAATCCCGCTGGTAAAATATCTGTGTCCTAATCTACCACCACCCCGTCTGCCTAGCCTGGTAAACTCTGCAAAGGTACAGGCCAGATCTGTCTCATTTACTTTTGCAACCCCAGTGCCAGGCACATGCTAGGGGACCAGTAAATGCATATTGAATGGATATTGTGCAGTATTATACTGAAAGAGAGGAGCTACCAAAGACAAATAGTAGAAATAAAATTAGTTAAGGAAATAAGTTTAGAAAATATTGTACATGTTAATGAGTGTAGAGGTGAAAACATATAAAACATAAGATGCTGGCAGAATTGTAGAAAATCTTTCATTCTGCCAACCTCAGGAGTAGAGGGAGCCAAAAAAGCAAATGGAATATAGCCAAAGAGAGTTACGGCTTTAGTTGAAACTAAAAGCCCTTGTATCACATTTGGTTACCCTGGCAACAGAACCCCCATCTTGCAATAATGATATGATAAAGCAAATACAAATAAGTTAACAACTTATCAGAAATAGGGTGACCGCTGGTCTAATTAGCTTCACCTTTGGGGATAATGTAAGGTGAAATGTGAAAGGGGCTCTATGCTGCAGAGGATGAATTCTGTACACAGGGATTGCCAAGTCATGGAATTTGACAAACCAATCTTAAAATCTATACAGGGAAGTACATAAGACTATGATCAACTAAGATAGTTTTAAATAACAGAACAAGACATGAGGTTTGCCCTATATGTCAGTTATCTTTTAGCACAATTATGTTGTGGAACCTACAACTACAAAACCTCAGTGGCACAACACAATGAGCCTTTATTTTGGCTTATAAGTCGATGGGTTGGCTGTGCAGTTCTGGTCATTTCAGCCAAGTGACTATTTTGGCTGGGTTTACTCATATGGGCAGCTGGTGGGTAGGCTGGGCACTGGCTGGTCTAGAATGGTCTCACCTTGGATTGACCCTGCCCTGCATCCCCTGTCTGTCACCTCATCGTTCAGCACACTAGCCTGAGCTTATTCTCACCGTGAAGGCAGTATTCCAAAAGAGGGAGTGGAAGCATGCAGGATCTCTTGAGGCCCAGGTTTGGAACTGGCACACTGGCATTTCCACCATGTTTTATTGGCCAAAGCATGTAACAAGGCCAGTCGTGATTCAAAGGCTGGAGAAATAGACTGAACTCCTT
This sequence comes from Miniopterus natalensis, assembly GCF_054644295.1. Taxonomy (NCBI): domain Eukaryota; kingdom Metazoa; phylum Chordata; class Mammalia; order Chiroptera; family Miniopteridae; genus Miniopterus; species Miniopterus natalensis. The sequence continues at coordinate 129,488,918 of NC_142082.1, forward strand.
GATGCAATGAGCTGCAAAGTTATATTGTTAAGGACACAGATACAGGAAGCTATTATACCCATCAATGCAACTGGCCAGAAATCAACTTACTATAGAGCTATAGTAACTAATTCAGTATGATATTGGTGTAAAAATAAACAGAATAATATAGTATTATGATCCAAAAGAGATTCATATGATAAAATATCATGACAAAGGTGACACTGAAGATTCTTTTGGGAGAAAATGATAGACTATTCAACAAATGATGCTATGACAGGCTATTCAATGAGGGAGGGGGTGTCTTACCTCACATTATACACAAAAATCAATTCCAAAGTTATTAAAGATCTAAATGTAAAAAGGAAAACTTGAAAACTTTTAGAAGAAAATATAGGAGAATATTTCTACAGCTTTAGTGTTGAAAAAGATTTCTTAAGCAAGACACAAAAGGTACAAACCATAATAAAAATGTAGATAAATTCTATTATAATTTATAACTTCTATGCAAAGAAACCTCCAAAAAGTAAAAAGAAAAGCCACTGTCTTCAGGAAAGTATTTATAAAGAAAATAACTTAGAAAAGATAAATATTGGAAACTAATATAGAACTTTCTAAAATCAATGAGAAAAAATAAACAAATCAATAGAAAAAATAAATGAAAATAGGTGTGTAAAGGAAGAGGCAATTCACAGAAGAAGAAACCTGAATGACCAAAAAGCATAACATAAAACTATCAATCTCATCAGTAAGTGGGAAAGTGCAATTAAATTCATAAAGAAACATTATTTCACATTTTTCGACCAGGATAATGTATGCTGACAATATCAAGAGTTAATGTGGAGCCACTGGAACCCTCATACACAGTGGGATAGAAACTGAACTCAGCACAACCACTTTGGGGAGCAATTTGGCACTGTCTAGTAAGACTGAATATGCACTTACCCTCTACACAGTTATTCTATATATATGTCCTAGGGAAAGTTTCTAGTACTTTTCTCAATTCATTCATGAGAATATTCATTGCAGGATTGTTGGTAATAGCAACATTAGAAACATCCTAAATGTCTATAAATAAGAATATGCATAAATATATATTGGCATATTCATAAAATGGAATACTACAGTACAGTAAAGATGGATGAACTAGGGGTAATACATTAACATGGAAAACTCTCAGAAACATAACGTTGAACAAAAAACAAGCCACAGGAGGTGTATGCATTACGATAGCTGTTATTTACAGTTTAAAGACATGTTAAACCACACCATAGTGTTTAGGAATACATACATAGGTAGTAAAAGCATAAAAATACACATGTGAATGATACATAAGAAATTCAGGGTAGTTCTGGTAGTTACCTCTGGGGATCAAGTGAGGTTGTAAAGAAGAGAGTGTCATTGGGAAAGGCACACAGGAGGTTTCAACTGTGTCCGTGATGTTACATTTTTTAAGTTGGGCGATGTTAATGTGTCTGTTTTATAATTTTCCATATGTTATTTCTATGTCTGGTGTTTAGTTTAAAAAATAAGTGGATATTTAAGAGACTTGTTATGAAAAGAGAAAAAGAGGTGATGGGGCTGGAAGAACAACAAGGTTGAGTAGTTATGGGGTACAGGTTTGTAGCCTAGGCCTGCAGTAGGCTATACTATCTAGGTTTGTTTAAAGTACTCTGGGTGACGTTCACACAGTAACAAAATTACCTAATAACACATTTTTCAGACCATATCCCCATAGTTAAGTGGCATGTAACTGTATTTATATGATAGGTGGAGAATAATAGTTTGCCTATCTTAAGAGACTACTTTGGAGACTATATTAGTTTTCTAGGAGTGCCGTAGCAAAGTACTACACACCACACTGAGTGGCTTAAACAACAGAAATTTGGCATCTCGCCTTTCTTTAGGTAGAAGTCCAAGATCAAGCTTTGGCAGGTTTGGTTCCTTCCGAGGGCTGGGAGGGAGACTCTGTCCCTAACCTCCCTCCCAGCTGCCAGTGGTTCACTGGAGGTACTTGGTGTTCCTCGGCTTGTCATCCTTGGCTTCGTTGCATCGCCCCAGCCTCTGCCTTCATGTTCACATGGAGTTCCCCACGTGTACTTGTCTGTCTCCAAATTCCTCCTTTTCATAAAGAAACCAGTCATATTAGATTAGGGATCCACCCTCCTCCAGTCTGACTTCATCTAACTGATTACATTGGAAATGACCCTTTATTCAAATGAGGTCACATTCTGGCACACTGGGCGTAAGGAATTCGGCATATGAATTTTTAAGGCACACAATTCAACCCCTAACAGAGATCAGTTAAAATAATACCTATGAAAGTGTTGTCACATTCTTGTAAGCGATTAACAAATGTAAGATTCTGTGTTTGTCACAAATTACCGCATCTTAACGCCCCTACTAACTTACTTCATTGCAGCCCATAGCCAGAACTTGGCTTGACACCGTTTAGACGGCTCACAGAATGGTGTTAACAGAGCTTGTCCAGGGACTCTTTAAAGTAAGTGCTCTGTTTAGTTCTAAATCTATCCCTAGTAATTGATTGCTCTACCTCAGCTAAGGGGAAAAAAATCCATTCTGTTGAGTTACCAGCTACACCGCATTTGTGTGTAAAAGGAGCTAGAGGAATATGCAGAGATATTAAAAAACTGCTTTAGGGGCAGACACTCAGTGAAATTTCCCAAATTGCCTGAGCCATTCCATGGTTAAAGTGAACAGAGAATCCAGCTTTGCTTATGTGTAGCCTGGTGCTATGTCCACTGGCCCCGAAGGCATGGGCTTTCTTAAAGGTCTGCTTTTACAACATCATTTGCCCTAGAGAGGAATTCAGAATGGCGTTAGGCCACCTTGAACCTTACAAGTCTGCTCATGTCAAAATGACCTTATTGTTAACGTGAAGCACCACAGTCTGGTGAAAAAAGCATAAATCCTGCAGTCCAGCTGCCTGGGTTTATGTCCTGTGAGATCTTGGGCCAGAGACTTCAGTGACCTTCACCAAACAACCGCACTCACCTGATGGGGCTGCTGTGAGAATTAAGCAAGATAATCCATGAAACAGAACAGTGTTTGGAACATAAGCTGCGTTCAATACATGTTGGTTACTGTTACTCTGGGAGTAATAACAATGACAGAGCCTCAGAAAAATCACCTTGAGATCATCTTTCCCTTTTAAATTGTGAAAAGTAAAAATAATGATACCAACCAACACAGCCACTTTCATTTTTGTATATTAACTTTTAGTTCCTAGGACATTTAGAGTGTGAATATAATTTGCATTGTGCTGTTTTAATGTAAGCAGTTCCTGCATCCCTAGCAGTTGTGCCAAATGGCTGCATAAAATTCAATTGAATTGCTACACCACATTTTACCTAACAGTTCTCCTATGGTTAGATATTTGGAATTTTAGATACCACTGACTAATATCACTTTGTACAAACCAAATAATTTTTCCCCAGTAAGACAAATTAACCAGAACAATCTCTTATAAACCTCTGCCTAAGGGTCTTCGCTTTGTTAATCCTCCTTCATATTGTTTTGACCTAAATTACCTTCCTCATAATCCCTGACTTTTCTTTCCCCAAATTCTACAAAAGCCAAATCGCCATTACTGTTTCCTATTCTCCCTCCACAGACTTCAGGCTCCCCACACTGTTCCTTGCTGTGTCATGTCACCCCAGATCTACTCATCCTTCCCCCTTCATTAACCTCATAATCCCCTTCCAGGGCCATCAAGGTGGGAGGCCACAAGGTCAGGGCCGTTTGGCATACCCCATACTCCCCTTCTTATACTGGGCATGTTCTCAGAATCTCAAAAGGAAACATAGTTCTTTCTAAAGCATCCTTCCTCCTGTTGTGTGCTTGCTAAACTCCTACTCATCCCTCAACACTCAGTTCAAATGTGCCAACCCCGAGGCATAAGTCACTGCTCGATCCTTACTGTTCCCAGGGCCCTTGCTACATATCTTGGTATTCTCAATAGCTAACAGCGATTGCACATTGTAGATGAATAAGTCGTTTATGGACAGACCTGTGAATGAGAAATCAGAAAATGCGTAAGTAGCTTGTTTTGATGGGACTGGATAAGAATAGTGTTTATAGCAAGGACTTTGGAGTCAGGTAGACCTTTATGAATATTATCTCTACAGTGTGCTACTTAGGAAACCTTGGGAAACGTGAGCCAACCTCTCTGAGTCTCAGTGTCCTCATCAGAAAAAAGAGATTATTTCTGCCATCAACTTCCTTGGAGGGTTAAGATAGGGATTACATAGGTTAATAGATGCAAAGTACACAACAAGCACATGGCTTAAATTGGCAGCTATTAAAACTAGCAAAAAAAAAATGCTGAAAAATCAAACTAGCCAAAGGTATTGCCCCTCTCCCACTGGGTCTTGTCAGTGGATCCCAAGTCCTCACCTCTTGAAATATAAATAGGAGTAGAACAATTAGCTTACCAGAGGGCTAAGTGGCCCATGTTTTCAGTGAGTTCCTGGTACTAGTATTGATGGGTATATTCTGCTCTGGTCTCACACTATTTCTTGCTCAATGTTATCAGGGATGCTCATCTAACATAATGGGCTGCTAAAGGCTCCAACTCCAGTCCATATCCAGGCCTTTCCCATAGCTGCTTTGTTGCCTAAGATCCATCTTATTTTTGTCTTTTCTTTGAGTTGAGTGTCGTTTTTAGCCAGCCTCACTAAAAGTGTGAATTCAATGTATGATCTGGAAGGATTGACATATCAAGTCATGAATGGCCACAATTCATTGTTTATGACCAAGAACTATAACTACTGTAATAAAACATTATTGGCCCCACAGAAAGGGTCACCAAGTAGAATTGTTATAAATAGAGGAAGAGAGAGCAGAGAGGACAAATAGAGAGCTAGACGGCGCTCCCAAAATGAAGCTCGAGCAGCAAGGGGATGGTAGACTGCGGGCTGTCTCAGGAAAGGAAAGGATTGTACAAAATAAGGGGAAAGGGGAGACGGGGGAGGAGTGGGAGCCCACTTCAGGTTTGCCAGGGGTCAGCCTTTCTGTGCCCAAAGACACTTAGCACTCATTTACTAGGTTGGTGAATGGGCTACGGGCTCAGAAGGAAGCTAGTAGGGTCAAAATAAGCTCACAGGCCTTGATAGCACTGGGCCAGTGCCAGGCATGCTTGTTACAGGTGGTCAGAACATCCAGCGGCAAGAAGAAAGGTGTTTGCCGGCCCTAGGGAAGCTCTTGAAGACCGTGAAGTTCTGCATTCGAATAAAGTCCATAAGATACAAAAGAGAGAGTGTTAAAATGTAAAAATCTGCTAAGAAATAAAACCAAAGCAATGCCAAAGAATTTAATCTAAATGAAGACACAAAATAAAATTGTAACTCTGTTTGCTTGGCCTAGATGCCTGAAGCATCTTCAAAAAAAGGCAAACTTCTGCACCTGAATAATGTTAATCTTGGGTTTAGAAAGAGAATGAATATGGAGAATTTTGAGACTGCTGAAAATCACTTCTGATTACAATTAGGTATTCTAGTAAATCAACCAAATATGTATTAGAAAATTGCAATGTAGAAGACCTAGTACTAGAAAATCGTGATGATGACAAGTAACATTTATTATGGTACTTCCCAGTTGACACAGAGTTTTTCCATGGCAGAAGATGCCCATTGATCTACAAATAAAGTGCACGTGTGCAACATGGTATGCAGCGTGACTTTATCCCTTAGGGAGCTTACAGTCCAGTACACAATGTAATATAATACAACGTGGATGATGATGAGGGTTATAATAAAGGTAATAAATTATGGTTGTCAAGGAGGAGGCAACATAAAGGAAGTATAATATTAAATATACTTTGAACTTTTGATAGGTGGAGGTGTGAGACAGGCATTTCAAGCAAAGAAGACATCACATGTAAGGGCAGGAAATGAAAAATTGCAGCACGTGTTCAAAGAATGATAGGAAATGCAGGAAGATTAAGTGGTGGTGGACATCTGTTGCTTTTGCCTACTCAATATCCATTTTCTATTCTCTTTGTAATGGTAACTCTATTTCCTTCGGGGAAACCCATCTACTCTTAGTATCTGAAGACTGGAGTCAGGAAAGGCCCTGTGATCATAACTTGACCAATCACTACCTTCCATCTCCCTGCATATAGTAATTGCTTCGGAGTTGGGTACATGACTCAAGATATCTAATGTCCCAAAACTAAATCCCAGGAATTTTGTTGGAATTTTAAGAAAGAGACAGTCTCTTTCCATGAGGTTGGCAGCTATAAGGATGATGAAAGCCTGGAGCTACCAAGGGTCTCTCTGAAGAGAGTGCCTGCCATAGAGAAAGACCGACACATTTAAACACCTGGATCTCGTCATGTCTAAAACAGTCTGCCCTTAACTTTTCAGATACAGGAGACAACACATCCCCCCAATTGTTTAGCCAGTTTCAATTGTTTTCTGTCACATGTAACCACAAAAATCCTAATGCATCTGAGGACAGATTGGAGAGGGCCAAAGGGCCCCATCATGGGACTTTATTCTCTAGTCAACAAAAACTCATAGGATGTGACTTTTTAAGGAAAATATTGGATTTTGAAATTCCATATTAGAAACAGTTTGAAGGCAATGTTGTAAGCAGAGAAACCAGGTAAGGAACAAGGTAATATCAGTGGTAAGAATGGTTGGCTCCTTGTGAGTTCCCTGTGAGAGTTCCATGGAATCACTGTCACCATTTCTGAAGCTTAGTGTGCACTAGCATTTTTCTAAGCACTTGCATGCACATTAATTCACTTGACACTCATGCAGACCTTATGAGAAAGGCCCAGTTATTATCATTTAATGCTCACACCAACTCTATGAGAAAGGCCCAGCTATCATCCCCATTTTGCAGAAGACAAAATTGAGGCATGAGGAGAGTAACAAATCCATCATGTTCCACAACTAACCAAATGGCAAAACTAGGATTTGAACCTTGGTCCCAGAGCCTGTCCAGAGCCATGCTTCTACCATGACATCTTGCAAGTTCCAAATTTTCTTCTCCAGTGGCCTGCCACTAGCCTGGATCTCCATATTTAGAATCACTTCTTTGACCTGGAAAAGGAAGTTGAAGCTGTCGTTTCTAGAATGCCTCTATTACATTTTTACTTGAGTAGAAGAATAAAATGATGACCCTTTCCCATTAAAACATCAACAGGTAAGGGAAACAGGTAAGTTTTAAAGAAAAAATGTAATGGAATTAGGATGTTGGGGCACCACTGGGGGAAATGCCAAATTTCTCTGGTATTGGCATCTGGTGTGCAGATGAAAGAAGGGGCACAGAGAGAGACTTTGCTTCCTAACAAAAAACCTGTATCTCCTTCAAAATGCAGATTTCTGTCAAAATTCCCAAAAGCACATTCTTGCAATTCTATGTTCACTTCCATAAATGGCCCTTGTCTGTGTTGTTTCAGGAAGTACTTGGATATGAGGAGATGAAGTCAGGCCTCCCAAGTACTGTCACTGTCAAGTTCCTTCTCTGCCAGACCTTCCCACAGCCCCAGATGGTCTAGCTTCTCCTTCTCTGTCATTTCCTGAGGGGGTGGGATAGAGAAAAGAGTTAGAAAAGAAGCAAGAAGCCTTGAATTTGCCAGTACCAGCCCTGGCTCTCACACAACCCACCGAGCAGGGCTGGTCCCAAACAGGCCACCCGCTGGTAAGTGGTTGAAGCTTGGCCCTGTGCTCCTGCGTCCCCGCCTGCCCTCCTCCTATAGGAAGTACCACCCACTTTCTTCCCACCCCAGGCTACCAGTTCCCATGGGGGGTTCTCATTGCGTTCTCATAGCACTAATAGGAATGATCAAGCATATACAGAAGTAATGCCTTCCTGAGTCACTGGGAAGATCACATTAATGGGAGCATTTTGGGGGGAGTATTTAAAGGAGGAGGCATGATTCTTCTGGAGTCATTCATTTGCTCACAACTTATACGATACCAGGGACTCTTCTTGATGTTGGAGACAGGGTGGTGAACTGCTATCTTTGTGGAATTTTATTCTTGTGGGGAAGACAAACAATAAACAAAGCAATAAATATACAGCCAGTGTCAGGTGGTAGAAAACGCTATGAAAAAAAAGAAATCTGGAATTTGGGTTCTTAGACAGTACAGGATTTTAATTTAAGAAAAGTTGTCAGGAAAGTCCACACCAAGGAGGCAACACTGAATTAAGTGAGACCATGGACCAAGTGAAAATCAGAGGGAAGCTCGTCCCAGGCAGAGGGGAAGGAAGGAGACAGAACCGTTCTTGAGGTGAGAAGGCTCTGAGCAGTGAGAGGACAGAGTCTTTGGGAATGAAGTTGGAGAAGGAGCTGTGAGCCAGATGAGAATTTTGTAATGTATTCTTGGGATGATAGGAAAGCATTGGAAGATTTTGCACAGCAGAGTGATATGATGTGTTTTAAGGGGTGCTCGAGGCAAAAAAGAATGTAAGAAGGCAAGCGTGAAAGCAGGAAGACCAGTTTGGAGGCTTCGCAGGGGTCCCATGAGAGAAAAAGGTGGCTGGGACCAGGGTGGTCATGGTGGAGGTGAGGAGCAGTAGTCAAGTTCAAGATATATTTTGAAATTAGAGCCTTAAATCTCATTTTGTGGCTGTGTAGTGCACACCTCCAGTGACTGTGTTATGTCCCTTTGGCTCGCCTCTGATTTCAGCCATGACTGATGGACAGTTCCCAAGAGCCCACCCTCCAGTACCAAAGGAGTCCCCCAACGGGGAGTACAGGCTGGAAACATGATTACACTGGGGCAACCCTCAACCAACAAGGCACTGGAGTCACATAAATGCTCCAGCCTTCTGTGTTTCATGTGGAAGATTCTAGAAGGCATTCCATATACTTCTCAGAGGTCCAACCTACATTGGCCACCTTGCACACACACCCATCATGTTAACCTGTCCTCCTTCCCTTGCTCTCCTCACTCTCTCACTCCTGCCTCCTAGGATCACCTCCCAAATAAACTACATTCACTCAGTTCCTTGCTTCAGTCTATGCTTTGGGAGAAGTCAACCAGAGATAGGGAATTTGCCCACTCTACCTCTGCCAAAGATAGGGAATTTGCCCACTTGCCACCAAGTCCTGCCCCTCAGCAGCCATAGTTCTCTCTGCATGCCCAAAGCTCCTGAGGGAAACATCCAGGCTATACAATCCTCATATACCAGTTTCTAATTTTCTTCCAAGTTTCTCTGAGGTTTACAACCAGAAACAGAGCGTTTCCTCAACTCCTCCAAAACATCCATCATCCATTCCAACTTCAAAGGTTGACATCTACAGCCCAGCTTATGAAAATTCAACTGAAAACAATTGCACGTGATAGGAAAAATAATCGGGAACCTCTTCCAGTCATGAGACTATGGGATACTATAAAGAAGACATAGTCTCAGAATACATAAGTGACTTTGTAATGGACCTGACTGGACACATGGTCAAGTTTATAAATGATAAAAGGACAGGGATACAGCTGAGTGATAATTCGGTCGAGAAATAATATGTTTAAATGAGACTTGGCAAGAATCACTTAAAGTGCTCTGGCTGGTAGGTTCTGAAAGTTTTTTACTATAAATGACTATAGATTAAAGAGGTATGAGACAAGTGAGTAATATAAAGCAGAAGAAACCCTTAAATCAAAATAGACATTTTAATAACTATGCTTTAAATAAATCCCCCCTCTGAAGTCTTCTAATGTTTAACAGCTGCAAATAAATATGACACCAGGAGAAGCTAATCAAAAAGTTTAATAATGCAGGAAGCAAAAAAGCAAAAAGGAAACTGAAACAACCCATTTTCAGTCCCTTCAGGCTTTCAACTTCTCTCCCTCGTCTGCCCTCCCATCCACCCAGCAGCCCAACACCGTGCAGACTGCAAAGCCCCTGGGCTAAGAACTATGGGTCAGTCAGATTGCTCTGGAATCTCAGCTCTGTCACGTTTCATTTCCATGTGCCTGGGCAAGTAACTTAACCTTCCAAGCCTCCATGTGTATGTCTCTACAATGGGATGAAGCCACCCCATGGGCTTATTCTAAGACTTAATTGGCTACTACATGCAATTTACTCTGTAGAGGCAGAATAAACACTCAATAAATCAGCCATTAGAACAGAAGATAACTAGAGGATAACAAATAGAGAAGGAAGCACAGGTTGACAGAAAGAAAAAATAGAGGGAAAGGATGCCCTGAAGGCAATTAAGTTCACCAACCTTGCAGGGCCCATATTCCGGCAGTGTGCCCAGGCAGGGTGGCCAGCTGGCCTCAGCGCGGCCCGGGGAGTGCCAGTGCCCCAGCTGGCTGAAATACTTTGAATATTGTCCCTGCCTTGGCTTGTGCTTTACTCAACCACAAAAAATGCATGGGGTGTAAACCTTTACAATTCTTTAAGGAATCAGTATGGCAACAGGCATCAAAGACCACGAAGCTGTTAATACTTTGTCCTTTCCTGGGGACTTATTCAAATACAAACGAACAAGCTATGCGTCGACTGGTGCTTGCGGAGGTGTTGCGCGTGAAGGTGAAACGCCGCAAGTGACGCCAAGGCCAGCAACGGAGGAATAGTTACACTTGCTGTCATTCTTTTCTGCAGTGGAAATTATGTACTATCAAAGTTATATCATTTTATATAAACAGAAACCCATAGAGATGTGGTGTAATGTTCAGCCAAAGAATAAAAAAGTAGCAGAGAAAATTGTGAATCCATTCTGATATAGTCTGTAAATTACATGTGGATACAAACAGGATATGCAAGAATAACTGTGGCATCACTAATTTTCTTTCTTCTTTCGGAATCATTTTGTATGTCTGTTATAGTATTTTAACAATTAAAAGGCTCTGGGTGTTGGGAATTGAAATGGCCTTCCCTTCCCAAAACTCCATACTCAGAGACAAGGAATAATATATATAAAGCAGGGGCCAGAGTTCTGTTTCCCAAGGACACCATTAGCCCACTGGGGACTTTTGTGCAAACTAAAAAAGCAGCCCCTGTTGAAGAATCCCCTTCCTAGAATGCAGACATTTTCTTTTGTATTGAGCTCTGTTCAGAGCCTTAGTATCCTCCCGTGGAGGCTGGTGAAATAAGATTCTTCCAGGAATATGTTGGCAGGATTGCCAAAGGGAAAGCTCCTGTAAGACCCAAAGATTAATTATTTTAGGCAGTATACAGATGAGAGTTAGAACAATGGCAGCTGAATAAACAAATATGAGTGGAATAAAAGCTGAATTATATGGTAAAATAGAAATTAGATCTTTTTCCCCTTGACATCAGCAAGTTGTGTACTTTCTAAGCATTTCTCTTCTGCCTACTGAGGATTATTTTTAGACTAAACCAAGAAAGATACTGCACCCAAGATCCCACGAAAAGCTTGAGATGTGAGTCCCAGATGTAGAGAGAGCGAATTTGCCAAACCATGCTGTCGGCACCTCCTCCGGGGGCAGCACTGTTCTAGCCTCTGAGGCAGGGGTGAAGACAGGTCTTCCTGGTGCTGTGGGAGGCACCAGAGCCTGGAGTCCTGGGCCCATCGCGGGAAAGGCCCTTGCGAGCTCCCTTCACTTTCACATGCATCAGAGGAACACAATATGGAGCCCAGGCACCTCACAGAGGGGTTGTGTCTTTCCAAGGGGACTGCAAATACATAAAAATGTTTAGGGGTGCATGAAACATGTTCTCTAAAAAGGAGCTTTTATATATAGCTCCCTGTGATCAAGCACAGCTCCAAAAGCATCTGAGCAGTATGACCCCTCCAGTGTACTAAGATAAACGAGAAAAAGTAGTTTATGTTCTGGGTGAAGAAAAGTGAAACGTCCTCCTCCCGACCTTGGTTTCTGTACATCCTGGGCCCATCGGGCTCTGCTGGGAAGTTTACCTTGACACATATAGGGAACCACTTTCTCTAGAGGTTTAAATGAAGTTGGTTTGGGACTGAAGCAAACAGCTATGCAATGTCCTTGGGCTCAGCACAGACTCCTGTATCTCAAAAGTTCTTTTCACAGCTTCCTGCAGGAGTTACAGAGGCAATGACCCCTACTGAACCAGAAGGTGTGATTTTTCTGGGGTGACCCAGAGTTCATGCCCGCCAAAGCCCCATGAGCTTTAAGGCAGGGTGGGAGAGCCCTGGGGAGTGGCTGCCTCACTGGGGAGCAGGTTTCTGAAACCAGCAATTCAGGATCCTGCAGACTTCCCTTTGGCCTGCTCACCGTGAGCCGGTGGCTCCTGATGACATAATACTCGCTCATAGAAAGAGCGTCTCTTTCCAAACCTGCCCAGTGCCTCAGCCATCAGGCTGTGTGATAGGCCCTTTTCCAGCAGCCACGGGACACGTCTCCCCTGGGAACCTGGTGAGTTCCTCCCCCTTGGCACACATACACTTTACATTTTCTGGAATAATTCCACCTTCCTGTTATGGTTTGGTAGACAGAAGGCAGTCGTTGGAAAGGCATTAATACAAATGTCACTGTGCACGTCACTCCCCCCAAAGCAAGAGCAGCCTGTCCAAATGCCAAAGGATATTGGAAAATTGGTAAGGAGGAGCTGGAGACAGAAGCCCAGCTTTTCCTTTTCCTGGTCGTGTTGCAGACAGCTTACTGTCCTGGCAGCCCTCCAGCTCTGCTTCCTTTTCTGAAAAGCCTAGGTGCCCAGACTCTAAGCTGTGCGGCCTGCTCATTCAGAGCACTTTTGCACTCCGCTTTGAAGGGGACAGCCACAGACAAAGCACAGGGTGGGGAGTCCTGGGCAGGCACGGTCCCTTCTTTGAATGAGGAAACCATATTCTGAGACGTGCTTGTAGCTGGCGGTTTAACTCTAAATCTGTCACAGCTCACAGGCCGAAATGTTTTATTCTCCCTAATCCCCATTTATGGTAGGTCTGCAAAAGTCTCTTTCAAAATGGAAATGTCTCCCTGATGCACTTGCTATACAGTTTGGAGAAGGTACGCCAATGATCCCTGTAGCCTGCTGTACTGCTGTGGTCCTCTGCCTTCTCCTTCTTCTGCCCAGGAGAAACCACCCATCACCATGGCCAAGTCCAACTCTCCCTCTATGATTCACAACATATCTCTTTATTCAACAAATATGACTGAAGCACCCACGTTGTGTGACATCATTGAACTATCAGTCTACCAGGGAAGACGACAATTGAAAGAGTAATATGTGCACAGCCAGGGGATGTATTTACTATGGGAGTAACTTCATTTGGGGGGTTGGGGATCACAGAAGGATGTCACCTCCTCCCCAAATCCTGCCCGACTTTCCCCAGGCACCATGATTGCTCCATTCTCGTGTCTTCTCAAAGGCACATATCCCATCAGCTCACTGCACGGTCTTTCTACGTGATGCCTCCCCAGCCCTTGTCATCCCTGCTATTTCATTAAGAGGGCTTCAAGGTCATGGACTGTCCCAGTAATCAATTACCTCATAAATGTTCAATGATTGAAATAAATTAATCTCTACCAAAGCAACTGCTGCCTACCTGACCCCATAAATCTCCGTTTGGGTCATCTCAGAAGAGACAGCATATTTTATTATTTGGAATGGAAGCATACACATGAGCATGACTCAGCAGGTGAGCAAAAGCTGAATTCGGTGGCTCACGCAGACAGTGAATGGAGGCAATGAGGTGAGGGAAAGAGGGCAGCGAGGGCCTGGAGCAGATGCTAAATTAGAGGGTAAACCAGCCAGCAGCAAGGGCTAGGACAGAGGCCAGTCCCAAGGCAAATTTCACCCAGGAATTTCTGGATCATTGACATCCAAACCACTAAAAATATTCAGAAGCTATTTCCATGCCAGAAAGATATTTGAAGTGTTATTAACCTCTTTGTACAGAATGCCAAAGACTACATCTTGACAGTAATTAGCCAACCCAGTGCAGTAATGAGATGATCCGTCGAGAATGCCCTAACACAGTGCTTCTCGGGAGTTAATGTGCATACCAGTTATGTGAGGATCTTGATCAAATTCAGATTCTGATACAGTGGTGGGGTGAAGCACAGATTCTGTATCTGAAATAAGTTTCCAGGACGGTTCTGTTGGCCCACAGACCTCACTTTGAGTAGCCAGTTCTAAAGGAGACCAGGAAGAACAGTTATGATTTTGACAAAATACGATATTACTCTTCTTTTTACATTTTTACTATTTATTGAAAAGTTTTTAATTATGGAATTAATACATGGTCATTATGGTGAGTTTAGAAACTGTAAGATGTACAAGGAAAAAAATTAAATCACCTTCAATCTCATCACCCAGAGACAACCTTTGTAAACATCTGATGCTTCCTTCTTGCCTTTTGTTTCTTTGTTCTTACATCATATTCTCAATAAGTTTTTTTTTTTGTTTTTTAAAATATATCTTTATTGATTTCAGAGAGAGGAAGGGAGAGGGAGAGAGAGAGATAGAAACACCAATGATGAGAGAGTCACTGATCAGCTACCCGGGCATGTGCCCCGACCGGGAATCAAACCCTGATCACCTGGATCCTAGGTCGACGCTTAATCGTTGAACCACTCCCGGCCGGGCTCAATAAGTTTTTTAATCTTGATTTCTTTCTCTTTAAATTGTGAGTGTTTCACATGTTGTTATATTATTTGAAAACACATTTTAGCCCTGGCCGAGTATCTCAGTTGGTTAGAGCGTCTTCCCGATATGTCAAGTTTGCGGGTTCTATCCCCAGTCAGGACACTTTCAAGAAGCAACCAGTGAATGCATAAATAAGTGGAATAACAAATCTCTCTCTGTCTCTCTCTCTTTCCAGGATCAATATAAAAAAAGAAACTTTGTTTTAAAAAATATATTTATTTTATATTAATAAGTCAGTCAGCAAACATTTAGAAGCTTGCCATGCACTCTTCTAGTCATCTAGTGCACAGCAGTTAAAGAAAGAGTCCCTGCCTTTGTTTTATAGTGAGGGAAAACAACAAACATATTCTGATAATAAATAAGACTGAATGGATAAAATTCTCATTTCAAATGACTGCATTATATTCTATTTTATAGCAGATTATAATATAGTTAACCAATCTTTTCTTCAGATATTCAGATTATTTTCTTTCATATTTAGATTTTATATGTGTGTGTGTATATATATATACATATATATATATACACATACATATATATATGTATGTATATATATATATATAAAATGAACCATGTGGAAAATTTTTGCAGCTCAATTTTTGCATGTACTCCTGATTTTCTTCAGATAAATTACTTTAAGTGGAATTTCTGGGTTATTGAATGTGTACAACTTTTAAACTTTAGTACATATTTCCAGTGTAACTTCGGCAATGATGTAACATACTCACTCCCACCAGCAATCAAGGGGGTGCCCACATCTTTTCCAGAATTACTTATTTTTATATTTGTCAAGTTATTTTAGTCTAAATTCCCTTTATACCAATGAGGTTAAGCATTTTCACATGCGCATAAATCATTTGATATTATCTTTTATGAATTGTCTATTTCCTTTACCCATTTTGTCTCTGGGGAATTTGTCTTTTCCTCTTATTAATTTGTAACTGCTATTTATATATTGAATATATTAACCTCTTGCTATACATTTTGCAAATATTTTTCTAGTTTATTGTTTGTCTTTTCATTTTGTTTTCTTTTTTCAACCCATGTGTTAGTTAGAAGTATGTTTTTTAATACTTATGTATTTGGGAATTTTACAGTTATTTTTCTGTTATTGATTTCTAGTTTAATTCCATTGTGATTTGAGATCAGGCATTGCATAGTTTATATTCTTTTAAATTTGTTAAGGTGTATTTAATGGCCCAGAATGTCATCTATCTTGGTGAATGTTCTGTGTGAGCTTGAGAAAAATGTGTATTCTGCTGCTGTTCGATGAAGTAGTCTATAAATGTCCATTAAATCTAGTTGATTGATGGTGCTATTGAGTCCAACTAAGTCCTTACTGATTTTCTGCCTGTTGGATTGTCTACTCTAGTAGAGGGGTGCTGGCGTCTCCAACTATGAGAATGGATTCATCTATCTCTCCTTGCAGTTCCATCAGGTTTCGCCTAACATCGTTGGACACCCTTTTGTTAGGCACATACACACATTGAGGATTGTTGTCTTCGTAGAGAATTGACCCTTTATCATTATGTAATGCCCTTCTTTATCACTGATAACTTTCCCTGCTTTGAAATATACTCTCTGAAATTAATAAAGCTACTCTTGCTTTCTTTTGATTAGTGCTATCCTGGTATGTTTTTTCGTCATCTACTTACTTTTAATATATATGTGT
This sequence comes from Miniopterus natalensis, assembly GCF_054644295.1. NCBI lineage: Eukaryota > Metazoa > Chordata > Mammalia > Chiroptera > Miniopteridae > Miniopterus > Miniopterus natalensis. Next base: position 129,505,131 of record NC_142082.1, read on the forward strand.
CTTTATATTTAAAGTGGGTATCTTGTAGAAATATATAATGGACTTGTTTTCCAATATACTCTGACAATCTTTGTCTTTCAATTGGTGCATTTAGACCATTGATACTCAAAGTGATTATCAATATAGTTGGATCTACTATATTTGTTACTGTTTTCTACTTGTTCCCTTGTTTGTTCTGTTTCTATTTTTGTCTTCTCTCTGTGAGATTTTTTTTTTTTAATATATCTTTATTGATTTCATTTTTTTTTTAAATATATCTTTATTGATTTCAGAGAGAGGAAGTGAGAGGGAGAGAGAGAGCTAGAAACATCAATGATGAGAGAGTCATTGATCGGCTGCAGCCCGCAACCTGGGCATGTGCCCTGACTGGGAATCGAACCCTGATCGCCTGGATCCTAGGTCGACGCTTAACCACTGAGCCACGCCCGGCCGGGCTCTTTATTAATTTCAGAGAGAGGAAAGGAGAGGGAGAGAGAGATAGAAACATCAATGATGAGAGAGTCACCGATAGGCCGCCTCCTACACACCCCAGCCTAGGGATCGAGCCTGCAACCCGAGCACGTGCCCTGACAGGGAATCGAACCCTGATCGCTTCCATCTAGGCCAATGTTCAACTGCTGAGCCACACCTGACTGTGCTGCTTTTTGTGGTTTTAATTGAGCATTTTTATATAATTTCATTTTCTCTCCTTAGGATATCAGTTATACTTGTATTTTTGCCTTATTTAGTGGTCACCTTAGAATTTGCACTATAACTTACAACAAATCCAAGTCCATTTTCAAATAACACTATGCCACTTCATGAGTAATATGAGTACTTATAATAAAATAATCCTAATTCCTCCCTCCCATCTCTTGTATCTTTGTTGTCCTTCATTTCACTTATATAAAAGTATGCATAAGTGTAGATACATAAAACATATCTATGCATACATAACTGAATACATTTTTGTTATTGTTTTGCACAAACTGTTATCTGCTACAGCAATTAAGAGTAAGAAAATGAATATTTTATTTTACTTTTACTTATTCCTTCTTTGATGCACTTCTTTTCTTTATACAGATCCAAGTTTCTGACCTCTCTTGTTCCCCTTGTCTCTAAAGAATTTCTTTTAACATTTATTGCAAGGCAAGTCCACTGGTAATAAATTCCCTCAATTTTTGTCTGTCTGAGAAAGTCTTTATTTCTCCTTCTCTTTCGAAGGATAATTACCCAGGGTACAGAATTCTAGGTTAGTGTGAAGGTTTCTCTCTTAACATCTCATTTTACTTCACTCTCTTCTTGCTTGCATGCACTCTGAGGAGAAGTTGGATATAATTCTTGTCTTTGTTGTAGATAAGGTGTTGTTTTCTTCTGGCTTTTTTCAATATTTTTTTCTTTCTCTTTGATCTTCTGTAATTTAAAAATGATATGCCTAGGTGCCAGTTTGGGGTGTTTTGTTTTGTTTTGTTTTTTGCACATATATTGCTTGGTGTTCTTTGAGTTTCTTGAATCTGTGGCTTGGTGTCTGACTTTAATTTGGGGCAACTGTCAATCATTACTGTTTCAAATATTTCTTCTGTTCCTTTCTTTTCTTCCTGATATTCCCATTATGCATATGTTACATCTTTTGTAGCTGTCCCGCAGTCCTTGAATATTCTGTTTTGTAGGGTTTTTTTAGTCTTTGTTCTCTTGGCTGTTCAGCTTTGGAGGTTTCTATTGAGCTCAAAGATTCCCAAGCTCAAAGATTCTCTCCTCAGCTGTGTCCAATCTATTAATAAGCCCATCAAAGTCATTCTTCATTTCTGTTACCATGTTTTTTATCTCTAGCATTTCCTTTTGGTTCTGTCTTAGGATTTCCATCTCTGCTTACATTGCCCATCTCTTCTTGCATGCTGTCTACTTTACCCATTAGAGCTCCTAACACATTAATTAATCATAGTTGTTTAAATTCCAGCTCTGATAGCTCCAACATCCCTGCCTTGTCTGGTTCTGATGCTTGCTCTGTCTCTTCAAGTTGTACTTTTTGCCTGTTGGTATGTCTTGTGAACTTCTCTTGCTGGCTGAACATGATGGGCCAGGTCCACTGAGCTGCTGTAAATAGGCCTTTAGTGAGGTAGCTGTGAGGGGGAGGGGAGTGCTCCGTGGTCCTGTGATTAGGTCTCAGTCTCTTAGTGGCCTGTGCCTCTGGGCTATGAACTTCACAAGTGTTTCTTAGCTTTGTCTCCCCCTCAGGTAGGACAGGGTGGCAGATGGAGCTCAAGGGCAGTGTGTCCCCTTCCCCAGCCAGTGAGGCTCAGTGAGGCTCCGATGATCCCCAACAGGCAGGCCCGGGTAATTAGTTTCCCCTGAGGACAGGCCTTACTAAGGTGCAGAGTACTTGGTCCATTTCAAAACGGCTCCTTTCTCCTCAGCCTGCTGGGAGCGGGAGGAGAGTCTTTTCCCATATTTACTTTGAGAGCCTGGTCAAGCTCCTGGAGGTAAATCTCACAAAATTGTTGGGGCCTCCTGGGGCCGAGTCCTGGGGCTTTGAACTCTCGGAGTTGCCCACACTGACTGAGCCTCCAGCAGTTTGGGCTACAGTTTCGGTGCTCCTGCCCTGGCGCCGATTTCCATGGCGATTTGGCTCCTGAGCCTCCTTTCTGGTAACTTGCAACTCCCACATTAGGCTGTTTGTCCTGCAGTCTTGGTGGCAGCAGTTTTCCCTGTGCCCTCCCCTCTCTTACGGATACAAGACAAGCTGTTGATTTTTCAGTTTGTTCAAGTTTTTACTTGTTTGGACAGAGTGGCGACTTCTTCGATGTGGAACCAGAAACTGAAAGTCTCTGTTTCTGTTTTTTAAAAGAACCTATATAGGTTTTGAAATCTTAAGTGAGTCATAGCTATTAATCTCGTTCACTATGAATCTGGTGTTTGTTTTTATATTGGGAACAGCCTTGCCAAACAACAAGATGAGAAAAATAGCAACTCATGTTTCTGTCTTGTTTTGTAAATGCCTTGTCCATTACACGTATAAGGAAAGGTTAGAGGGCAGTGTTGCAGAGAAATTCCCCTGTCCGATGGGACAGTTTTTCTGAAGCTGAGCTGTGTAACAGGCTTCTCGCCAGAGAACTAGGAACAGGAAAAGATTGAGGGTTGACATCTTTCACGATAGTAATACAAGTTGAGAGGCCAGTTCCTCTTCTATTAGCATGGACACTTCTGCATAGGGAGGATATGATGGGGCCTCTCACCTATCTTTGTATGTGTAGTAGACAGACTAATATCCCCCCCAAAGATGCCCACATTCTAATCCCTGACACTTGTGAATATATTACTTTTTATGGCAAAGGGGACTTTGCAGATGTGATTAAATTAAAGCTCTTGAGATACGGAGATTATTACAATGGGACCAAAGGAATCCAAAAGATTACTTTTGTCTCTTATAAGAAAGAGACAAAAGAGAGAAGGCAAAGAACCATGTAAGCAGAGGTCAGAAAGAGAGAAATGCGAAAATGCTATGCTGCTAACTTTTAAGATGGAGGAAAGGGCCAGGAACCAAAAAATGCAGGTGGCCTCTAGGAACAGGAAAAGCCAAGGAAATGATTTTTCTCCCCTGGAGTTTCCAAAAGGAATGCTACCCTGCTGACACCTTGATTTTGGACTTCTGGCCTTCAGGACTGTAAGAGAACAAATTTGTGTTGTTTGAGCCACTGAGTTTATGGTCATGTGTTACAGCAGCTGCAGGAAACTAATATGGGATTGTGAGAGTACAAGTCAAGTACAAGCCAAATCCCTGCAATGGCCCCTGAATACTGTTGCTTCCCAGCCTGTGTTCAATTTAATTGCCCACTGCCAGGAGAGTAAAACTGATTCCACCGTCAGTGCATGGTCTCAGAGCACTGACACCGTGCTGAGAAAGAGCTGGTTGGAGTCATTTGCCTAAAAGTAAAAGGGCAGGAAATTTAGGCTTTTGGTTCTTATTCTTTAATTAGCCCAGAACATTCCTATGAGTCCTTAGAGAATTTTATTCTGATTAGTTTCTAATAGGGAGAAAAATCGCACTACCTTTTAAAACTATTGTGAGTATGAAATAACAAAATACATACATGTGTAGCCTTAAAATATTGCCTGGCACATAGAAAGCCTTCAGTAGGCGTTAGCCAATGTTTTTTTTTTTTGCATTAGGGTTCTCCAGAGAAACAGAATCGATAGAATGTGTATGTATATCATATACAGAGATTTATTTTACGGAACTGGCTGGCACAATTGTGGGGTCTGGCAAATCTGAAATCTGCAGGGCAGGCCAGCAGGCTGGAGACCCAGGGAAGAATTGATGTTGTAGTCTCAAGTTCAAAGGCAGTCTGAAGGCAGAATTCGTTCTCCCTTGAGGACCATAGTCTTTTTCTCCTAAGGCTTAAATGAATATGGGAAGTAATCTGCTTACTTTTAATATATATTACTGGTTTAAATGTTAATCGCATCTAAAATATCTTCACAGCAATATCAAAACTGGTGTTTGACCAAACATCTCAGCACCAGCCTAGCCAAGTTGACACACAAAATTAGCTAGCACACTGTTATTTGCTTCTTATTTATGTCAATGGCTAAAACTTTCAGGAAAATAGTAAAAGTAATGCCAGACATCTTTATCCATTTTCTAGTTCTAATGGAAAAGCTCTAGTGTGTCTTCAAGTATCTCTACTATGGACTACCAAGAAACTATTCTCTATTCCCACTTTAGTATATTTTAAATCATTAATGGGTACCATCTGCTAAGATGATTATATAATTTTTCTCTCTTGACGTATTGAAATGTTTTATTTATAGATTTCCTATTAATAAACCATTCCTTGAATTCCTATGGTAAATCTTACTTCATCAGATTGCAGTTTTCTTTTCAGATGCTGCTGGATTTAATTTCTTAGAATTGCAGTTCGTTTTAAATTTGTGTCCCTAAGTCAACGTTGGTTGTGTCTGAAGCATTTTGGTTTTCATTGTTTTGGGGAAGGGTCTGTTTTTGTGATCTTTGTTAAAATTTGGTATTTTAGTTTTAGTTTTGCTCACTTAGTGTTCTTAGTCACAAAATATACAGACTATCTTATCACGAAAGTAATCTGGTGTCTCCTTCCCTTGTAAATTCCTTTCCATTTACTCAATATTAACATTATATCAACTCAATATTATGTTAAACATCAATGCAATAGTATGCTAAAAATATACGTACTGTTTTTTCCTTACAAAAAAAAAAAGAGTATTTCTTTTTACTCTTTCAGATCTCCTACCTACTCTCTATAACTCTCTGTACCCTTCCCACTGGAAAAAAACAAAAAAAAAACTGTCCTTAACATGAATAAGCAGCTGTTGTTCAAGAGGGGTAGCCATTAGATCCCAGGTGTCTTTATGAGTCATTCTGCTTTAGGAATCAAGCGCATATTCTTTGACAAGTTATAATTCGCCATTTCAAAACCATCACTGTGTGGAGCTTCTTCTACACTGAAACCAGCATGGGCCAACATGGTTTACACTTTATGTGGTTTCCTACAAAACAAACTCAAATAAACAAAAGTGTAAAATATGCGTGGCCACTCCTGGCTGAAAAAGAAAGTTGGGGTTTGGCCTGGGTGGTCTTAAAGAAGACAGCACAGAGCTCAGGGCTTTTCTTCTGGGGACTGAGCTGCCACTGAGAGCTCTGGGTGGCTTCTGTTTAAAAGTGAGGCCAGCAGTTGGAACAGTAAATTCAGATTCAGAATTTAAAAGCCTGCCCTGCCGCTCTGCCTGCTGGCCTTCACAGCAGATGGCCGAGATGACAATCCACAGCTCCCAGACTCCAGAGAGGCCAAGAGCCAACCGCAACACTGGTCCAATACTCACTGAGGCCAGGTTTTATACTTAAGCTTCTCTATATTTAACTCTTGTTTTGCTTTCTGGTGAAAGATTTTTAGTCACCCAACTGAAAATTATTTTATAATCCAGCATTGTCCAAATAGTGTTCTGGGGAACACTTGTGACCCAAAAATGTAATAGGTATTCCAAGTAAAAAAATAAATAAAAAAGATTGTCTTCAAATAAATTTGAGAAACACTAGGTTAAACAAAATTCAACCAATTTCTTTACTGCACAACCCCACAGAGCCTTTAGTATATTGGTGGTCTATGTGACTCCAAAACTTTTTTTTGACAGTATACCTACTAACATTTTCAAGTACACTATTATTGGGCAGAATATATTTTGGGCAACATTGTCTTAAGTCATCATTATTATCGTCACCTACACTTACTGAGTGCTTAGTAGGCACTGAATACTGTGTTGGGGAATTTTCACGCTATACTCACTTGATCCTTGCAATATTCCTAGGAGGTGGGTGTTGTCTTTATTGCACAGTGGGTAGAGGGCTTAAGTAATTGGCCCCAAGGACAGCACTACTGAATCGCAAACCCAAATTTGCATGCAGGTCTGTCCGATTCCACAGTCTATGTACTTAACCAGTAAGCTACATTTGTTACAGCAGCACTGCACTTTGAAATAACTACCTCATAAAATACAGTCATGTGTAGCATGATAACATTTGGGTCAACAACAGACTGCATATACAATGGGGCCCATAAAATTATAATGAAGCTGGAAAATTCCTCTCATCTGGTATCTTTATAGCACTGTCCTAACATCGCAGTGCAACACATTGCTCAAGTGCTGGTGGGTTGCTGGTGTAAACAAACCTACTGCACTGCCAGTCATGTAAAAGTAGCACATACAATCATGTACAGTACATAACACTTGATAATGGTGATGAACCCAAAAGTCTAAATTCAGGATTGATTTTGAAGAATTGACACTTAGCCTTATTCAAATTAATAAGAGCTTTAATAGGAGAAACTTATATACACTGACAAAGTGGCTGCTCCCAGTGGTGGCCGGCCATGAAGAAATCCACACCTGCCCTGGCTGATTTGGCTCAGTGGTTAGAGCGTGCGCCCATGGACTGAAGGGTCCCAAGTTCAATTCCCAGTCAAGGGCACATACCTGGGTTACAGGCTTGATCCCCTGCCCCGGTCAGGGCACTGGTGAGAGGCAACCAATTGATGTGTCTCTGTCACATCGATGTTTCTCTCTCTCTCCCACTTCCTTCCCCTCCACTGTCTCTAAAAAATCAATGGAAAAAATATCCTCAGGTGAGGATTAAAAAAAAAGAAGAAAAAAAAGAAATCCACACCTGTCCTAGGACAGGGCCTCTTTTTTATGTAGGGGTTAAGAGTAAAACCATATGGTGGGTAGTCACATAGACCAAGGAAGAACAATGCATTCCTAAGTTAACAGATAACACCAGACAGTTATCCACACTCTATACTTTCATTAACCTCCTTCCTGGGGGCATGGCATTTATCTTTGGGTAGCATTCTGGCTTTCTGGGTGGTCAGCCACACCTGAAGCTACAGAGTT